>NC_141362.1:600000-1147500 GCF_057382095.1 Aulonocara sp. 'chitande type north' Nkhata Bay | reverse complement strand
CCCAGTATGAACCTTCCAGATCCCTCAGGTCATCTGGATCCGGTCTTTTATCAGTTCCCAGAGTCAGAACCAGACACGGAGAAGCTGCATTCAGCTTTTATGCTCCTTATATCTGGAACAAACTCCCAGAAAGCCTCAGATCAGCTGAAACACTCAGTTTATTTAAATCCAGGTTGAAGACTCACCTGTTCTCAGCTGCATTTGAATAAAGCACCAGATCCACACTTTTAAACTTAAATTTCAAAACTTACACTAACTACTGATCTTATCTATTTCTGATTTTATCTGTTTTGATTTTATATACTGTTTTGTTTGTTTGTTAAGCTTAAATTTCAAAACTTACATTATCTACTGTTCTGATTTTATCTGTTTTGATTTTATATACTGTTTTGTTTGTTTGTTTGTTTGTTTGTTTGTTAAGTGGGTTTAGAGCTCTGGGTAGCTCCCCAGCTGGGTCTAGACTGGGTCTAGAGAGTATTTTAAATTCAGGGAATTTAAAATAGAAAGTAGCTCGTCCACAGAAGGACTGGTAGCTCCCCTTACGATAAGGGTTCAGATCGCGCGAACAGGTGTGAAATGTGTGTGTTTAGTTAGTTTGTTTGTTTGCTTGTTTTAATCTATTTTAAATCATGCTTTTTATTTGTTTTTGTTTCTAATGTCTCTGTAAAGCACTTTGAATCACCTTGTTGTTGAATTGTGCTATACAAATAAATTTGCCTTGCCTTGCCTTCTCCCGGAGCATCAAAGTGCTTTATACGACATGCCTGCTTCACCGATTCATACAAGCACTCTTTCAATGCAGAAGTGATCTAACATTCATACTCGCATCAACTTGAGGTTAGTATCTTACCCAAGGATATTTGGCATGCAGATGGAGCAGCCAGGAATCGATCACCACCAACCTTCCGATTAGTAGAAGACTTGCTCTACCTTCTGATCTACAGCCACCCCAAACCAGCCATTCATTCCAGCTGAGTGCAAATGTGGTCATCGTCAAATCTAAAAAATTATTTATTTTACATTGGGGCAGAATAATCCTCTGATCTATGCAACGAACCAAAGGGTAGTCAACCCCTAAGGTTGAAGCAAGAAGAGGAGAGGAGCGCAGAGAATCGCCCGTCCTGGAAGATTAGTTGTTTAACTGTAAAGAAGGTAAAAAGCCCTAGTCTGAGCACAAAGGTGGAAGCAGGAAACAACCAGAATGGGGATTGGGGGAGGCTGGAAAATAATGAGAGGTCTGAGAGAATTAGCTTTAATAATAGCCTGTAATTTTTATACTTTGACAAGTGCCCAAACACAGCAGTCATCCCATATATGGCCCACCCGTTAAAGGGGGACAGAGGGTCCAGAGAGGGAAAGAAGCATGATAACTAAGAGAACTGACAAAAATTAAAGATTTCTGGTGTCGCTCCCCTGTCAGCACCTCAAAGAACTGTTTCCGGTCGCTACTCCTGTTCCCAGGGCAGCTGAGGCGCCACTGGTCCTCAGACCCGCGTATGTTTTCTGGGTGGAAACAGAGGGCGTCCAGGCAGTACCTGTGCCAGTCCTGGCTCCCAGGGTCAGGGTAGCCGCGACCCAGCCTTCTCCTGCACCCTTACCTACTCCTCAGGCTCCTGCACCCATGCCGGTTCCTAGGGTGAGGCCAGCCAGGGTACAGCAGAGCTCCACACCTGTACCAATTTTTCGGGTGGGGATGGCTAGTGTTCGGCAGGCGTCTGCACCTGTTCATGTCTGAGCTACAGGCTCAGCCAGACATGTCCAGCATCCTGCACCCATCTGCAGCTGCCTTGCCACTAGAGCTGGGCGATAGAACGATAACGATATGTATCGCGATATAACTTTTACTCGATAGAGAAATTAAGCTATCGCGATAGACCTCGCCGCTCTTGTCCTCTTAAAAAAAAAAAAAAAAAAAAAAAAGGTCAGCCAATCCAAATTAAGTAACGCAGAGCCGAACCAATCACAGCCGCAGCGTCACGTCGCGTGACTTGTTACGTACAGCACAAGTGCCAAGCCGCACGTGTGTTTGTTTGGGAAGCAGCCAGCAGGTAATGGAGCCAGCGCGTAATGGAGGAAATGAGTGTGCCGACTAGAAAAATCAACCGAGCGTGACCGAAGAGAAAACAGATGATGGTTCCAATGCCGGAGAGATTGTCGAACGGAAGGGCCATAGAAGTTCCGTAGTGTGAAGGTATTTCGGCTATTTCAAGTCTGACAAAAAACAGAGTAGCGTGCACTGTAAATTGTGCCGAAAGCAAGTCTGGAAATACAATAAACTGGTGCATGCGTCACACTGTGCGCCACGTTATTGTTTCGGTGAAATGAATTTCTACAATACTGTTACTGTTAATTCTACTCTCTGCAGTGTTTAAATGCTTACATATACACACAGTTACTGTCCCTCCACACATACGACTCGGTTCTGCTTCTATGCCCCAGCTTTGTTTACTTTTTCCCACCGAGGCTTCTAGACTTCTGATTGGCCAACATTTCTGCACGGTTAGGAATCTAGCCCCACCTGCTGCTTTGGCATGTTTATAGCAGCGTTTTCCTTCATTTCTCCCTTTATGTGTGGACAGGATTATTTTTTAAAACGAAAACGGAAAATCTCCGTTTTCAAAAATACCCGTGTACGTGTGGACGTAGCCTCAGTCTCTGACTGGAAGCGCTAATTCGTCATTCGGCTTTTGTCAGACTAAAGTAACTGTTAAAACTGTTTGAAAAGCTCAGCTATACAACAAGGAGAGATTGAGAATTTCCTTTTAGTTCTCAGTTTATTTGATATTGACAAAAGTTAGTCAGTTTTGTCTGTTCTTCTGTAAAACAAACTAAGATTTATTTTTAGAATTAATATTTTGTTTCTAAGTGGAATTGACAATTTAGTCTGTTTCGTTTGTTCTATTTTGAAACTTAAACGCTTTAGCGGCTGCCTTTTGTGTAGTTTGCAATATTTGCCTTTATTTATCTGAAAAAGTCTCATGTTCCTTAAGTACATCTACCCTGTTGAACTTATTATGGGAAATAAATATTTAAATCAAAACATGCTGCTGATTATTTCACATTTTACTTGTGAGCAACGGCACATTTAAATCTTACAAATATAGTTATTTGGCTTATATCGTGATAGATATCTTTATCGCCTGAAATGAAAAAAACATATCGTGATATGAAAAAATCTCATATCGCCCAGCTCTAATTTCCACTGGAAATGCCTTTTGGTTAAACTGTCAGCAAGGAATTTCCATTTGCACTGTTAATTTTTTATATTATATAACTTTAATGCACATAAAAAAAACAACTGCTTGTGAAAAGTGAAAATACATTGATGTTTTTTTTTCCACTAATAAAATTGTGGAGTTGTAAAGTATTTTGTCTAGTGTCAATTATATCGTCAGTTATATCGTTATCGCAAATTTTCAAATGTATATCGTGATAAATATTTTTGGTCATATCGCCCTGCTCTACTTGCCACCATCTGGTCCAGCTCCATCTCCAAAGCAAAGCAAAGGGTGGATATTTTGAAAAATCTAAAATATAAAACTTTTTTGAGTAATTTCACACCGCTGATATTTACTGCTCTTGGGAGGTAATTACTGAAATAAGCTAACTGCATCCTTGTAATATATATTAGTGCAATATTAGTAGACCACCCAAAAAATCCCACTAGCATGGGTGTATGTATCAAAATGATGAATAAATTGCAACCAATTGAGTTAATTGACTATTTTATTTCCTCAGAAATAAGAAGTGGCGGAGCATTACTCCATTGCCTTCTGCCTGCACTACACCCCTGTGGTGAGGTGACATCTTTTTTGTAGGGATGCACCGATACCGTTACCGAGTACTTAATAAAAACATGATTTAAATTTACAGGTAACAGCTTTAGTCATATAATTTAACAAAAAAACAAGGGACTAGTTTGGAATTAAGAACATTTATTTAAAATGAAAAGCATGTTGTATCCAACATATTACAGAATAAATAATTATTAAAAAAATGTAAACAGTGACAGCGCAACTCAAGTATTTTTTTCAGTTTGTTATAAACTCTGCCGCTTTGGACAACACAAGGGGCATTAATAAACATCTTTGCTATTTAGTGCACAATATTTGAATAAACTAACAACCACCAACATAGAACTGTGACAGTCAGTGCAACTGAGGTAGGTATTAACATCAAGTCTAAGACGACTCACTTAATGGAGCATATTTAGAAAAAGTGAGTGGCAGGTTTTTTTTTTTAAAGAAAAGTAGCTGTTATGGCCCTGTCCATAATCTGTTTTGGTGGCTGTTATTGTCTGTGTCTTTAAGTCTTGGCAGGCCCCGGATTGGATGAGCTGACGGCTGCCGATTGGTCCGCTGATCATGTGGTCGCATTCAAAATCCATCACCAGCAGTTGTCCCGGGGCAGCCACTGACAGCAGCAGCAGACCTGACCCTGGCCTCCAAAACCTGAGACATTTGTGCGACTTTCTGAGTTCTGTATATAGTGTGTACATTAGTTTTCATTGTAAATAGCACTGGAACAGAAGGGGTGAGCTGCCTTATTGTTTTCCTTGCACTGTTTTCTCCTGTTTATTTCAATTAGGGAGTTAGGTGTAGCGCTTGTCTTTTGTTTGATGTTTGATTTCACATAGGGTTTTAGATAGCACCTCCTCCTGACTTAGCTTGTTTTGTTTGTTATTTTGGCCTTTGTTCACCCCGGAGCTTCATTTTTGCAGTGTAGAAAAATAAACCACCATTCACTAAGAAATTGGTTTTCCCTCTGTGTATGGTTTTGGGGACCAATGCGGGGCAATCTTTTCAAACTTATGTTGCGTTCCTGTACCCCTAGACTGGGGCGTAACAGTAGCTTTTCTGCATTATCAGCAGTCAGCCTGGTTCTGTTTTCATCTATAATGTGTGACACTGAGCTAATAAGCCTGTCACTTTCCACACTGCTCCATGGGGCTGAGAGGTATTTACGGGCCATTTTAGCCAAAATGGGGAACCTGATTTTGTTGACACCCCAGTACTTCAGGGGACTGTCTTCACGAGGGCTTGGGGCCTCTCTGAGGTATGTGTCGAGCTCAATGGCAGCACCTGCTACCAGCGGCTGTGGTGCCTGGGGCTGCTCCTTAGTGATTTCTTCAAATACAGTGTCCAGACTGCTGCTAGTGCTGGCCTGGGCCTTGAGGAACACTTTAGCAGGAGGTTCTGCAGCTCCTGCTTCAGGTGCAGCTTGGCCTCCGGAGGAGTGTTGTTGGGGAAGAAGCAATCTTTATACCTGAACAAAATTAATGAATGTATTAATATGTGGAAAAATAGGACTGATTTTAGTTTCCCCTAAACCACTGTCACAAATGCCAGCCATTTGGCTTTCTGGTAGTAAATGTATTTCATATTATACATATTGCATACTTTTGTATTTGTGTATTTTAGTTACAAAAATATAATATTTCAGATGGAAATTAATCTTACATTTAGTACTGTAGTTTATCATTGAATACCTATAGCACACAGACTTTACCTTGGGTCAAGTATGGTGGAGATGAAGTACAGTGGGTTGGTCTCGACGTCACTGAAGCGCTTCTTGACAGCTGCCAGTAAGGTTGCTTTCATTGTCTTGACGCCGTGGTCCTCGTCTGTTTCTCTGTTTAGAAGTCTTACTAGCACAGTCACAGCTGGGACGACATCAGAGGCTAGTGCGTCGTAGCTGCTCACTTTTTTAGTTAGTTCCTCAAAGGGGGCGAGGATGGCAACAGTCTTTTTCATAAGAGCCCATTGGTGAGCGGTGAGATAGGGAGTTCATGTTCAGACACATGCTCTATGAGGGACTGGAGCATGTAATACGTGCTGTTCCAGCGCGTCTGTACATCCTGCTGCAGTCTCTTTATTGGCTGGTTGAGCTGTCCCTGAATGTCCTCGAGGCGGGAGTAGGCTAAGGCGGAGTGTTTAAAATGCCCAACTATTTTCCGCCCCACTGCTATAGCATCAGCTATGCTCCTCTGTGCTAATAAGCCCTCGTGAACTTGTGCGCGACTGTCATGAACCAAGCAGCCAGGAACACACAGGCACAAATGTAAACTTCAAAAAATGGGTTTTATTATACCCCCAAAAAGGACAAGATGATTACAAAAATTCAAAATAACAAAAAATAAAGTCTTTAAGAACCAAGTGGGCCCATAAAAGAGGTTAACTTAACAGACCGCTACTCAAAAATCACTTAACAAAAACATAACTCAACAAACTGACCTGCCCAAATGAGAAACAGCTCCAGTTATATAGCAAATGAATAAACCATTATATACACCAAAGGTGAAAACTAAAGAGATAACAGATAACCATCATTCAAGAAGAACCCCATTCCCCCTGCATGATCACAATAGATGGTCCATTCCACTTTATTGGCTTCTGCATTTAAACCAGCTCCACCCTCAGCCTCCTCTTTCAGCCAAACCAGGAAGGACTGGAGCGGAGGTCAGGTAACTCAGAAAGAGCAGAAATATAATCAATATAACATACCTGTATAAAATAACAAACAATGCAAAGGAAAGTCTATGCCACCATTTGGGCTATAGCTTAGTGCTGTCATGCATTACAGGTAAACTCAAAATATCAAATTAATTAACTTATGATCACAGAAACTTTAGAGCATAACGTAAACATAAGACAAAAGACCAAATGAATATTACCTAAGTATCTCAGTTGTGTGGTTGCATGCATCCATCACAGTGACACACGGCAGACTTGGGAGCCCTGCGTTATTCATGGATTTTATCATGTTTTTGGCATTGTCACCAAGCACAACATGTACTGATGTTTTAGGTATACCCCATGTCTGGAGCATTTCCGCAAACACATGCACTATAGCCTGGCTGGTGTGCGAGCCGCGGAATTGTTTTGCATGTAATATGGCTCGTTGTGGCGTGAAACTCTCGTCTATCCACTGGGAGGTTAGGCTAATTAGTGGCACGGGGCTAACACTGCTTGTCCAAATATCTGTGGTGAAACTAAACGCAGAGGAGGCTTCCAGTAGGCTGTGGATATGTTTTTTTCACGAGCCACTAAACTCGTGTAGTTTAGGCAGCTCCGTGTTAGTCATGTAGCGGCGGCTTGGACATCATATCTGGGCTCCAGAACATGGAGGAGATGCAGGAATCCGACATTTTCTACCTCCGAGAGTGGCTGGTCACTCAATGCAATGTACTCGATAATTGTCTGTGTTATTTTCACAGCACGTGGATTGTCTCTGGACATTTTCTCTCGTCTTGCAAGAGTTTGCTGCAGCATGGGTTGTGTTGGTTTAGAAGCGTGGGTAAACTCTTTGTACTCATTGCCGTGTTGGGATTTTAGGTGCTTGATTAAATCACTTGTGTTAAATGCGCTACCTTTTGAGCCTCCTCTGGACAATTTTGCTGAGCACAATTTGCAGTCGGCCTTTGTTTTGTCGTCTTCACTCACTTTGAAATAGTTCCACACGGCTGACATGTCTCGCCTCGCCTTCTCCCTGCTGTGAGCTGCAGCCGGGGCCTGGGGGCGGGGACTCTGCGCCTGTGATTAACCCCTTACACGCCGCTCAAACATAGACATTTCTCAGAGCGTGGAATCGGTCCCCGGTATCGGGGGACTTTTAAGGAGTACAAGTACTTTAGAAAATGTGGTATCGAGGCAGATACCAGATACCGGTATCGGTGCATCCCTAATAATTACTCTTACTCTTTTCAGTCGCTATCCACAACAGCCAATTGGTTTACTTGGCTTATTACACCCACAATTTAGTTGCTCTAACGCAGTGGGACAGATCATACACCACCTCTTTGTCTACAACAGCAAATTGACACTGAGAATTCAAACAACTTGGGAAACAGACGATTTAGATAAGCTCCAATATGCACACTTTGATTTAACAGGTGGTGCTTACCTTTATTTGAAAATGACCCGGGCCTCTGTTCACTTTGCTGGTTGAGCCCCCAGACTGCCCAATCTGTCTTCCTTAGCCTATCGCAATCCCGGATGAGCCCCCAGTTGTTAAATATCAACACTTCACAGAGTTCTTTTGATTCCTCAGAGGCATCCGATGGAAGACAAAACACTGCTCATGTCACGGTTCTGGGTCATTTCGACCCAGCATTTTGAGTTCTTATCTTTTGGTTTGATTTTGTATTATGGGCTATTCTTAATCTCTGGTTGTGTCTTGTTGATTATTATTATTCTTCGTCTGTTTCAGTTAAGGGTCTTGTTCTTGTACGCTCGTGTTTAGTATAGCTTTAGTCCTGTGTTAAGTCTGCGTCTTTGTGAATTGTTTCCTGTTTTACTTTGAAAGTCGGTGTCCTTTGTCAATGTATTGAGTTTTGCTTCCTCCTGGTCTTGTCATTTCTGTTTACTCCCAGCTCCTCCTGTGCCTAGTTCCCCTCGTTATCCCTCTGTGTATTTAAGCCCCGTGTTTCTCTTTGTCAGTGTGGCGTCGTCTGTGTTTCGTCCCTCAGGTCATGTCAAGTGTTTTTTCAAGATTCGTTGCAGATCACGTTCTTAGTGTTTATGTCAAGTCAAGGTTTTCTCATGGTTTTTTTCATGCATCTGCACCGAATCTTGTTCATAGTCCTCATAACCATAGTCTCCCTAGTTCTCATAGTTAGTCATACTGTTCTCCAGTTCAGGTTCTAGTTAAGTTTAATCTCTGTCCCGGCTGTTTTTGTCATGTCATTGTTTCAGCCACAATAAAAGCTCGCTTTTCGTTTGAGATTCAGTTTCATCTCCTCATCTGTGTCTGCACCTGGGTCCACCTCACTCTCTCCACTCGGTCTGCCCCGCAGACTGTGACAGCTCAGTAGACCACTTAACACTTTATTTCGCTTTCACAGTACTTCTAGAAGGGAGATGCGTCCTGCATGACATATTGCTGTGGTTCTCAAAATGGTGATGCGGGCTTAACAGTTTTATTACGGAAGCTCTCTCATTCTAGTCTAAACAACAGTGTCTCAGTAACTTTCCACTAGAAGATGGTCCCCTGTTATCTACTTTTTCCCAGGCAAGCGTGAGCAAGAGTCTACAGCATTCCACTCCCCAAGGACACATAGTCTAATGCCTTTATTTTTCAGGGCTGTGTCCACTTAATACTATACTATATAACTTTATAACACTTATTAATAAAGCATAGCATTATTGAGGCACTTCAAATAATTTTATCTCAACAGGACAGACTTTCAGTCTTGAAAGGGGTCCGTTCGGCCACACGAAAAACACTTTTAACATCACTGTCCATGGAAACTACTTAAAAGTTCATAATCAGTTTCAGCCACACAAGACCTAGCCAAAGCATGGAAACATTCTCGAAAAGTCCATAACTTGGTCCCAAGTCAAACACTGAGAAATCTGTTATACCAGGCTCAGTGACTAGACTAGCAGGTAACTGCTGGGCACCAGCTGTGCTCACCCGAGGTGTTATGAAGCTCTTTAAACTACAAGTCACATTTCAAAATAAATTCATACAGGGCTTTATTCTATATACCTGAATTACTTTGTCTACCTCACACCCATAGTGTCACGGTTTGGCATGGCAGACTGTGGGGGTGTAGGGAAGGAGGACCCAGGCGCAGTGCTCGGTGTGCGAACAGTGCGTTTATTTACAATGTATGGTGCAAAACAACAATAAGTCCCCGTGTTTCCCAAGACTCCCGTGTCGTGTCCTCCTTGTGCTCTCTGCTCCGTGTCTGCACTCCCGGTGCTCGCTGCCCTTGGGGCCTCCTATGCTCCTCCTGCGGGAAACAATAGCGGCAGCTGTCAGGACGCTTAATAGCAGGCATGCACTAAACGACTAAACCTAAACTGGGTGACTAACGTGGAGTCTCATGCAATGATCCCACGTCAGTGGGAGCTCCGAGACTCTCCTAAGTAGCTCCCCCGACAAGCCCTGATCAGCAGCAGGTGTGTGGCTTTGGGTGTGGCCAGTACCAACAGGGCCACACCCACCGGGCCTGAAGGCGCCCGCAAATCTGTGTTCACAGAAACACCGGCATCTGTACACACGTGTACACACATACACATACACACACACACACACACAGAGTTGTGGCAGCAACACCAAAAATACATATACAATACATATAATATAACATAAGTCCATAGTTGCTCAGAGGACCCTGACACACAGCCAATTTAGAATCACCAATTAATCTAGCATATTTGACCTAGCATGTCTTTGGTATGTGGTAGGAAACACCTGGTCTCCTCCTACAATGTATTCCAAAGAAGCACAGGGAGAACATGAAGAGTTAAGATTTAAAAAAAATAAATAAGAGAGTGATATCAAATAAAACCTCTCAATGTGTAGTATATGATAATGACTTTTTTTTTCTAGACTAGAGATGTTGTGTCTGAAATCTGCGACAATGTCTCCTGCATTTATGCTTTAGGAGACTTTGTCTCCTAATGCTCTCATGACCAATGGGACCACTTTTTGTTTTTTTTCACACCCTTCTAGTATGTGTTGAATAGTCTCCGGGGCACCGTTGTACAGTCTGCAACATGGTCCTGTTTCCAAGTTCCAATAGGAGACACTATCAAAGATGGTTAAAAACCAGACAAGGAGCAGAAGACCAAAGCCTAGCAGATAACAACATCAAAAAGGAGGAGGATGAGAACATACAGAAGTACAATGGGGCCAAATGAACACACAAACACATGTATAGAGATTGACAGACCACGTGACTTGCACGCGTTGCATTGTAGGTACCAGTGGCAGCAAAATCAAAACACTGCATCAAGCGCTAGCATTTCCAGCACCGGTAACCATTCATTCTGCAGTTTTAATCCCTACTTGCATTTTATTTGCCCCCAAAACAGTTATGTACAAAACGAAGGAGAAAGCGGCAGGTCTGACACAGACAGACTTGATGAAAAGGCAAAAAAAAAAAAAAAAAAAGGTACGAGGAAAAAAATCAAAGGAGTGAAAGGGTTAGACCCATACAAGCATAAGAGTGGCCGTTAGCGTGCTGCCCAGCTTTCATCACGCTCATATTTATAATTATATGGTCTTAAGTGTGAGTGCATACACTCATGAAGTGTTTAGTAACTTCAGATCCCTGCAACAAGCCCAGTTCCAGTTTACCGACGGATGGTTACAGGACACTGACATGTTCAGAATAGCCAGATATGTAGGTGGTTTTATTCTAAGTGAAGGGAAACCCCTCAAAAAACGGACAGAGCAGTGGAGTAGCCAAGGCAAAAGAACAATATAAAACTCGATTACGAAAATATAATTTATTTCACAATTTATTTATTTTTTAAAACAGTTAAACACCCCTGGCCAGGGAGAACACACAGTAAAAACATAAAAACAACACAAAAAATCCAGTGGCGTCAGCCACAGCATTAAAATCCACTAAAATCGGAGCGAGGCAAAGAAAACCCAGCGATGTCCCCGGCCGTCCTGTCTCTTTGCTCTGGAGTACTGGAAGACAGAGGGGGCAGCGACAGTCACTGTTCTTTCCAGTGAAAGGGATTTCTTGTACTACCGTGTGTCTCAGGACTTACCCTGCAATCCAGTCCCTCCGTCATGTTGTCCGATCACCACAACATAACCTAATAGACCTACACCTTAGTTCACAGATTCACTTTGTCTCGGGTTTATTTCTGGGATTTCACACAACCCAGGATTCAAATCATGAATAGATAATGGACTTGGATTTACATCATTATGAATGAAATGCGCTCTATTTGGAAGCAGCCGCCCCCCTCCCCTTTCGATGGGTTGTGTGTGAGACTTTAAATCATCAAACTGTAAATTATAAATTGTTATTGAGCCCTTTACCCCTTTTGTTTTATTTTGCGAGTTGATTATTAGATGCTGCTCCAGCCAGCCCGAGAATCCCCCGCCGCCCCGCCCTCTCCTCTCTGCGCCGCAAGCAGCAGGCGCACCTCGCAAACGGAGGGCGCCCTTACTCCCAGCAAATGGGCGATAGAAAACCGCTCAGTGCCTGTGCCATTCCCAATATGCGCTGGCATGATGTCGGGGCAGCATATTTTTTCCCCCCGCATCTCAGAACAAAAGAGAGAAAGGATTCAAATTCTATATTTCTCAGTATTTGTATACAGCGGTCCCTCGTTTATTGCGGATGTTATGTTCTAAAAATAACCAGCGATAGGTGAAATCCGCAAAGTAGCCAACTTTATTTTTTACAATTATTATAGATGTTTTAAGACTGTAACGCCCCTCACTACACACTTACACTTTTCTCATACAGGCATGAACATTTTCACACTTTTCTCTGTTGTTTAAACACTCTCAAAGTTCAAACCTTTGTAGAAAAATAAGTCGAGTATTATAGAAAGAAACCAAAGATCAAACCCTGTTTTCAGGTCCAGAACATGGGAATAGAGCAGCTGCGAGATAATTCAACATCAATGAATCAGCGATTGATGTAGCGATTCTGTACTGTGCAGGAGAGAGGGCACGGAGGAGATCGACAGTGGTCTGCAGCCAATCAGGACACAGAACACAATGCACTGTAAAAAAAAAAAAAAAAGCATGCAAAATTGCACTAAAAAAATCCACGAAACAGCGCAGCCGCGGAAGGCGAATGGCGTTATAGCGAGGGACCACTGTAATTTTGAAGGTAAGTCACAACATACCCTTTGTAAATACTAATGTATAGAAATACTTACCAGCACGATACATTTATTTTTTGTGGCTTTTTTTTTCACGGTTTGTTGACATGCTGTGTAGGTGTGTACTTGGCTAGCTGATATCAACATAACTGGAAACATTTGACTATTGTTCACCTGTAGTTTGAATGCTGAACATTTGCCGATGTGTCTTCTCATTTTGTAATGAAGTTCTGCTTGTGTTGACTGATGTAAACAACCAATCGATCTACAAGCTTCAAAAGTCAAAATTGATCATTTTATTTTTTTTTATGACAGCAGTGGTGAGTGGTTAGCATTATCTCGTGCACAGGGTCTATGGCCCGTGCGCACTGGCCACTCGTACCTACAATCCTTTGCGGTTTTACCCCGGAAATGACGTCATATTTTCGATCTCTATAGAGATTGAAAATGTGACGTCATTCAGGGGTAAAACCGCAAAGGATTCTGGGAACGAGTGGCAAGCAGTACTAGCACATGAAAACAGTCACACAGCGATAAAAAGAAACACAAAAAATGGCAAGAAGATGTTGTATTATTAACTGCAATAGCCGGTTGCATGACAGCCACGGGAAGCCGACGGGTAAAGAGATCGTTGTTATCGGATTACGTAGTGGAAGAGAAATTGTTCGAGCCATGTTTCCGAAGTAACAGAGCCGACGGATGGCCTGGATTGCAGCCATTCGAAGACCAAACATAACGTCCCAGAACACTCCAGCTCACATGTTAGTCTGCTCCAAGCATTTCCACAAAGGTAAGTCTTCTGTTGTAGTTACTACGTAATTTATCATAACATAATTGTTGATGTAGGTTACAAATAAGTCTTAATTTGAATTGAATTCGTTGCGCTATGCTGCTTTGTTCACTGTGGCTTTGCGGGCT
Organism: Aulonocara sp. 'chitande type north' Nkhata Bay; assembly: GCF_057382095.1. Lineage (NCBI taxonomy): Eukaryota > Metazoa > Chordata > Actinopteri > Cichliformes > Cichlidae > Aulonocara > Aulonocara sp. 'chitande type north' Nkhata Bay. Next base: position 1,133,995 of record NC_141362.1, on the reverse strand, counting down.
AATGTTTGTTGTGTTTTGTAGGAAAACCGGCCTACAAAATGCTGGAATGCGATCCAGACTGGGCCCCTCTATCAACCTGGGTCATACCGAGTGTAAAGCTGCTACCACGGCGAGATTTGATCGGTTAACAGAGACAGCGATATCAAAACAGCCACGAAAAGTCCCGCTTATATGTGCCCAAGTGTTGTATTGAAGCAATCAAGAGATGAATAACGGTTTTCCAGTATGTTGTTTTGAAATTATTTTTTTTGCATTGTTGATTTGTTTTTCACCGAAGCAGCTAATAAAGCATAATGGAATACAATTTTGCCTCTTTCTTGTAAGATTCTATAATAGAATGAAACAATAATGCCAGTTATAAATACAGATAATAAATTGAATGAATTACGAAACACTCATTTTATTTCTATTAGATCTGAAAATGTTGTGTAATACTACAACCTGAAACGATAAATAGATTATCTCCTGCGCAGGCCAACGCAAAGGGAAAAAAATTAACAACAGCTGTGAAATGGAATAGTCCAAATCACCAAAGTAAACTGGACCTGGGCTTGTTGCAGGGGTCTGAAGTTACTAAACATTTTGTGAGTGTATGCACTACAACTTAGGACCATATAATAATAAATATGTGCGCGATGAAAGTTGGGCAGCACGTCCTTACTCAACTCTGTATGCTCGTATGGGTCTCACTCCTTTGATTTTTTTTTTCCTCGGCTCTAGATCAGAGGTCGGCAACCTGCGGCTCTTTAGTCCTTATAGTGCGGCTCCTCGTTGTTTGGTAAAATAAATTAGAAGTATTTAGCTGAAGTGTATTTTGTTTATGTTACAAGTCCCATTGTAAACGTATCACGGCAGACCCGACGATGTTTACATGAACACGCTTTACAGCATCTCTTTATTGACCACTAACGTTGCAACCGACAACACAGCACGTTCGCTTTGTTTGGCCTACTAACATGGCGACTCGACCAAAAAACCTGGTCACGCCCCCTCTCGTGACATCACGCTCCAAAACCCTATATGTCCCTTCCCATTGCTTTTCTTAATTTTGATATTACTATCACTGTTTTCACAAAAAACCCAGAACAAACAAACAAACAGCAAATCCTCAATGATAGATTTTTTTAATGTTACTTTTATTTAACATCCATTGGTATGGCTCAGAAGCAGAGAAGTTATGGTACTTTTCACCCACTGAAAACATTTGTTAAGATGTGAAAGCAACAGTTTGATGCTATATCAGGTAAGAATCGAGAACACAGCATTTGGTGACGTTTGCTGTCAGGGTTTTGTTAAAAGAAACCAGTAGCCAGGCTTCTGCTTGTCTGAATGCTGTCATTGCATCCTGTTTTCACTTACATTTCACACAGACCTATTTCAGAATCAGAATCAGAATACTTTATTCATCCCGAGGGAAATTAGGGGTTACAGCAGGCAGCACGCTAATGGCGCATGCGCACTCACAAAGGAACCTTCTGACCAACTTTACACAAACATCACATTGGGCAGACATGTCAGAAGGTAGGCTGATAGGAAAAAAACAACGAAAATACACTACATGAGGTAAGAGGAGGAGAAAAAAAACTCCACTCAGACTGAGCTCCTAGTGGGAGAACAATTTATTTATAGTCTAAATAGTAGTAACGATTAATCCAACAGCAGAATGAAATATTAATAACCTGTAAACTGGGCAGCGTCAGGTTCAGTGTCACAGGTGTTCAGTGTTGCTTTGGTCTAGTTAAATCCGTTAGTGGTTTCCTGTCTGAGATGGTCGGAGGGGGACCTCCACACTTCGTGCTCGGTACGGGGACTGCTATTCTGGTTCGTGTTAGTAGACTGGTGCGCCACTCTTTGACTAGCGGTTGCGTAGCTTACGTGAATGTTTTGTCGTAGCAGAGGCCCAGGTAAAAGGAAGTGGTCCCCCGTGGACGAGTAGCTACCAAATCGGGACGAGAGTAAATGGCACTTAAAATATTCAACGAATGAGTTTAAGCTAATCGAGGTGATAATCAGAAAAGCATCCAGTGGTGAGTTTATAGTCGAGTTGCTTGTTTCTTCTTTGTAAAATACTGCTGTGGTGTTTGGCCTCGCTAGCTGTTAGCTAGCTGGCTGACATGATGATGGTGCATGGTGGCCGCAGTAACCGTACAGATGTTGCACTACATTTAACGCTGTAAATTTCAAGTGAAGCCATGGGTCAGATTCGCCTGTAGCTCAGGGACAATGCGAGGAAAAACACACAGCCAGGCCATTTACCGCCGCAATACACAGGCCCAGTCTTTCATTTATCGTGTGCTAGGCATGCTACGTTCACTTACTGTTTTGGCCGCTGTGAAAAGGTTTTCATTGCAATTGTACAAGTCTCTGCTCAATCGGCAACGCTTTGTACAATGCTAACGGGTTCTTAGAGACGTTTGGTTCTTTACATCATAGTGTAAGGCAGCATTACGTAAATAAGTTATTTTTTGTAATATGGCACACTTAGCAGTAGCTATCGTTGTACTTTTATAGCAGTTCTCAGGCCAGGGACTTTAAAGTTCTCGTTTTCTTCTAGTACATGTTTTTAAATCACCAGTATTCAAATGTTTACTCAAACTAATTTAATGTCGAGTTCGTGTGCATCAGCTCGACTGGTTGTCTGAAGGTGTTCGGTGGAAATGTGACATTTAGCTGCTAACTAGCCATCCAACACACATTGTGCTCTTTGCCACTTGCTGACAAGTGGAGAAATGCCAGAGTTCGGCCTTGGATTTAATGTAACAATTTAACGTAATATAGAACCTGGGAAGTGGACTTCAATTTGATCAACTAATGATGAAACTGGGACAGCATGGCGGTTAGCACTGTGGCTCACAACAAGAGTCCTGGTTCAAATTCACCATCTGGCCTTACTGTGCAGAGTCTGCGTTGGCTCTCCTCCCACCATCCAAAGACTTGCAGTTAGTGGGGTTGGGTTAACTGGTGATTCTAAATTGCCCATAGCTGTGATTGGTGACATGTTCAGCCACCTCTTGCCCTAAGGCAGCTGGGATAGGCTTCAGTCCACCGCAACCCTGAAGTGGATAATCAGAAGAAAAAGATGTTTTGTGATTTACCACCACCTTTTCAACGGCAAATTATATTTTTTACTATATTCTGTTTTTTGGCTGCAAAATGAGATTGTCAAGCACACCTAAACTGCTGCTAAAACTTCCCACAAGATAAAGTCAGTCTGCTAAATCATTTGTGACACTGGCGTTGGTCATTGACAAAGACTCATTCAGACTGATGACAACATGTTGGCAGTCTGTCCCCTTTGATAACTTAGCAATTATTTGCTTCAACAATCTCTCTCTGCGAGTGACTGCTGTCAGTCTACTTTAGAAAAAATGCCTCTTATCAGGCAACCTGTGCAATCGCCTTGCGATCAGGAGTGGTTGTGAGTGTGCCACACTCAAACTCTGGGCAACCATTTAGTCATCACAAGTTGCAGTCGGTTTCAGAACGTAAAAAAAAGTCAATACGGTTTCCAGGTACCCAGTGATATATTGTTTACATTTTTATTATAAATTTTTCATTTTTGTGTAGATGTAAGCAGGTTAACACATTAGCTTCCTCAATTTTGTGATCCAAACAGTTAGCACCATGCACCTGTGTGTTTACATCTGTGTGGCCATTTTTGAGGTGGACTTTGTCCCATGATAAGCCACACAGAGGTCCACACTTGGTTTATAAATGCTACAGAATTTGAGCTTTTCTTTCTTTCTTTCTTTCTTTCTTTCTTTCTTTCTTTCTTTCTTTCTTACTTTCTTACTTACTTACTTACTCACCCTTTTTTTTTTTTTTCTACCTGCATGTTGACATCTTGTATATGAAATGTTAAGGCTTCCAGTATTTGCGTTACCAGTGTGGTCTGCTTTAATTTCAAACACTTACTAGATTTGTGTATGTGAAAGACCTCACTTCAGGCCTGTTGTGTCAGGTTGTAATCTTTTAAATTGCAAGCAAATGTGAACTGCTTCATTTACAGCAAGAAATGCTTGCTGCACCAATCTGACTGCTGGGAATGGTTATAGCTGCCAGGGCTGAACAGCCTTCAGGCAAGCGTCAGGTGGTCTGGTGACGATTTCAGGTTTAAGATGTGTTGAAAAGTAGTTGATTGATGGATCCGAATAAATGATTCTCATTTATAGATTACTTGAATCTTATTGACTGAGCTATGTTTGAAATACATGATCATAACAATGTTCTGATTTCTCAGGTCTGTTTTGAGCCAAATGTGGGGAAGCATTAGGAGCTGAAGATATATTTTATCATGAAGCCCAGATTAACATTTGTCTGCCTAGCCCATGTGTCTCTGTTATCAGTAAGTATTTATTTATTTTTGCATTTTCCAACATATACTTAGCCATTCTTAAGTCTTAAATTTAACTTGTTTATACCTTAAAACACCCTAATGTTATGTCTGTCATTTGCAGCACCCTAACAAAATCTTTTCATGTCCACTGCCAGTGAACTGTTGAAAAGAAGAGGATGACGAAATGAGATAAAGTGGACGACTGGAGGAGCCTTAGCCCCCTCACCTCCACCAGTTTGAAGCATGGCTGGCCTACAGCTTGTTACTCCTGCCACCTCACCCATGGGGCCTTTCTTTGGTCTTCCATGGCAGCAGGAGGCTATTCATGATAACATTTATACACCTAGAAAATATCAGGCAAGAAGGCTACAATTCATGAGCATTTGAGTGATCATTTATTACTGCTGATTTCCTGTGTGTCTTATTATTATGTTTGTTTTAACTGATTAGACGAAATAATAAAAAAAAAAAAAGAAGGGCTCCTATGGCTCTAGTGCAGTCAACTCTATCTTTAGTCTTTACTCTGTGGTCTTCTGAGCAATGTCCGGAGCACAGGATGAGCATGGAAGGCAAACGACCACATTTGCTGTCAGGAGCAAAGCTCAGCTCTTCTGAAGATATGGAGGCAGACATCACTGATGTTGTACAAAGCACAATCCTATGAAAGTGTGCTCCAAGTATCATACATCTTTCTACCAGTAGCAAAAAAACTGAACAAGTAGCATAAGCGGCAAAGCAGGCATTCAGTGACCTTAGCAGAGGTACAGCCACAGGACTAGGACAAGTTACCGAACGGCCACTTAATTGCACAAACCTGTCAATGGAAAGCAATGAAACTAACACCTTTGTTTTGTAATTAACAAGGGAAAGTGAGGACTCAGAATTGTCATTTGAATGTGCCATATTTTGCCATATAGACTTTTTTTTTTATCTGTAAGTCTTTGCAGTTTGATGGCTTATTTAAAAAAAACAACCCTAAAACAATAAAAAAAACAAAAAAGTAACACACTTATATAGGGACATTAATGATAAAGAAAGCGTACAATATCGTAGTTTGCTTGTGTAGTCATTCCTCAGGATTTTGAGATGTGTATATTGACCTGTAATTGTCATAAGTAATCCAGTACTCTAATTTTAAAAGACATCTACTACTTTTGTAGTAGACGTCTTTCACCCTGTTTTTATACCAAGGTGTTTTTTTTGTTTTCTTTTGGGGGGCGGTGGGGGGTGTCCACATATGTATACCAGTTCCACGTACTGGTTATCAGTCTAACTCATAATGCTGGAGTCCTTTTCCTGAGTAATACTTGCTGATTGCTTATGGCTCAAAAAGCAGAGGAAAAAAAGGTTCAGGACTATGACATGTGAACATTCAATTATTCCATCACACACCTTAGTATATTTTAGTGGTAGAAGTATTAACAGAATTTAAGTTATAAATAGTGCTAGATCACACTAATCAGAGTGTTCTGGATGTTGGTTTTGAATCATTTTTGATGAACTGCCCAGCCTTAGTGATCAGTGATCCCCAGTAGTTTTAAAAAGCACTGTGCTTTGTCACTGTGTCCCTAGTTCTGCTATGGGCTTGCTGTCTCTAAATGTGAAACTGCCTCCACAGGTTGAACTTCTTGAAGCAGCTCTTGAACGCAATACCATCGTCTGCTTGAATACTGGCTCAGGGAAGACCTTCATTGCAGTACTTCTAACAAAAGAGCTCTCCCACCAAATACGTGGACCTTACCAAGAAAATGCAAAGAGGACTGTTTTTCTAGTGAACACAGGTACCTGTGCCAGAAATGTCTGTGAACTTGTTGTTTATTCGGATTCAGCTGGTGTGACATTGTGCTTGATTTTTGTCTGTGTGTCATTCTGTATCTCTGCTCTGTGCTCCACAGCTGCTTCTGTAGTTCAGCAAGCAGCTGCAGTCAGGACTCACTCTGACCTCAGTGTGGGAGAGTATACAGATCTGGAGGAGACCTTAGCATGGACTGACCAACGGTGGAGTCGACAGATAATAGAAAATCAGGTGTGCTTAAGCTGATGCTAGTTGCATGCTGGGATGCTCTTACAAGTTTGTCTTCCTTTACACACAGACTTGGAGAGTAAAACAAACTGTATGAAGGGCAATACTGGTTGGATACAATAATATGTCAGATTGTTCATCTTTTTTTCACCCTTTTAACATATTTATACAAACTAATTGTTTTAGCTTCTTTCAGTGTACTCACTTTGAATGTACACAATATGAGACTGGGTCCCATTTAAACACAGATGGAAGTTAAACTTTGGTCATTGTTGTTCCTGAATGTCATCACATTCACATAATAAGCCAACAGCATCCAGTTAAGCAAATATTGTCTGATGCCAGTGTTTTTCTCAGAAACACCATTACTTTGTCATAATAAAAATAATATCTGTACTTGCATTTCTTTTTTCATACCTTTAAACACTGACTTATTGGGCATGGTAAGCCCAGCACTCTGTTTCCCTTCATGCTTCAGGGGGACTCTAAATCCTCCAGTGTACTTTGTCTGTGATTTCACTGGGGTCTGCTTGGGACAGGGTGATAATTGTGTCATTAGATCGTGAGTGCGAGGGTGATTGCAGATGTTTTTGTTTTGTTTGGTGACTGTTCAGATTTGGCTGTGGACAATTTACATTACATACATGGCACCAAATACACATCCAAGGAAGGAGAGCAGGAGAGAGAGAAAAATAGAGATGTATATCTGATAGTTAGATATCCTGTACTCACTGTTGGTAATAATCTATTCCATTGTCCTTGTCACTTTCTGTAAGGTGCTGGTCATGACTTGCCACATATTCCTTCATGTTCTGAGGAATAAAATCTTACCATTGTCGAAAATCAACTTGGTGGTGTTTGATGACTGCCACCTGGCCATCACAGACCACCCTTACTGTCAGATAATGAAGGTGAGATTGTAGTCTTTAAGGAAATGGGATTACGTTTATTGTAATAGTGGCAGAGAATCATGCAAAATCATTGTGGGTGACCTGGTTGTCCTCTGTGTGTGCAGCTGTTTGAGGGCTGCTCCTGCACTCCTCGTATCCTTGGTCTCACGGCTTCCATTCTGAATGGAAAGTGTGACCCATCAGAACTGGAGCAGAAGATTCAGAATCTGGAAAGAATCCTTAAGAGCAATGCTGAGACTGCTACTGATCTTGTGGTCCTGGACAGGTAAGCCTTATAACTGCGTGCATTTGACACTTTCCTCGGCTTAAGGCGCTCACATAGCAGGCGCTGGGGTGAGCATGAGGTTCAGCAAAAATTTGCTTCGACTAGCCACTTGCAGGTTTATACTGCTGTGTAGGACTGGGTTTTGTCACTGATTTCTAGAATCGATTCGATACCGATTCAATTCGATTTGAATCTGGGAAATTTTGAGTCAGAAATATTATAATTCAGATCAGTACATTTACATATTTTTGTATCTATTAAAAGGAAGCTGACACACGCAAGACTTTATCAAAGGTGTGAGCATCACAGCAGATGTCTTTGTGTCAAAGTAGCTGAAGATAAAACACAGAAAAACATGAAGGTGGTTTTCCTGGCCTGGGATTTTATAAAAATATTCTGCAGTACATCAAAAACGAAAGAAAACCATTAATCAACATATGAACGTTACCTCTGACATTACAGCGGTTTTTTTAGAGACACAGCTAAGCGTATTGCATGTTGCATAATTTTAAAAAGTTTAAATTTGTTCAGTATTGAACGGCAGAAATTAGGTTTTCTTTTCGGAAGTAAGTAAAAGGGGAAAAAAAGCAGCGGCCGACAGCCTGTAAACAACAGTAGACTTGTGCGTAACAAGCAAGCGAATAATGCAGAAAACAGATTTTTAGACGGGAAACTGTTCTTGAAGTACAGAGAGAGGGCTGTGCATGAAGTGTGATTTTTATCGTGGTGGAAGCAAAACAGCAAAAGTAAAAAGGAATTCATGACGATGTTTATGTGAAGCATAGTTTGGATCTTCTTTTGCTGCTGGTTCAGTCAATATTGTGTGGAGAGAGATAAAACTTACAGCTTTAGAATCAGCGTAAAAGGGCGTGAAAACAAAGCGCGGACCCGCCGAAACATCAGAATCAGCGAGCTGTCGGCTTTCAGCCCCGACCGTGTCCGTGCCGTCGGGTGAGAAAGGCGACATCTCACTGATTCTGATCCGCAGGTCCGCGCTTTGTGTTTACGTCTTTGTGCAGAAGTCGTGTTCCTGCTCTCATTTACCGTTTTAGCTGTTTGGTGGTTGTTGAAAATTTGTGAGGTTTCACCTGAGATTCTGCCGTTTCGGGCAAAATAAATTTATATTAAAAAATCGATTCAGGATTTTAATGAATCGATTTTCACATTATCCAAGACAGAATCTATTTTAATCGATGAATCGATTATAAAAACCCACCCCTACTGCTGCTACTGTGTGTCTGTTTTTTGTTGTTTGTTTGTTTGTGTTTTGTTTTTAAAACAAAAAATAGGGTTAGGGTTCTAATTAGGGATGGGAATCGGGTTCTCTACAAGAACTGGTTCCCAGTTGTCCAGTTGCTTGGAATTGTTAGTGCCTATCGGTTCTTGAGCTCTCACTACAATCAGCTGATTTCAGTTCACATGTGAGAGGAGGAAAATAGTGGAGTGGTCTATAACCTGAATATAGATGTTACTTTTATTTTTATTTTTATTTTGGTGAAGCCAGCTGCTGCTGAACTTCAACAGGTAACAAACTAATGAGCAGTCAGGCTGCAGCCTCCGTTTCTACCAGTTCGTGTTTCCACAGTAGAATCACTGTGACCATCACTTTGAAGTGTCTTTGTGCTGGTTTTCATCTTTGTTTTGTGTCTAAACTGAAATACTAAGAGAAAAATCACATATGTACTCATTAGGGTGTAATTAAGTAATGTACTGCATTACTTTTAAGTGTTCTGTGTAATACCTTTTTTACTTTTTCAATAATGACTCCAACACTGATCACAACAAAGATGGAAAATTTGACCACACAGCATGTAATTAATTTGCATGAATATATTGTCATTGATATGCTGCGTAGAGATGATGCTGACTCTGTGAAGCCAATGGGAATCGATAAGGAATCTAATCGATAAGCGATATCGACAATGGATTTGGAATCGCTAATTTCTTATCAATTCCCATCCCTATTTATAATAGTGTGAGAAAGTGTTTGCGCCCTTCCCGATATTTAAATAGTAGACACAAAGATAACACAAGTAAACACAAAATGCAGTTTCTAAATGAAGATGTTTATTAAGGGGGGAAAAATTCAAACCCCCACTCCTTCATTATAATGTAAATTAACTGTGGTGTATCACATCTTTGGAAAGCAGAGTTCAATTTCTCTAGCCACAGTCAGGCCTAATTACTGCCACACCTGTTCTCAATCAACAAATCACTTAAATTAGACCTGCCTGACAAAGTGGAGTAGACTAAAAGATCCTCAAAAGCCAGACGACATGCCGTGATCCAATATTTCATCAGAACAAATGAGAAACAAAGTAATTGAGATCTCTGTCTGGAAAAGGTTGTAAAAGCCATTTCTAAAGCTGTGGGACCCCATCACAAGTAATGAAAACATGGAACAGTGGTGAACCGACTAAAATTACAAGAATGCAGCAAAGACTCATCCAAGAGGTCACAAAAGACCCCACAGCAACAACCAAAGGACTGCAGGCCTCATTTGGCTCAGTTAAGGTCAGTGTTCATGACTCCAGACACCCTGGAGTCACCACCTGAGTCAATATCTGAACCCCTGTAGCTTTGTGGGGTGGCTGTAGCTCAGGTGGTAGAGCAGGTCACCTACTATCCGGGTGGTAGGTGGTTCGATTTCAGTCTGCATGCCAAATATCCTTGGGCAAGATACTAACCCCATGTTTGCCCTCCGATGGATGCATCGGAATGCGTGTGAATGTTGTTGTTAATAATAATAATAATAGTAATAATAGTAATAACTTTATTTATAAAGCGCTTTCAAATAAAGTGCTGTACAACTAAAGGGATAAATGAAATAAAAGTGATACATAGCAATACAGGTAAGAGACACAATACAAGTTAAAAACAATAAAAATTTAAAAACTAAAAGCCATATAATTAAGACATGTAGGATAAGGTGAACAAATGTGTCTTCAACTTAGTTTTAAAAACCTCCACAGAGCATGCCTGCTGAATATCTTGAGGGAGGTTGTTCCACAGAAACGGGGCACGAAAAGAAAAAGCTCTCCAATTGTCTTTTTTCTGGCTCTAGGAACTTTTAGAAGGCCAGAGTCCTGAGATCGTAGAGCACGAGATGGAACATAAAGGTCTAAAAGGTCGGAGAGGTATGAAGGTGCCAATCCGTTTAAAGCCTTGTAGGTGAGCAGCAGGACCTTAAAATCTGCTCGAACCTGACAAGGTAGCCAATGCAGAGATCTCAGAACCGGGGTAATGTACTCAAATTTCCAGTTCTTGTTAAAATGCGAGCAGCTGCATTTTGCACCATCTGTAGACCTCTAAAACTTTTCTTTGGTAGGCCAGAAAGAAGAGCATTGCAATAATCAATGCGGGAAGACACAAATGCATGGACAAGAACCTCCGCAGTGTCGCTTGACAAAACTTGTCTGATTCTGGCAATGTTCCTCAAATGATAAAAGGCGGTCTTTGTTATCTCTTTTACATGAGATTCGAAGGAGAGCACCATGTCGAACCACACGCCCAAGTTTTTACCTTGTTTCTGCAATTTATGACACTGTCATCAATTTTCAAGATGAAATTTTGGGACAAGTGCTGAAATTTGTGTGGCCCAATGACCATCAACTCTGTCTTATCAGTATTTAGGAGCAAGAAATTATCCAATAACCAGCCCTTAATTGCAGATAAACAGCATTCTAGTTTAGAGACTTCAGCACAATTTCCAATGGTTAAAGGAACATAAAGCTGCAGGTCATCAGCGTAACAATGAAAGGTTACATTAAAAGAATGTAAAAGAACACCAAGAGGCAGCAGGTACATAGAAAACAGCAATGGTCCAAGTACGGACCCCTGAGGGACCCCATGCCTCACTGCACAGGTCTCAGAGAGATCATTTTTGAAACTAACAGTCTGAGACCTCCCAAGCAGGTAAGATCTCAGCCATGATAAAACATTTCCTGTAATTCCAATAAAATGTTCAAGCCTATCCAATAAAATGCAGTGATCCACAGTGTCAAACGCAGCACTTGGATCCAGCAGTAATAAAACTGAAGTGCGATCATTGTCTGCATTTACGAGCAGATCATTGACCACTTTGACTAAAGCTGTTTCTGTGGAGTGATTTGGTCTAAAAGCAGACTGAAATGGTTCATACAGATTGCTTGTTGACAAATGCTCAGTGAGCTGCTTAAAAACCACTTAGACAGAAAGCAGTTAGGAACAGCACAGAAAAAACTGCTGGTGTGAATGTACACGTGTGCTCAGAGTAGAAAAGCGCTAAATAGGAACGGGTGTTTTGCTGCCTCACGACCTGGAAGACTTGGTAAGTGGAACCTGCTGTCTACCAAAACACCTTGAAGGAGAATGTCCAATCATCTGTTTGTGACCTCAAGCACTTGGGTTCTGCAGCAGGACAATGATCCAAAGCACTCCAGCAAGTCCACCTCCGAATGGCTTAAGAAGAACAAAATGTAGACTTTGGAGTGGCCAGGTCAAAGTCTTGACATGAATCCGTTTGGGACGCATTGCCTTAAAAAAGTGGTTCATGCTCAAAAACCCTCCAATATGGCTAAATTACAACAATTCTGCAAACATGAGTGGGTCAAAATTCCTCCAATGGCAAATGCTTGATTGCATTTGTTGCTCCTAACGGTGGCCCAACCAGTTATTAGGTTTAGGGGGCATTCAGTTTTTCACACAGGGCCATGTAAGTTTGGATTTTTTTTCTCCTTTAATGGTAAACAGCTTAATTTAGAAACTAAATTTTGTGTTTACTTGTGTTTGTTTTAATATTTAAAATTGTTTGATGATGTGAAACATTTAAATGTGACAAACGTACCAAAATATAGGAAATCAGGAAGAGGGCAAACACTTTTTCACACCATTGTATGTGACACATGTGAAACTAGACTGAAAACCAGTAATGGTGGCAGTGAAATGCTCACAATACAGGGTCTTGTTTTAGATACGCCTCTCAGCCAAGAGAAGTGGTGTTGGACTGCGGTTCCTACGTGGACAAGAGTGGCCTCTCCTCCCGTTTGCAGGCTGAACTCAATGAAGCTCTTCACTTCCTGAATGACTGCAACATATCTGTGGTCAAGGAGGACCGTGATCCCACATTCATCTCCAAACAGGTCAGAGTTCCAAAGGTTTTCTGCCTTTTAAAATTTAGTGTTTCTTCATCTCAGTTTTATTTATCCTACGGTTATTTACTTCATCATACTCTGGAGGTGGTTTCTGTGCCTCTCACTAACCGCAGAAAAGACCAGCATCGTTTTTGCAGGTTTTGTATATTTGTACACGAAGGTTGGGCGATATGTCAAAATTTTCCAACCAACAACCATCAGTCCAATAACCGGCGATAGTCACGCAGGTCAGTTTTTGATGGGTGACCAATGTAATCGTACACAGACTGATTTGCGCATTCAGAATTTGTTTTGTTTGGAGGGAATATTTTACCTTCTTTTCTTCTTTCTTTCAGGATTAATATAGTTTTTGGAATATTCATTTATTTATTTAATTGAGATGCGCCAACTTGCACAGAAGACTGTACATTACGTTGGCGTTTTTTTTTTATTTTTTATTTTTAACTTTTTTAAAATTTATTTTTAACTTACTTTTGGTTTAATTTTGTATTTGTTGTTTGGTCGAGTGTGTAAGTCAGACAAACACTGGAACGGCCTGTAAACACGGTTATAGTGGAAAAAAGAAGGCAGTTTCTCTTTGTTTCCCTCCTCACCATTGTGGGTTTTTTCTTAATTTAAATAAAATGTTTTTAATTTTTTTCTGAACGTAGGCTACTGCCTTTCTTTTTTACTGTTATGAGTTTGAGTAAATGAATTGCTGCATTTGTTTGCAGCTAGAAGAGGATGCTGTTAAAATAGTGTCATTATTTTTTTCGTTGACTGCTTCTCTTAGCTTCAACCAACATTATTAGAAAACTTACTCATGGGCAAATAAATAAATAAATAAATTGCTCTTGTAAAAACGATGGGTGAAAGCCTCAGCCTGTCGGTGATAGTCGATATATACGTCCATGCCCAACCTTACTGTACACCCATGTGTTGGACTCATCAGGCTGTTGCTTTATGCATTTTCTGATCCCTGAGCGTTAACCATCGATGTAATGCCTGAATTATGCTTCAGCACTAAATCTAAGACATAAGTGGACGTGCGCCTCCCGAGAAATGTAACTACTCATCGGGCCGATGCAGTCAGCAGCTATTATGATTTCAGCACCATTAGTGGATTCTTCGCCGCACTTTTTACCTCTCAGCCATAAAATGTTGTGGTATTGTCGTCACCATGCCAATATTGATACCATACTAGAAGGCTGAAGGGTACAACTGCCAGTATTTTTGAATTCATCAGTGAGAGAATAATGGTCATCATCCCTGGATAAGGAATAATAATTTTATTATCAATATAAGGGAGGTTGCTGAAACAGTCATAATGTGGTATACTGGGTATACCTGAGAAGATTTTGTAATTTGCCATGCTTATTTGGGAGATTTTTACTGGTGGCTATCCAGCCATGATGATGGAAAAATGTCCCCAGAAAAGATTCTAAAATTACAAGTAGAAAGGTGAGCTGTAGAACAGCCTACTCTGTGAACTTGTTGTTTATACTGTGCCCTTCCCGTCCAGGTCCTCAATGACTGCCGGGCCGTACTGCAGGTGCTGGGGCCCTGGTGTGCAGATAAGGCAGCAGGCATCATGGTGCGCGAGCTACAGAAGTACATCAAACACGAGCAGGAGGAACTCAGCCGCAAATTTCTACTCTTCACGGACACTATTCTGCGCAAAGTGCACGCTCTCTGTGAGGAGCATTTCTCCCCCGCCTGCCTGGACCTCAAGTTTGTCACGCCAAAGGTCCTACGGCTGCTTGAGATCCTGCACGAATACAAGCCGTTTGAGCGGCAGCAGTTTGAAAGTGTGGAGTGGTACAACAACCGCAACCAGGACAACTATGTGTCCTGGAGCGACTCTGAGGATGAAGATGAGGATGAAGAGGTGGAAGCCAAAGAGAGGCCTGAAGCTAACTTTCCCTCTCCATTTACAAATATCCTGTGTGGAATCATCTTTGTGGAGAGGCGTTATACAGCTGTTGTCCTCAATCGGTAAGGACTTCAAGGAATAATTGCTTCAGCTTAGAGACTGGTGTTATTTTGTGTGTGTCAGTCAGTCAGTGCTGCAGACATCAGAAGGAAACTGGAGTAATACCAGCAGGAGAGAGCACTGACTCGTGGTTAATCTGCCTGTCATAGTCTGTAATTAGTGGACATAAATGGATGATATCATATAAAATTCGTCTGCGTTTTTACAATTTTTCGAGGTGTTTAAAAAAAAAAAGAAGTATTTTTAAAGCAGTAACAGTGAGGCAAAATAAGATACACTGGCTAGCTTAATGATCGTAGCTTTGGGATTTTAAAAAAATCCCCGGTGTTTAGAGCCATTGAGTTTACATCTTAAGGTACCAAAATACCCTTTCTGTTCTTACTTTGGTGGCTGAGTGATAGAGGCATGTGGTGAGAATGAACGCGCCCTCTAAATCGTCAGTGCAGCAGGTAGTTGGTGATAAATCATAAAAGTTTGGAAAGATGGCGTCTGTTGTTTGACTGGCTGCATGTTTTTGTCCTTGGTGAGTTATCACTGACACTCTTTCTGTTCTCCAGTCTTATCAAGGAGGCAGGGAAGCAGGACCCAGAGCTTGCTTATATAAGTAGCAACTTCATCACTGGCCACAGCATTGGCAAGAACCAGGCACGCAACAAACAAATGGAGGTGGAGTTCAGGAAGCAAGAGGAGGTAAGTGAGAGATAACTTGGGGATGTCAGCCATCACACTCTCTCCATATTAGCTTCTGAGTGGTGTGGCACTCTGTGAAAAGTCAAGTGTAACTATTTCTAAAGAGTCATTCTGACCCCACTGACCTGTGAGGACCTTGGAACAGGTCTTAAAAATGTGTTTGGAGTTATTTAATGGTTTTCTCTAATCCTGTGAGCTAGCACTTGTGGTTGTGTGCACAGTGAGCACCATGGCAACAACACTTTCTCTTTCTAGACTTTTCTCGGTCAGGTGCTTTTCGCAAATGTTGTGCACCTGGTCACCGGGTTCAGACGCTGCCACTGAATCTGATAAGATAACTACAGGAAGAAATTGTGCTGAATATAAAAGAAAACTTGGATTTTGAAAATGAACGATGGAGAGATGTGTGGATACCGTGCTAAATTCTTGGTTGTTTTGTTGTTATCACTTCCTGAACTCAGGACCCCTTTTCCTTCTCTGACAGGTTCTTCGCAAATTCCGGGCTCATGAAACTAACCTTCTGATTGCCACCAGCATCGTCGAGGAAGGCGTAGATATTCCAAAGTGTAACTTGGTGGTGCGGTTTGACTTGCCTACAGAGTACAGGTCCTACGTCCAGTCCAAAGGCCGAGCTCGGGCACCTGTCTCCAACTACATCATGCTGGCTGACACTGGGAGGACCAAAGCCTTTGAAGAAGATCTCAGTACCTACAAGGCCATAGAAAAAGTAATGTTTTCTCTTTATCTGACAAGACTGAGATGCTTAGTCTGTTGGCTTAGGGGCCAAATGACCTAATTTTCTCTCAAACAGATCTTAAGGAATAAGTGCTCCAAGTCAGTGGAGGTGAGTGAGTTTGAAGTGGAACAGGTGATGGATGATGACAACATTCTACCACCCTATGTCCTGCGGTCTGAGGATGGAGGTCCTCGAGTCACCATCAACACGGCCATCGGTCACATTAACAGGTGTGGTTTCTGATTTTCAGAATGTTTTTCTTTCCAGCTCAAATACTTTGTTATTGATCGAGACTGCCGGTTGCTCCAAACAGCCTCTTTTTGTTTGTCACTTTAAATCCATGTGAACTGCTGCCCACGGTTTCTGCTTGCATGGAGCCAACATATACATGATACTGCTGCTTCTTTTTCTCTCACTCATCATTTTACATGTCAGTATAGCTGAAGACAGTACAGGGTTCCCAATCCAGTGAAAGTGTCAGACACACAGTCCAATCGCCATCGCATCAGCACTAAGTTTGTAATAAAGAGATGAAGTGTTTGCATGTTGTCTCTGTGCCAGTGTGAGTTTCCTCGAGGTGTGTGTGTTTCATTCATGATTCCTGGGTACAAGTGGCAAAAAACAGTAAAGCACTTTGAGATGTGAGAAAGAACCAGCAGAGCTCTGTATCTATCAAAATATTGCCATAAATATTTGAAAAGGTCTTTCTGCCCTGGTGTTCAGGTATTGTGCTCGGCTGCCCAGCGACCCATTCACACACCTAGCACCAAAATGTAAAACCGTGGAGATGGGGGATGGATGTTTCCAGTCCACTCTCTACTTGCCTATAAACTCCCCTCTGCGAGTTCCTGTCAAGGTAAGGAAGGCTGTTATAGTTTTCAAAATTGCCAGTGTAAACATTTTGACGTGCTCCTTTTATATTTCTAAAGGATGATTGATATTTTGACTTGCACCTACAGGGTCCAGTGATGAATTGTGCAAGAGTGGCAGAAAAGGCAGTTGCACTAGTATGCTGTGAGAAACTCCACAAAATAGGTAAAACCACAATAACAATCTTGCAGACTAATCTTGTTATTTTTGTCTTCATTGCTTCATCTTTTGCCTCTTCCTTCTAAGGTGAACTGGATGATCACCTGATGCCCGTGGGAAAGGAGACGGTAAAATACGAGGAGGAGCTTGATCTTCACGATGAGGAGGAGACCAGTGTCCCAGGCCGGCCTGGTTCTACGAAGAGAAGGCAGTGCTACCCCAAAGCTGTACGTCATGCTCATTACAGGCAGGCATTTGATGCAGGGAGGGCACGGCTGAACCAGTTTACAGACTGTTTTTGAAGTAATTCAGCTGCAAAAATCTGAGGTGATATGGGGGGATGGGGGGGGGGTCAACTGGCTGTATCCAAACTCATCACTGACTCTCTGGATTGGCAGAACCTTGCTATATCGCACCAGTAAGTAAATGTGTTGGCATATACAGCACTGTGCTCCCCTCATTTCTTTGTATTCTGCTTCCTCTAAAGTAGGCTTTAGCAGTAGTACTCCAGACTTCTTTAAAGAAAAACTGTGAAACACCTTAGATGCTGGCTGCTTTCGTACTTATCAGTCCAGTTTCAGTGCCTGACATTTTCAGAGCCAAGTTAAGCCATTTAACACTGACTTTTACATTAGCAAAGACTCATTTTTACATTGTATCTTTAAATGCTTTACTAGCAGCCTGTTGCTAAAGCACACTATTTGCTTTAGTTTAGCAAACTGTAAACTTGCCAAAATATGACATGGTGACCTTTAAAAAAGGAAGGAAACTGGACAAGTGGAGGTCAACACAAGTAGCAGGCCTAGAAAAAATAATCAGCAGGTGAACGGTATCTGAACGGTGCACTTCATCCAGTGTGGTTGGAATTATGATTGAAGGAATTACGAATGCAAGAAAAGTACAGTCATATTTTGATCCGCAGTGCACTACCATATGGAAAACATGTTACTGGTTAATGTTGAATGAGTTTTCATCCCAAACACACTGCCAGTGCAGTAAAGGCAAACCCGGATAGAGAAACATGAGGGCTGACTCAATGAGCATACAGTACTGTGCAAAAATCGTGTGTCCCGTTTCTGCCATCTCCAGATACCGGAGTGTCTGTGTGACTGTTATGCAGTACCGGAGCAGAGCTACTACCTGTATGTGATTGGGATGGTGCTCACCACTCCCCTCCCTGATGAGCTCAATTTCCGTAGAAGAAAGCTCTACCCGCCAGAGGACACCACCAGGTGCTTCGGCATACTGACTGCCAAACCCATACCTCGAGTACGTTGCTTCGGCACATTTGAGTACCTCAGTGCTTCACAATATTCTTCAGCATTTATTCTGTAGACGTGTTATACATGTGAAAACGAGCAGCTTTGCTTTGATCCAGATTCCCCATTTCCCGGTGTACACTCGCTCTGGTGAGGTGACCATCTCCATCGAGTTGCAGAAGTCTGGCTTCACGCTCACCACTGCCCAGCTCGACCTCATCACTCGTCTCCACCAGTACATTTTCTCCCATATTCTCCGCCTGGAGAAACCTGCACTGGAGTTCATGCCCACAATGGCTGACTCTGCTTACTGTGTTCTACCTCTGAATGTTGGTGAGTGCTCAGTTCAGTTTGTAAATTCATTTCCACCTGTGTTAAAATGTTCGTTAACCATCTTTCCTTCTCTCCTTTGGCTTCTTCAGTTGGAGACTCCAACACACTAGATATGGATTTTAAGTTTATGGAAGACATTGAGAAGTCTGAGGCCCGCACTGGCATTCCTACTACTCAGTACACAAAGCAGAACCCCTTCACCTTTAAGCTGGAGGACTACCAGGATGCTGTCATCATTCCAAGGTAGTGGAGCGGCACGTGTCTGTACTGGATTGATTTTGTGTGAACGTGTCAGCTGTATGAAGTATACGCTGAGCCAAACGACATGATAATCGCCTCGCTGCTACTTTCCAGGTATCGCAACTTCGACCAGCCTCATCGCTTCTATGTCGCTGATGTGTACGCAGACCTGACACCACTCAGCAAGTTTCCTTCGCCAGAGTATGAGACTTTCGCTGAGTACTACAAAACAAAGTACAACCTGGACTTGTCAAACCTTAACCAGCCGCTCCTGGATGTAGACCACACCTCCTCCAGGTCAGTGGCACCAAATCTGGAGCCAGGTTCATAATTATGTGGACAAGGACAGTTTTCTCAGGCATGTGAGAAAACACAGAAAAGCACAGAAGCAGATATGCGATTCCACTTGGCTTTGCATAAATATTGTGTTGTTAGGAATTGGAGCAATTTTTATTTTTAGGAAGTACCTCCCTTCCTGAATAATAATGTTATAGCCAAGAGTGGAGTCTGTACTGGTTATTTCATGAAAGGCAATAAACAGATTAATGCAATTTCCAAGTGTGAATATGCTTACATGCTAGCTTTTATGAGAACTGTCAATATGTAATCCACAGAAGTGTGGAATAAAGGTCAGGAGGAAAAAGGCAAACCTGGGGGGGTGCTTGTTTGATACTATGCGTATATATATAAATTTAAATGTTCACTATGGTGACCAGGCTTTCCAACTCTCTTGTCCCATCGCAGACTGAACCTGTTAACCCCTCGACACCTAAACCAGAAGGGCAAAGCCCTGCCACTCAGCAGTGCAGAGAAGAGGAAGGCCAAGTGGGAGAGTTTACAGAACAAACAGGTACTCGCTGCCTCTGTTAGATTGTAGGGTGAGGAGATATCCATCAGTGTAGGAAACCTAGTATAATTTTGTGTGTAAAGGAACATGGGACATGCTCATATTTCATTTTTGTGTGTTTTTAAAGAACGTTTCTAGATATCACTTTACTGCTGGTTAGTGCAGTGGTCCTGTTTCCATCCACTGGTCAGCTGGAGTCTTTCTGTGTAGAGTGGGCATGTTCTCCCTGTGTCTGTGTCCGGGTGCTCGGGGTTCCTCCCACAGTCCAGATACTGGTTCTGAATTGGCTGTGGGGTAAACGCTCGTCTCTCTGGCTCCAGCCCTACTGTGAATTTGAACTGGAAAAGAGGATGGATTGATGATGATGATGATTATTATTATTACTGATTTCTATAACCTATTATATCAAAGAATACTATTCTCAAAGATGCATTATTTAATATGGCATGATCATGTGTGTGGACAGGGTTGATGGTGATCTGTTAGCTTTCAGGAATTATTAGACCAGTGAGTGCCAGAGACGAAGTCTTGTTGTGAGTTGCTGTTTATTCCGACAATCCCAGTCTCATGTGCTTTGTTTGTCGTCAGATCCTGGTCCCAGAACTGTGTGCCATCCACCCTATTCCAGCCTCCCTGTGGAGAAAAGCAGTGTGTCTGCCCAGCATTCTTTACCGCCTACACTGCCTGTTGACTGCTGAGGAGCTCAGAGCTCAGACAGCTAGTGAGGCCGGAGTGGGAGTCCAGACCCTCCCCCCTGACTTCAGGTTGCTGTTACATACACAATAGAATAACAGATTTCTGCGTCACACTTTCCAAAAGATTCATACACAAACACAATTAAAACTGTTCATTGGAGTGCAAGTGTAGAAAATGGGTGACTGTTGGTTAGATTGTAAAGCCTTTTGACTTATTAGACTAGGAAAGGACTATATAAATGTTGGTGTCCTCAAAATTGCACATTTTTTCCTATTGCACAGTAAAATGAGTTGATTGCATGATAAAGTTGTTAGAATGCTGATGTGGGTGGCACATGTCAAAGTAACATCCACAAGAATGGCCAGACCAAAGTGTCCCATTGGGACTTGATGAGTTAGTGTTAATGTCTGATCTTAGTTAAGAAAACCAAATCTTCTCTTTTAGGATTTGTTGTTTGTGAACAACTTGTGTGTGTGTGCACACGCTAACATGTAGATGCTCTGTATGTGGCAGATATCCAAACCTGGACTTCGGCTGGAAAAGGTCTATTGACAGCAAAACCTTCATATCCTGCCCTGAGTCCTGCAGCGAGGAAGGTGCCAGTCACTGTAAGCACCAAGAGACTATAAGCCCTGATCCCAGTTCCCTAATGCTTCCCAGTGGTGAGCACTCTTCCATGTCTGAGCAGGAGGACTTCAAAGCTTTAGATTCTGAAGAAGCCCCCTGCACCAGGAACCTAACTAATGGCACTGCCTTCTTTGCTAGCTGTGACGATGGCAACCAAAATGAGCACCTTCCCCAATGTGACAATTGCCAATGCTCCCAGCTCAGCTTTGCTGGGCTGCAGAGCTCCAAATCAGTACAAAGCACTACCTCAGTTCTTGTGCAGCCCCCTCACACCTTGAAGAAGCCCAACTCCAGTCCTCCACAGCCTAGTGATGAATGTACATCGGGGAGGACTTCAGACCACACAAAAAAAGCTACCTCAGTCTGCAGCCGAGCAGCCACGAGTCCCAACACTCTCACAGCACCTTCTGATGTCTGTGCTCGTCCCCAGCATGGATCCCACGCAGCAAACTCACCCAAGAGCTTGGGGCCCAACCCCGGTCTCATCCTGCAGGCCCTGACCTTGTCTAATGCCAGCGACGGCTTCAACCTGGAGCGGCTGGAGATGCTCGGTGACTCTTTCCTGAAGCATGCCATCACTACATACCTGTTCTGTACCTACCCTGATGCTCACGAAGGACGTCTCAGCTACATGCGCAGCAAGAAGGTGAGACGCATGTTATTTCTCTGAACCGTGTGGCAGTAGTAAGGTACAGGCCGTGCATGTGTGTACACAGTAACAGTATATAATGGAATGCAGCCCGGCTGAAGATGTACACACTTTCATCGCTGTCTACAACAAGGCAAATGACACAAAATGACTTGGATGCATTAGCATTTGGTCTGTTGATTAGTGTCATTTGGGAACAGCTGCAAACCTGTTTAAGAACTCATCTTTGCACTGTGTCCTGGCTTGGCTGATGTCACAGTGTCCATTAAGACAAGATGACTTCATTGTGTTACTCACACTCTGCCTGATGTCCAGGTGAGCAACTGTAACCTGTACCGTCTGGGAAAGAAGAAAGGGCTTCCTAGCAGAATGGTGGTGTCCATCTTCGACCCTCCAGTTAACTGGCTGCCTCCTGGATATGTGGTCAACCAGGACAAGAGCAGCACCGACAGAATGAATTCAGAGGAGGTCAGTGGATTACTGCAGCTTTATACGCTCTGTTTTTTTCTCTTTGTTGTGTGGTAGTCGATCGGTGTGTTCGCTGAGGAGTTTCCAAAGGTTGTTTCATGTAATGACGATGACGGGCCAGTAGAGGGCAGACTTTCTCCGTGTTTTGCAACTCGTGGTGAGATTGTGTGCTTGCATGTCGAACAGGTCTGAACTCTCATCTGAACTCCTGGAGCTCAGATAATGTTTTTCATAATGAAGGTTAAAAACCAAAATCCTTCGACACACTCTTTTATACACCACTTGGGAAAAACGGCTTGAAATAAAACACAGTTAATGGTCAGATGTGAGCTAAAAAGGAACAACCTAAAACAGAAAAGACTAAAATCTTTTCCTTTTAGATAATAACCTTCAGTGAATCAAACCATATGCCCAAACATCCAGTCGTTGAACATTTTAAGGAGATCTATTTTTGAAGTGATGATGATGATACATACCATAAAATTAGATGTTCACCTGACAGTTTGTTCATGGTTCGTGTGGTGCTAGCTTTCTATATACTTTTCATCCCTGGCATCCCTTTTCGTCATCCACATATGGAGGTGGGAAATTACACAATGCTGTATAGCCTTTGCTCCAGATTGTACCAATAATCTATGAAAGTCTGTTGCTAAGAGAACAGGCCAAAGACAAATTCAACTTTATGCTGAACTGAAAGTAACCTGGTGCCCCACATGATTTTAATTAGGCACATTATGTGCATCAACAGTGCTTAAAAGTGGCATAACAAACGAGATGGACTAATGCTGTGTGAATGCAGGAAATATCCAGAGTGCTGAAAACAGGCCTGCGATACTGTGTTTGTGTTGAATGATATACTGTCCCAGAAATAACTGCAGGAAAATGTAAAACAGAAATAAATTGCAATAAAACTAATGCTTAACAATAAAAAGCAGTAAAACACTGAGACAGGCTCATTTTCTAATTTAGTTCAGATAGCAGTCTCCTCTGTGTTTTTACAGAAACACTCACAAAATGGAGCAAGACACAGTCGCTGTGCACAATTAGACTTTTATTAAGAGTTTAGTTATGTTTTTTGATAATGCTTAGGACATATCGTCTGTTAATGTCAATGTGTAGTCTATATATGCATACTTCACTAAACGCACATTAAACTGTAGGCTATGAATGACAGCTCACATACTTAAAGTTGCATTTTGATTAATTTTGCCTCTGGAAACCTGCTTCAGCAGACCTGATTACGTTATTGTTATTGGTTATCGATTTGATTCCTTATCAATTCTCATTGGCTCCACAGCATATCAATGAGATTACATTCATGCTAATGAGCTGTGTGCTCAAATGTTTGTGTGCGTTGGAGGCGTTTCTTCTCTTTGTTGTGTGATCAGTGTTGGAGTTATTATTTTTAAAAAGGTAACGTATTACATACATGACACAGAACAATTTTGTTAAACCTAATGCAGTACATTACTTAATTACTCCCAGGAGAAAGTAATTTGTGCTGAAGAGACTTCAGTGATTATACTATAGAAATATGAACTATTGATTTTTGGACTATATTGACTTTTTTTTTTTCCTCATGCAGGCCAAAGAGGAGTCTTTGGCTAACGGGCGATCTGGACACGAATATGATGAGGATGATGACGAGGGCGAGGATGTAGATGAAGATGGCGAGTTGATGCTGAAAGATGAGCCAAAAGATGAAGTGAACATGGAGGATGATCTTGAGTATTACAAGGAGCACATCCGCTTCATTGACAACATGTTGCTGGGATCTGGAGCATTTGGGAAGAAGATCTCGTTGAGTGGCTTCCCTCCCAATCTTACTCCAGCTTCAGGCTCCTCACCAGCTATGGAATCTCCGTATGATTGGAAGACCCCCAAGAAGCCCTCCCATCCAACCGCAGCTCATTACCCCACAGAGCAGGTGCCCAGTGGGCCCTCACCTGAGGAGTTTGACTACAGCTCGTGGGATGCAATGTGCTACCTGGACCCCAGCAAGGCCGGTGAGGAGGATGACTTTGTGGTAGGCTTTTGGAATCCATCGGAAGAGAACTGTGGCACTGAGCTCGGTAAGCAGTCCATATCCTACGACCTGCATACAGAGCAGTGCATCGCAGACAAGAGCATCGCTGACTGTGTCGAGGCTCTGCTAGGTTGCTACCTGACCAGCTGTGGAGAGAGAGCTGCACAAATGTTCCTGTGTTCACTGGGCCTCAAGGTGAGCTCGGAATGCATCGCAATGCAGAAACAAATGAACACGCACAAAAATGAATCAATTGAGAATCCTAATAAAACCACATGTCCTTTTGATGAGCATAAACATGATGTGGAATATTTCCTGCCACTGCTTCTCCCTAAGTTTTTTATTATAACATCTATAAAAGAGTTCCCCGATTTTGGAGAATGCACTTTTTCCTTTGCCTGTTTGTTCTTTCAGGCTTGTTTAGCATTTGCAGAGTAGTCCAAAGTGAGTAGTCCAAAGTGAAAACCACAGATGAAAGTGGCTTCTTCAAATTTAGATTTCACTTTTGTAACAGTGGAAAGTGGCAAATACTTTGTTACTGTGTTATTTAATAACTATAGAAAAAACTAAACCTGGGCCTGAACTTAATACATGAATTATAATACTGATTTGGATGTACTTTACCAGCTTTCAGAACAAACTTTTTATTACTGTTCATTGTTTTGCTGTTGGCCTCAGCTTTGCAACACGCTTCACTTTTGGTCTTATATGTTCCTGACTCAGTTCAAATAAATAGTTAATTATATTTGATAATATTTTTATATTAATTATAAATAATTCAGATACATGTCAGTTACTGAACATGCCAGTTAGGCGATCGCAAAGTTAAGCAAGCTCCTCCCCCTGCGTCCTAACATGGAGTTTATGGAGTTTGAGTGGCGACATGCATTGTTCAGGAAAACATTGCAGTGATGTTAATGATGTTAATTTTTGTGATGCATAAAATATTGAGAATTATGGACCGAGTACTTGCATCAGCTCAAATCTGGAAGGACCCAAGCTTTACAGACATGGCACTGTTTGAAAGTAACGTTTTAAAGAATGCAAGGCAAAACTCTCTCTCTCTCCTATTATTATTATTATTTTTTAATAAAACGACAACAGGTTTTACCATTGGAGAGAGGTCCACCGACTGGAGCAGCGGCACAGGTTCACACTCATACTCAAGTCGCAGACCTGTGTTACGGCTGGCTCAAGATCCCACCCCGCTGCATGCTGGACCATCCAGATGCAGAACGAACTCTCAACCACCTCATATCTGGCTTTGAGAACTTTGAAAAAAAGATCAACTACACTTTTAAGAACAAGGCTTATCTCCTGCAAGCCTTCACTCACGCTTCCTACCATTATAACACCATTACAGGTCAGTAAACCTTATGCTTTACTGACTTTGTCCTTCATTCTTAGTTGTGCATCTCCAGTTGACAAATCTGTGCTTCTTTCACTTTTTCTTAGATTGTTACCAGCGGCTGGAGTTTCTTGGCGATGCAATTCTAGACTACCTCATAACAAAGCACCTTTACGAAGACCCACGGCAGCACTCTCCTGGAGTACTGACCGACCTGCGCTCAGCGCTCGTCAACAACACCATCTTTGCCTCTCTGGCTGTTAAATACGATTATCACAAGTACTTCAAGGCCATCTCGCCAGAGCTTTTCCACGTCATTGATGACTTTGTGCAGTTTCAGCTGGAGAAGAATGAAATGCAAGGCATGGACTCTGAGGTGAGTCCTGCTTCTCTGAAGAATGTGGTTATTATCGCTTCTGCAGGAACAAGCCTAATCTTTGTTGTTGTAGCTTTGCCCTCTGAAATAAGTTCAAGAACCGCTCGCCGCGAATAACGAGGCTGCCAGCTTTTATTAAGCTGTTTTCATATTCCAACGTTTGGGTTTCATTCGTCTGCAAAAGGCTAGCTTGGCACCAAAATCTCCTTTCGTTGTGCTTAAGGACTTTTATGCCTTAGGGGACAGCAGGCATATAAACAAGAACGCATTTATAAAAATAAAAAAGTGAGAGAAAGAAATTAAGCAATAACTCGCACACTCTTTCCTACCATAGCCATTGGCTTAATCCTTTCTCAATGTTTCTGCAGAGCGCCCTAAGCTGAACAATAAAATAACATATTTGGGGGTCAAATCAGACAGAAAAAGCTGTAAAAGCAATGGAGAGATGACTTAATGTGAGTTGGTAACGCTAAACAGACAGAGGCTTAAATTCTGCAGCTTTACAGGAAAGTCACTCACAATGTCCCCATTACACAGAAGAAGATTAGGCTGATAGCATAGAGTTAACACAGGGTGGCTGCAGCTCAGGTGGTAGAGCAGGTCACCTACTTAATTGGAAGGGTTATGGTTCGATCCCTGTCTGCTTGGGCAAGATGCTTACCCCATGTTGCTCTCCGGTGCATCCATCGGAAATAAATGCATGTGAATGTTAGAGAGCATAGAAGAAAGTGCTTGTGCAAATGGGTGAATGAGTTGTGTAAAAGTCTTTGAGTGCTAAGAGTAGAAAAGCACTATATAAGAAGCCTCAGACTGGGAACAGTACTGGACTCCATATGTAATTAACTGGGATCTGGTTATTGTGTTGCCATCAGTGCAACCTGTCAGAGTGCAGATAGACATTGAGAAGGGAAAAACTCCCTTTTAACAGGAAGGAACCTCTGACAGAAAGGGGCTCAGGGAGGGGCAGCTGTAACTGGTTGGGGGTGTTACAGCTGTCAGTGTGTCAGCTGACGCACAGCTTTGTTGTTTTTGTCTCCAGCTGCGACGCTCCGAAGAAGACGAAGAGAAGGAGGAGGACATTGAAGTCCCTAAGGCCATGGGAGATATCTTTGAGTCGCTAGCTGGAGCAATTTACATGGACAGCAGGATGTCATTGGAGACTGTGTGGCAAGTGTATTATCCAATGATGAGGCCACTTATAGGTGAGAAAGAGTGGAAGCATGTTTCTCTATTTATTTCTGTGTTTCTTGTTTATCCTCCGTGATTGATGGGCAGCGCATGCAGAGAGCTTGAATGACTGCAAACATTCATGATAATTTGCCACTTCTGTGGTTGTGTCAATTGAATCGTCATGATACCATCTCTTTCTACCTCACCAATCTTCATCCCCTCACCAATTACAGAGAAATTCTCTGCCAATGTGCCACGCTCTCCTGTGAGAGAGCTGCTCGAGATGGAACCAGAAACTGCAAAGTTCAGGTAGGACATGAAGAGCACAGCTTCGCTACACTGACTGTACATACAGGGGCAAAAGTGCAGTGCTTTAAATTTATTAGGCCAGCTGTGATTTTAAAAACAAGGAAATTATTTTGTGTCTTTCAAAAGGATTTTTAAATATCATCACACATTAATCGAGCAAAATATTCCACCACTAAAAGTATTTTTTTCTGTTCAGGAATATATGTAAATAACAGCTTTACATGTACAAATTTATAGATAACAAAATAATTATATTTTCTTTAAGATGGGATCAACTATTAAAGAAACAGAAGAAAGGATTTGGTGGATGCTATTAACTCAGGGCAGCTGAATTTAGTGGTATTAAACTTTTGGACAGTATGTAATTAGCATAATGATCAAAATATAAAAGGTATACTAATCATACTGGACTAACACTGGTCTCTGACATCTTCTTACTTATGTAAAACTCCATCTCTGGAAGCGTATCATATTTGATTACAAGGGTTTTTGTGTGTTTTTGAGACGTCTACATCATCAGCGTGACTTTTCTTTTTCCTTAAAAAAATGATATAAATTGCATGATAAATGTTTAATGGCTGAATTGCAAAATGTGGCTAATGTAGCAAATGTGATACAAATTAATACTCATATATGCAGATTCAAATTTGATATATTTTGTGTAAAGGTTCAACAAACACTGTTATCAAAACAATTAAAGATTTCTGGGAGTTATTTCATGGTTCATGTTTTAAAGGGTTAAGCCTCTATATAATCACCTTTTTTCCCTACCTTTTTGAATCATTTCTTATTGGACGTGTGATATTCAACTCAAAGAATGCTGGTATATTACTCAGAATAACAGTTGTTCCCGCTCCTGTCTTTGCAGCCCCGCAGAAAGAACGTATGATGGGAAAGTCCGCGTGACGGTGGAGGTCGTCGGAAAGGGCAAGTTTAAAGGTGTTGGCCGCAGCTACCGGATTGCCAAGTCGGCAGCGGCGCGACGAGCTCTGCGCAGCCTCAAAGCCAATCAACCTCAGGTCCAAAACAATTGAGCTCTCTTACTGAGCTGTCAACATTAGCACCTAAGTTACCGAAGCCGACAGAGCAACGTCGGCTTCCGAACACAGCACGATACTAGCCCTGTATCTTTAGCCTGTGATGGCACAACAACGGCACCCAGGGAACACTGTGTGCAGACACAACAATTGAAGAAGACTGATATCACAGCCTATTTCACATTAGATATTCTACCTTTCTTTTTTTTTGCGCAAACACAATCTTTACTTTTCCTTTCTGCTTTGTGTAATCATGAGTGCTTTATTAACGTATAGCAAGGTGTTTATATATAAAAAAAAAAAAAAAGGTCAGGTCACAGTGTCAATTCCCCACTGTTCTTTTTGTTGTCATCTGTTTTTAACCTTGTGTCAGTGAGATGAGGCTTATGCTTATTGTGTAGTATTAGATTGTACATAGTTCAATCAGAGGTGTATGTAGGAAGAAAAAAAAAAAAAAAAAAAACGCTAAACCCCTCAGCCTGTGCACTAGTGCCAGTCAGTTTTAAAGCGGTTTGTAAAATGCTAACTGCAGACGTGGCTAACAGATACCACTGGAGCGAACACCTGGTGGCATTTCTGTCTAATCTGTCTTGAAATGTATTCTTGATCAGTTTTGCACTTATTCCATTAGGATCTGTTATTTTTAAAATGGTGTGGTCAGATTGACACCAAAATCATATACGTAGCAAAGTATATAAATATATATGAAATGCATAAATGATATTATCGGCCTTAGATGCTAAGGCTCACCGTCATCCTGCAAAACGGATAGGAATTACAACATTCCCAGTTACTGTAATTTAAACTAGTTTCTAACCGCACTTGAGGTTGCATGTTCTTGTAGCTTATGTATAAACCGAGACAACTGGATGGCTTCTATAAATGTTTCAAGTCTACGGCTATATGTAGTGCGACAGCCAGGTGAGATGTTTAAGGCATTATCTCTGCGATTTGGTTTTAGCGATGCTAAGAGTGGATGGAGTCGACTTGGTCAGTCTTGCGCAATAGATGTCTTTCCACAGCAAATCATCCAGTTTTGATACGAGGAAAAAAGAGAAACTCACCCGTTCAATATGCTGCAGAATTTTCTATGAGTTGGATACTCGTGTGTGACACGGAATCTTTTCAGACCGTCTTTGTGAACAAGACCAATTCATTTCAACAGTGTTCCTCACATCCCTTACCTACCAAAGCTATAGTAGATGTGACACTATGAGAATGAAGTCAGTTCCCGAGGGTAAGAATACCAGCCTCGTCTGTGGTTTTTGCTTCTTGCTAAATGTCTCCCCCCTCGCCCTCATAAATAAGCCCTTTTCACTTGAATACCTCAGTTAATTGCATGCATTTTCTTGTCTTTGTTTTTCTTTTTTGTTTGGTGCTAATTTTTTTTTGTATTAAGCTTGAACTTCTCATCTTTTTTGCACTGTAACTATAATACCTCTTTATTTGACCTCCTTTTTTTTTTTTTTTTTTTTTTTAACTGTTTAGTTTGGTGGTCCTGTTTGTTTGCTATAGAGCTGTAAAGGAAAGCTGTGTGGTCGACTCTTCTCCCCTCTCATACTTGAGGCACTTGATGATTTTTAGAGGGCGGGGATAGGAATTGTTTTCTCTGCACATAAATTAGTTTCATCATCTATTCATTTCAAACAATTTAGAGTTTCCTTTCGAATTCAGGGGTAAAACAGACGATTGATTGATCACACGAGGATACGTGCTTGTAGAGGTAATCGGATTGCACTCTTAAATTTGCTCCAAAAAATAGGCGGTGAAAATACTTGACTTAACTCTTCAGTTCTGTCTTCATAAATAAGGGTTGGAAAAGACTTTTACCTGTGTGACACCTGAACTGTTAGTATAGCGATCTGAAATCTAATCGGTCACAAAATCCTCCACACAGGTCTTCTACCTCAAAGGACCGTCCTCTCAGTGTTCATTTCTGCACAAGACTGCAGTTCAGTTCAGTGCACTCTGACAGCGCCGTCTACATCAGATCTTCAGTATACAATAAGCCAATCTCCAGTTCCATCATAATGATTTGCGTCGCTTGTCTTGAATCAAAGATGTGACTCAGATCTTAGTGCCTTCTGTGGGAGGAAACCAGCGTGTGCACGGACTAGATCGCAGGCCCTGCTCGTATCTGATGTTAACAAGGCTATTCAGTGTTCTGATCCAAAGTGGACAGCCCACTTCACTCCGTCATTAGAATGCATCTCCGTGGGTGTAGAGTACCACTCGTGATTGGCTCTCAGTCCTCCACTCTGTATGCAAATATGTGCCTGCCTTGACGCCGTTTTCAAAAACCACATGCCAGATCCTGCACGGGTGCATTTTCCAAACCAGCGTTTGCCCGTACTCGGACGGCTCGGTCATTACCTGTAGTCGTCTCCAAATCCAGATGACTTGCCATGTATGGGCTACGGACAATGTTAGCTATGATGCTTGGCCAAGGTGGGTCATTGTTTAGAGTGGGTCTGTGGAAACTGACTTGGGGAACACTGAAAAGGAAAATGCCTGGTGAAAGCATTTAGCTGCAGGATTGGATTTTTGGCCTGGAGTTTTGTTTTGTTTTACTGGCAGGGTTAGTGGAGTCAGTGGAGTAGCCTCCTGAGTAGCGTTGTTCACAGCATCTTCAGCGACACACTGAATACACAAATCAACATGAATGTATATGTTCTTGCTTTTGATCTAAACTCCGTAATTAAACTGAAGATTATTCCTAAATAAATCATGTCACTGATTGGCTCCAGTGTCCTTGGCTGGACTGAAGACCCACTGCAGACATTTTCTAACTCTGACCCATGCTAAGTGTTACTAGAGAAAACATAAACCTGAGAACTCAGGACAGGAACTGGCTCTGACTGGGTGCCCGAAAGGGTTCGATCAACAACAGAGGGCAGAAGTATTCTGTGTTACAAACACCCAAACGAAGTTCAGACTGATAGCTGCTGCAGTACGGTAGTTTTGAATATGGCCACAAATTCCAAATTTCTGTTGACCCGTTTGTTGCAGCAACCTGATTCTTTCTTTTTCCCAGATTCCCATTCACTTCCTTTGGTCCAACAGAATACTACGTGAAGAGTAAATGTGAAACTTTGCAACACTTCAGTCCACCTTTTTCCAGCTTATCACTGTCAGAGTGCAATCTGTTATTATTTCTCAAGCAGGCAGAGTGGAACTATGAAAACCAGGCTGTGATTTCTCATTCCCCCATTAGAGACACTGTGGGCTATCAGTTTCACCCTGCCACTCCTCACTCTGTAGTAAACACACAGAGCTGAACACACTAATCATCAGTGAGACTCTGGGAGGGACAGAAGAGGGATTATTTTAAAAAAAGAAAACAAATGTGAAATCGCTCGCGGTGCCACGCCCACTGTATTATGTGTGACCGATGGAAAACAAGGATCCTTTTCAGATGGAGATGAAGACGTGTGTGGGAGTGCTGAAATTAAGGTAGCCCTGGATTATTTGGAGTGGACGATGTTTTCTTCTACTGGCAAAGTTTTTTTCTTTTTGTTTTTTTTTTTTTTTTTTCTTTTTGTACATGTAGCACAATTGAGCATTGCACTTGGGCGCCATACCTTACCTCATGTCAAAGTGTGAAAGGGACTGAACAATGGAGGAAAAAGCAGTGTGTGTATATATGATGCCATGTTATTAAGGACTAACTTGTGGTTTGCTGCTGTCTCAGTTGCTGGTGTTACACAAATCTATGTTTAAAATGAGAGAATGAGACGATTGGAGAGGAAAGATAAAACCGTGCCTGCAGGCTCTCACCTGACAAATACACTGTAAGAAGAATCTCTGTAATTGGGGCTAAAATGTCTGGATGTCATGTGTCGGATATCCTGCCTTAAATGTGTTTGGAAATGAATTGTAAAGTTAAACTGACACTTTGAATTGAATCCTGCTTTGTCACAGAATGCAAACTAGCCCACCACAGGAGGAGAAATGAGGCTGGCACATGTAATCAAACTTCCAACCTTTTGAGAACCTAAAGGAAAAATCTACTCATGCCTGTGAGAAGCAGCTCACATGAGCACGTCTGCTCTTCAAGTGTAGGCTGAAAGTGGTCTGTCATTCAAACGAATTGGACCATAAACTGTTTACATTTGATTGTCTGTGATCTTCTGTGAATTCTTTGCCTGTAAAATTACTGCTCGTTTTCGCCGTGGATGTAATTAGAATGTTTTGACACCAATCATGAAAAAAGTGACACTTTGAAGTCAAACTATATAGATTACTGTAGTAACACTGTTTGGTCTTCAAGTTGGGATTTATCAGAACACCTTCAGCATCAGCAGCAGTCTTCTTTCTGCAGCTGTTATAAACGAGCAAACACTGCACTTCTTGGTCCTTTGTGCAAACTCCAAGAGTTACTATGGAGACTCTAAAGTGGGTCTCCTCCAGTAGGTCAAAGTATCTAGCCCATGCAGCTTTGTGTCCACAGCTCACTCTGTAATTTTCCATTTAATTGATGTGATTACATAAAGTCTGTGGAAACAACAAATTGTCCTTTTCAAGGTAGAGTAGAGCCTAACCAAAACAGCAAACTTTCAGTACTGATATATTAACTGATACTGGCTTTGTAATACTTCACCATTGTGTACTGTGGATTTGACAAACTATGATTGTCATTTCTTAATTACATCAAGCGTTCCTGATCTTAAAACAATACATTGTCTCAATAATACTTTATTTTATTTTGAAATGTCAGGTGCTATTACTGATATGGAAATGTTGATGCAGGGTCCACATGTCAGTTTCCAACATGTGTTCCTAATGGCTCTGCTTTAGTGCGAGCTTAGACTAATGGATCTGACGCCTGATTACAGAGTCAGTGAATTTTAAGTCTCGGCGAGGCGTGTGCAGTTTAACAAACAGGGAAGATAAACAAACAGCATATTGTGGTGGTAGAAGTGCTTTAACGTTTATGGTGCTGAAGGTGGACGTGGACTCACTACGGTGTGCTCGTGTATTTGTTTAAGACCTTACAGTGGATATCAGTGGGTACTGTGATGAATGGTATGACAATCTTGGAAAATGGGTAAGGTTTTCTACAATGCTTCATTACAATCAAGTTTCCAAAGTGTTTACATTTTCTGTGAATGACTGTCAGAAAATTCTTTTTTTTTTTTTTTTTTTTTTTTTTTTTTTTTTGTTTACATCCACCGTGACATCAGAGTTTCAAATGTTTTTATGTTGGGCAGCCACTAGATCTCTATGTCAGGTCGGCCACATGCATTTGGCTGATTGGTTGTAAATTTGTAAAGCAAATGTCACCGTATCCAGCATTATTGGTGTTTTTTAAGGTGGGTTTTTCCTTCAAGGATCAAATATGGAGTGTAAGAAAACCAACATTGCTTTGTTAAATGTTAAACGGTGAAAAGTGGGGTAAAGAGAGAACTCTTGGCAGCAAGATATTGGTCTCATGAAGCCAACATCGAACATCCTGTTCACCATGCAGCAGAACACCAGCAGAATGGAGCTACACAGATCGAGTGAACTGTTATCAGTATGAGGAATTATGGGCCATCACAACCTGCAGCAAATATATTTAAGGGACTTTGGAATAGAACTCAGTCATACTGTAATACCGTGCTGCAGTGGTTTGCGGTCTGCACCTTATGGGTCACAAATACCTTTAATTCCCCCCCATGTTTTTATAATTGTAGCCTGTTATATCTACAATAAAAATAATGGTATGGTTATTCTGTGGAGTTCATTTTTTTTCTATCAGGTGGAACCCTGCACAGAATCAGGTTGAGTATGTTGATAGGTCAAGCTATAATTAATGGGCAATCAGTTACACTATCACCACCAAATACCAATGTTCTGTTAATGGTAGTTACGGCTACTATAGCCAAACTAGACCCTGGATTTGAATAGTTAGATATATTGGTCAGTGTCACACTCCTCTTTTCTTTTTGTTTGTAATGAATTTATAAATGTGTAGAGAGCCTTTCTGGCTTTCTTCATGAACCATCATGGTGAAGCAGTCCTTTCAAAAACTTGTCCAAACCTTGCTAGCAGTTAGCATTTAGCCTTGCTGCTCTCCCACAGCCCACTTGCAAAGCAATATAATATTCTACAAAGTTGCCAAAAAGTTGATTCTGTTCATCTGGACGCAGGTTTTAGTTGGTTTAGGTTTTAGTGAGAGAAATGTTTCACTCATCCAAGTGACTTCTTTAGTCTCAGCTGACTCCAGGTTTCCCCAACCTTATAAACAGTTCATTGCACAATGACTGAAACTAGCACCACTGAATGAACAATGGGCTGTGAGGTCAGTTCCTTGATCTTTAATATGCAAATGGTCATGACACAGCCCATTGTTCATTCAGAGTTACTGTTTTTTTCCCACATGTGAGGTATCTTATATATGCTGTCTTTATATTCTGATAAAGGTTCTGAGACTGAAGTTAATTTTGCCAATACTTCTAAGTAACCACTCAGCCACTGAACATCTTTGTTATAATCCCCAGTTTGAGAACCAGGGGGTTAAACGTGTCACTAATCATATTCTGTTTAAAATAAACCTAAGATGATCATTCCAGAAAGTATTGTAGGATTTATTTTTACATTTATACATTCAATGGTGTATTTACTGTTCTTTTTCTCCTTCAAACAGTTCAGGTATCACTTGCGGGATCTGCATTGTGTGCCGAGTGCAGCCTGAAATATCATTTTCCACTTTGGTTTTTGTCCTTCAATCATTGTAATGAATGATTAACTGTTACTGTGTGACACAAAGATGAGCTTTATGCTTTATCACACCTACACTGTTTCAAACTGCATCTACTAAGTTCGGAAAGGATAACCGTTCAATATTGGAACAAGTATAAACAGCAGTTAAACCCTTATAATCCAATATTGATTGTAGATGGTATGCATAATCTTAACCACGGATTTATAAAGATAATGTTCATAGATGGTTTACAAACCATCAGGCAATAATCAAACACTGATTTAACATAAACGTTCCTTTGAGATAATGTACAGAAATGAAACAACTGTGAATGTATTTAAGTTGGTTTTTTAAGGTCTTCTAAATGCGTAGGCCATTTATCACTTTTAAGTCTGTCCTCTGATTTGAGCTTGGATGGGTCTAAGCTGCTGAATTCAGCTCTGTATGGAGGTACAGCCACTCGGGTCTGAAACTCATCAACAGCACCCACTATACTGGCTCCATCTCAGGTGCCTGACAACATACCACAGCAGTTAATTCACCCCCTGGGAACCAAACAGGAATACTCAAAGCAGGTTCACCATCAGGGTCACATTTCACTGGACTAAACCGGCTTAGAGGCAGGTAATTTTTCAGTCAGACCAATGTGTCAGTGAAACTTCAAACTTCAATTTGTCTTTTTTTGTTGTTGTTGTTCTTCCCATGTTGAGATGTTCATTCCTATCTGGAATTTATAAAATCTTAAAGGCTAACACATTCTTATAAACCTGTCAAAATGTGAGTTTGTAAAGGAAATCCCCCAAAGGAACAGCTCAGAGAAAAAGGCTTGTCAACCTGTGAAGCACAGTTCAGGCTACAATCTATGAAAAAGCCTGTAGAAATATTGATTTTTCCATATTTGCATGAAAATGTAATTTAGGATAGAATAGCCCTTTTTGTTATTGTACAATGAAATTGTTGGTGCTACTCACCAACTGTGCAACAAATACAAATGGTATGACAACAGGAATAAATAAGAATAAATACAAAACAAGAGAAAGGAGCACATTAAAAGGACAAGTTGCAAAGTGCTTAAATCTAGTGCAAAGGACTTGGTCTGAGTCAGGGGCGGAGCGGGGGGGTGGCTTATGGGGCTTAAGCCCGGGTTGTTTTTTCAGAAGCCCGGGGTCTTTTGGAGTGTAATTTTTTCATAGTTAGATGCCTGGCTGACAACTGTATAAAACAAAAACTACACACAATATTCGAAGCACATAGTGCACACTGTGGGAATTTACGACTGTGCGTAAATCCCCCCTAATATTGGTATGATCCGAGCTCAGACACTAAGTGACTGAGCGAGGGGGCGGGGCAGCTGCTGCCTGCGAGTGAGCTGTTGGAGAAACGCAGCCAGGCAGACAGAGGAGAACTGAAGTTCGACCAGGTACCAAAGCAAATCATTCGTACTGTACAAATAATGTAAATATGACGGTGAATCATGAAAGATATCAAAGTGATCACTTGACCCATGTTACGTTACTTGCTCTTCAAGTGAATCAACAAATGAAAAGCCGAACAACAACAATGCTGTTTCTTTAGAGAGTCTTAGCTTACACGTGTGTTTATTTCATATTTTCAGTTGTTTCCCTCCACGGCTAAATAAATCGGTTTCAGTAATGCACTGATATACAAGAATGGACATAAGGAGCTTCTTTCAAAGAAAAAACTCTGGTAGATGTTATTTTATATATTATGCTTTGTATGTTGTTCAGTATATTTCTAAGCAAAACAAGAGGAACTTCAATACACAGCAATATATTCACAGCTGAAACCAGATATTTACACTTTATGGAAAACACAAGAACATTTTTTTACTGCACAACATCAATTTAGAGTAAACTTGTTTTGTTTTGGATAAATAAATATTGAAATATCTTTTGAATTAGTTAAATGTCAGAATACAGAGAGACAGTGTATATGTGCTCCTAAATTTGATGAAAGTGATAAAAATAGAAGCTCTAAGTTTATTGTTAATTAATAAGAAACTGCAGAAGATTCCATTCTGAGCTGAAGAAGCTTCTGATAGGTTAGTAGAGTCCATGTGAGTAAACTGGTGGCACAGCTGTGGATGCATATAAGGCAAAACACAGAGGCTGTTTCTTTGACATGGGAACATCAAGAGATGTCAACCAAAACACCAGGAAAAGAACTGTGGAGCTCCATAAGTGTGGCTCAAGTTTGAATACAATTTGGTGCCATTTGCAATTAAGAAATACAGACAGTTTATCTCTTTACTCTTAAAGTTAACAAATATGTTTTTTATATTTATCTAAAAAATAAACATTTAGTCTGATTTGATGTTACAATTAAAAAAGTGTTTTTATCCGAAGAGTCTGTAAATATCTGGTTTCAACTGTATATTTGATGATTGTCAGCACAGAGAGAGAGGGGGGGGAACAGAGGGGGAGAGAGAGAAGAACGAGGACAGAACAGAGATGAACAAGAGCAGGTGAGACACACATGTTAGTCACATGGTTGTTTA
The DNA here is from genome assembly GCF_057382095.1 of Aulonocara sp. 'chitande type north' Nkhata Bay. NCBI lineage: Eukaryota > Metazoa > Chordata > Actinopteri > Cichliformes > Cichlidae > Aulonocara > Aulonocara sp. 'chitande type north' Nkhata Bay. The sequence goes on along the minus strand of NC_141362.1, from coordinate 1,096,313 downwards.
CCAAAAGTATCAGCGTATCATAGGTCCTCATGTATCTCGTACCTAGTGTTTCTTTTTAGGTTTGTTATTTTTCAAATTCTATATTTATTAAGTTTTGCAGCTTGTTTGCACAACAAGGCTAAATAATTATATAAACCTTTCTCAATCTCAATCTACTACCCTTTAGGGCTAAGCCCCGTGTGTATCAAATGTCTGCCTCCGCCTCTGGTCTGAGTAAGCAGTCTGCATGTGAGTGGCCTGAAGGATACTCAGAGCATGGCTGAGATTGATGGTTGGAGGGGTGTGGAATGGTGGTTGTTTACAGTCTAAATGGCCCAGGGGAAGTAGCTGTTTGTGAGTCTGTAGGTGTGGGTGACCTGAGGGAGGGCAACGAATCAAACAGATGATGGGATGGGAGGAGTCACCTGTGATGCAGCACCTGAAACTACGGATACTGGATGCCTGTGCTGGCATTTCTCCTGCGGTGTTGCTATCAGTGTGTGAAGAGTGGGAGAAGAGGGTTGCATTGACAATCCAACACAATGGGCAGCACATTGAACACATTTTATAAGTGATCAGAAACTTGTAAATAACTCATGAAAGAATAAAGTTACGTTGAAACCAAGCACACCATTGTTTTTCTTGTGACGTTACCAATAAATTTGATGTGTCACATGACCCTCTTCCTATTGAAAAAACAAAAGTTGTATCCAAGATGGCCGACTTCTAAATGGCCACCATGGTCACCACCCATCTTGAGGAGTTTGCCCCCTCACATATACTAATGTGCCACAAACAGGACTTTAATATCACCAACCATTCCCATGTTATTACGGTGTATCCATATAAATGGCCCACCCTGTAGTTTTAAGAATGACAAAAAATCTTGCTGCATGTTCTCACCAAGCTTTTGCTTTAGCATTCCACTTGCTTCTCATCAGCTGTCATCTGCCTCCAGAGTCCCACAAGCTATCGAAGCTTGACCTGTTCTAGTCTGATGTCTCTCTTCACTTCAAGTCCACGACAGGTGGACTTGAGGCTGCAAAGTCAAACCTGCAAAGTCAAACAGAAAGTAATCTCTGTCCTCCTCTCTCTGTCTTTCAGAGATGAAATAATAATAGATGGAAATAGATAAACTAAACAGAACAGAGTACCCCGATTGCCACCGATTTTAATGGTTAAATCATACAAATAAGCAAAGGAAATTCGTCTTTGTTTTTTAGACACATGTGCACAGCTGTTTTAGTAAACATAAGTGCCTCAAAGCTACTGCTGTTACGATCTAGTGCTATATAATTTAAAGTGAATGAAAAAATAGAAATAAATAGCTTTTTTCAAGAGGGTAGGCTCCCACCTTCACTATCTGAAGCCATCATTACACTTATCCTAAAGAAGGATAAGGACCCCACTGACTGTAAAAGCTAAGTCTGACCTCCTATGATAGTAAGATTTTATCTAAAATTCTGGCTAATCGATTAAACTGGGTAATAACCTCTCTTGTACATGTAGATCAAGTTGGTTTCATAAGCTCACCCTCTTCAGCTGATAATATTAGGAGGTTAATTGACATTATGTGGGCGGTTCAGGACAGCCATTCTCCCATAGCTGCGATTTCGCTGGATGCCGAAAAGGCATTCGACAGAGTCGAGTGGAGATATTTATTCGCCACTTTGGAGTGTTTCGGTTTTACCAAAAGCTTTATTAATTGGATTCAGCTTATATATGTACACCCCAAGGCATCAGTACTCACAAATGGAATAATAGGCCCTTCTTTTGAACCAGGTAGAGGAACCAGGCAGGGGGATCCCGTCTCTCGACTTCTTTTTGCTCTGGCCCTTGAGCCGCTGGCAGTGGCTATTCGTAGGGAGCCCAATTTTCCAGGTGTCAGTATAGGGAGAGACTGTCATAAACTGATGTTGCACGCCGATGACATTTTGCTTTTTATATCAGACCCAGAAAAGTCTTTAAACTCCTTGCAGGCAATAATAAATACGTTTTCAGCTATTTCTGGTTATAAGGTGAATTGGACCAAATCAGAGGCCCTTCCGTTAACTAGTTATTGTCCTAGGTCACTTTTTCAAACCGGTATGTTTTCCTGGCCTCAGGAGGGCATTAAGTATTTAGGCATCACCTTCCCGCCTCATTTGTCAGACCTGATAAAGATAAATTTTGAACCTTTACTCAGCGCTCTGAAAATTAATATTGATCGTTGGGCTCCGATGTATCTCTCAATGTGGGGAAAGGTAAACGTAATCAAAATGGTATGTACACCTAAGTTCAATTATTTGTTGCAGGCTCTACCAATTCATGTTCCTTTGAAATACACCAAACAATTTGACCAGCTCTGTAAGGCATTTATATGGAATAATAAAAAGCCTAGATTGAATCTGAGAAAACTGCAGAAACCAGTGGACAGAGGTGGGTTAGGGATGCCTAATCTACTTATATATCATTATGCTTTTTCTCTTCGGCATTTGGCACATTGGTTCTTACCCCCTGAGAAAGCGCCTCCTTGGTTTTCTATTGAAAGTACTGCTTGCTCGCCATTTACACCATTATATAGCTTATCAACTAATTTGTCCCCCCGTATCCAATCACATCCGGTACTTTCTCATTTGAAAGAAGTATGGAAAAGAATGTCCAAATTATTCAAATTTGATCCATATCTTAACCAATCTGCTGGTATTTGGTATAATCCCAAACTTTCTATTGCTAAACTACCCTTCTTTTGGAAGCTCTGGTTTCAGAGAGGTATAACAGTGTTGGGGGATATTTATGAAAACAGTATATTTAAATCATATGGAAAACTTGCAGAAGAATTTGATTTACCTAGACAGGAATTTTGGAAATACCTGCAACTAAGACATTTGATGGCCAATACATGTGGTTCATTCGCAAAGTTCACTTTAAGCTAAGATAAGATAAGATAAGATAAGATAAGATAAGATAGAACTTTATTAATCCCTCGGGTGGGTTCCTCTGGGAAATTCGACTTCCAAAAAGCACAGCAACGACCGAAGTTACAGTTAGAAGAAGAATTTGATTTACCTAGACAGGAATTTTGGAAATACCTGCAACTAAGACATTTGATGGCCAATACATGTGGTTCATTCGCAAAGTTCACTTTAAGCTAAGATAAGATAAGATAAGATAAGATAAGATAAGATAAGATAAGATAAGATAAGATAGAACTTTATTAATCCCTCGGGTGGGTTCCTCTGGGAAATTCGACTTCCAAAAAGCACAGCAACGACCGAAGTTACAGTTACAGAATTGTTATATATATATATATATATACACACACACACACACACACACACACACACACACACACACACACACACACACACACATATATAAATACAGAGACAAATATAAATAAAATATACAAAGGGGATAAATAGAATAAATAGGAATAAAAAATAAAAATACAAGTGAATTGCACATTTCAAGTATTGAGTCTATTGCACTGTTGACTATTTACAAAAAGTATTGCACAAGGTATTATACAGTGAGGTGAAGAGGCACTACAGCTTAGTTGTTCCCCCCTCCTTTGTCCTCCTGTTTCCCCTCCCTCTCCCCTCCAGAGAGGAGTTAAACAGTTTGATGGCGTGTGGGACAAAGGAGTTTTTAAGTCTGTTAGTTCTTGTCTTGGGGAGAAGCAACCTGTCACTGAACAGACTCTTCTGGTTGTTAATGGCCGTGTGCAGAGGATGCCCAGCATTGTTCATAATGTCCATCAGTTTCTTTAGTGTCCTTTTCTCTGCCACTGTCACCAGAGTGTCCAGCTTCATGCCGACCACAGAGCTAGCCTTCCTGATCAGTTTCTCCAGCCTGGATGAGTCCTTCTTTGCTGTGCTGCTCCCCCAGCACACCACAGCATAGAAAAGTACTCCAGCAACCACCGACTGGTAAAACATCCTCAGGAGCTTCCTGCAGATGTTAAAAGACCTCAGCCTCCTGAGGAAGTACAGTCGGCTTTGGGCTTTTTTATACAGGTGCTCTGTGTTTCATGACCAGTCCAGTTTATTGTCCACCCACAGCCCGAGGTACTTGTACTTGTTGACCACCTCCAACTCCTCCCCCTCTATCTGAACCGGCAGTGGACCTTCTCTGGACCTCCCGAAGTCCACAACCAGTTCCTTAGTCTTTGAGGTGTTGAGTTGCAGGTGATTTGTGTGACTCCATGCGACAAAGTTCCTCACCAGACTTCTGTACTCCTCTTCCTGATCATCCCAGATACACCCCATGATGGCCGTGTCATCTGCAAACTTCTGAATATGGCATAATTCAGAGTTGTAGCAGAAGTCAGAGGTGTACAGGGTGAAGAGAAGAGGGGACAGCACAGTTCCCTGTGGTGCTCCTGTGCTGCTGACCACAGTGTCAGACGTGATGTCCTTCAGCCTGACATACTGTGGTCTGTCGGTGAGGTAGTCGGAGATCCAAGCCACCAGGCAGGGGTCCACCTCCATCCTGTTCAGTTTTTCCTGAAGCATACAGGGCCGGATGGTATTAAAGGCACTGGAAAAGTCAAGAAACAGTATCCTGACCGTGCCTTTTCCCCCATCCAGGTGTGAGTGGGCTCTGTGTAGGAGGTACAGGATGGCATCCTCCACTCCGACACCCGCCTTGTATGCAAACTGTAGTGGGTCCTGGGCATGTTGTACCTGTGGTCGGAGGAAGTTGAAGAAGAGCCGCTCTAGAAGAGCCGCTCTAGAGTCTTCAAGCTGCGACTTTCTGGGGGAAATAAAAAAAACCTTTGGGCGTGGACAAGAGGCATCAACTTATTACAAAATGCTTTTATTAGCTTCTGATCCTAACACACTGTCCCTCAAAAGAACGTGGGAAATGGACTTAAATCTCAACTTTACAGTGGAGGAATGGAATGGCATCCTCAGGAATCTGAAAAAAATGTCACGCGAATTGCGTTCAAGATTGGTTCAATTTAAGATTTTAAATAGAGTATACTGGACACCCTCACGGTTGCATAGGGTGGGTCTAGTGTAACCCACATAAAAAGAGCTGCATCTATAACTAAGCCGAAATTTTAAATTCCAATTGGGAGCGTGCCCGTGAAGGCATCGCGACGCGTCATGGCGCGTGTCTGCACATGCCTGTTGTGACCAATCACATTCGCGAGGCACCGATATATGCCTTCCGGGTTGTCGTCTCGAAAAGACGCGGGGGAGAGGCGTTAGCGGATGGAAGCAACAGGTACGTAGGGCGAGCGCTTTTCGCTGTTTACTATCTTGACTTGTTTTGAATTAATTGTGGATTGCGTTCAACAGTATTTTGATACCGCCGTGGGTAGATGCGTGGGGCTCGTATGTGACATCGCACGTAGTGAATGGTGAGTGAGTCTGAATGTTTGTTTGTATTTGTAACCTGTAACAGTATGCCAGTGCTATTAGCTGATGGGATGGCTGAGGCTTACTGTATTACTACTGCTCTCACTTTATGTGGCTGTAGTTTTGTTATTTGAGATTGTCATTTGTTTTAATTCATTACAATGGTTGGATATGTATTTGTTGTATTTTCTCATGGATTTTATGTGTACACTGGAACTAAAGCTAGCTTGGGAAGTTTAGATGAATTTTGCTAATAGTGGTTTTGTGATTATAGTGCAGGCTAGTGGTGCCCTGGAGAGACCACAGCGACACCACTACTTTGGATGGCGAGCTAGGCCCAACGAGCCAGAACCCCAGCTACAACTTCCTGCGGTCTGGTAGGAGGCTGCTGCGGCCTACACTCTCCCCTCTTGGTTTAGTCCCCTAAATCTCACTTCTGAGATTTCAGTTTTGGAATCTTAGTGCTGATCATCCTACTTCAAATTTCAACCTGTCTAGACTGTCATACGCATTGGACTTATATCACTCATGAAATAAACTTTATGGACATTGTTGCCAGAGGTTGGACGAGGTTCCTGCACTGCCGTGCAGCGGATATTTTACAAGCTTGAATTGTTTTATTTTTTCCTTGTCTGCAGATTTTGTAAATATTGGTGTTTGGTAGTTGCACTTTGTTTTCACTATAAATAACATTTGTAATCACAATATCTGTGGTTGTACGTTTATTGTACTTTACTCACCTCCTAGAGCCGAATCTGATATCTTCTGAATTAGCCCAACTATTCATAACCAACTTAAATTATTTTAGCTTATGTACTTGCTACATAAGACAAATTAGTGGCGAGCCAGCCAGGAGGTTGTGTCAAGTATAATATTGTTGTGTACATTCAGTCTCACTATCTCACCATATTACTATGAACATGGACTTGTTGGAGTCATTAGGTGTTAAAATACCAAACGCGGTGTTGGTCAGTGGCGTCCCCGCATATGTGGTTGAGGAGGTTGAAGATTTTCTTCTCCAGTATGGTGCTATTGAACGCTCCGTGCCAATAAACTCACCCGGCTCTGAGTTTAATAATATGCTCGTTGTTGAGTTTAAAACGGGGTCTGCTTTTGATTTATTGGGTCCGATTCTGCCGTATACATTTAAGCCCTTAAATAATGAATATCATATAAAAAGCTTGTCTAAAATCTATGCGGCTACTGTCGGGTGCACAAAGACTAAGACTTATTTAGCTGACTTAAAACAAGTAGCAAAACTGTCTGGTCAGGATTTTGCTGAAGTTCTCCAAGAACTAATGACCCAAATAAATGGAGCTGTTTCAGAACTGCGCCCAGGAAAACCAGAAGGGCTCAAGCAGGAATGCACTGCCGCATCTGAACACAAAATGGCTGCCACTCCGGATCGACAAACCCACAACATGGCTAGCCCTGTCACTTCTTCAGCTGCCCTACATCCTACAACAACAGAAGGACATTCTATCAGTATGTCTGCGGCTGAGTTGAATCCACCTGAAGTACAGAGGTATGTTGTGGAGCATATAGTAAAGAGCGAAGATGTAAACGTACGCTCATCCCATAAGCTGCGCATGTTTTCTGGGAGACTACCACACCCACAGCATGAGGTGGACTATGATACATGGCGCTCTGGAGTGGATCTCATCTTAAAGGATCCAGCCATTTCAGAACTGCGAAGATCCAGACACATCCTTGATAGTCTTTTACCACCTGCAGCGGACATAATCAAGCACCTTAACCCCGACCTACCAGCAGAGACTTATATTCAACATCTTGATTCTGCTTATGGAATTGTACAGGACGGGGAAGAACTTTATGCGAAGTTCATGGACACGCTGCAGAACTCGGGTGAGAAGCCATCCGGCTACCTACAGCGACTTCAGGTGGCCCTGAGTTTAGCTGTCAAGCGGGGAGGAGTCAAGCAGAGTGAAGTGAACAGGCACCTGCTCAGCCAATTCTGTAGGGGATGTTGGGATAGCAATCTTATCTCTGAGCTTCAGCTGAAGCAGAGAAAATCCAACCCACCTTCTTTTGCAGAACTGTTACTCCTATTAAGAACTGAAGAAGACAGAGAAGCTAGCAAAACTCTGAGGATGAAGCAACATTTGGGAACACCAAGACACAGAGTTGCAGCTCAAGCTCAGTTCGCAGTAGAAGAAGAAAAGGGGGTCTGTGCTGCGTTGTCCACTCTCACCCAGCAGATGGCGGAGATACAAAAGCAACTTGCCGCCTTAACTGCCTCCCAGTCTCACCAGTCCTGTACTCTTGTTCCAAAGCAGCACCCGAAGCAAAGAACGGATACACAGGGGAATATATCATCTAACCCCAAGCCTGGTTTCTGTTTCAGGTGTGGGGAAGATGGACACATTAGACCACAGTGTGAGAACAGACCCAATCCCGCATTGGTCAATGCAAAACGCAAACAGTTCAGTGAAAAGAAACCAAAATGGCAGAAGCGGAATTCATCAACTGGACATTTAAACTAGATACAGTTTCTGTAATGGGACGTACAGGAACTGTGCAGGACCCACATTGTCCCGCAAAGGAGGAAAGGAACAAGGAGGAAATTGTTCACTGTGTAGACCGACACACTTGTCCGAAGGCAACTACAATGTTACCTCATGGGTTAGTTGGGTCAAGATGCACAACAGAGGTGACCCTAGCAGGCCATCCACAGAAATGCCTGCTTGATACAGGATCACAGGTTACTACAATACCTGTATCCTTTTACAACAATCATCTTCATGACCAACAAATTCAACCACTCCATGATCTTCTCCAGGTGGAAGGTGCTGCGGGTCAAACCATTCCATATCTTGGATACATTGAGGTTTCCGTCAAGTTCCCCAGAGATTTTGTTGGTGAAGAATATGAAGTAACAACATTGGCTCTAGTTGTTCCGGACGTACACCCTGACGTCCCCGCTACTGTGCTAATTGGGATGAACACCCTGGAACCCCTGTATGAACAGCATCTTAACCAGCATCCGAGCTATCAGCCTAGCACTCATGGGTACAGAGCGGTGTTGAAAACACTACAGCTGTCACACAAGCAGAAGGAGAATGGCAGCATTGGGAATGTGAGGCTACTAAGCAAAGCTCCAGTGCGTGTTCCGGCCGGCCGCACTATTGTCATCCAGGGCTCTGCCAAAGTTTCCACCCCGTTGTTTAGCCAGAGTGTTCTCCTACAGCATCCTGCTTCCACCTTACCTGGGGGGTTGTGTGTCAGCAGTTGTCTCATCAACTTCCCAGCTCTTTCTCCATACAAGGTTCCTGTGGTTATTACAAATGAGTCGGAGCAAGATACCTTCATTCCACCTCACAGTGTCATTGCGGATTTGGAAACCTACCACTGCATCTTGTCTGAACATCGCGTGACCCATCTTCCAGTCAGGAACACTACCACCAGCCTGAACTTTGATTTTGGTGATTCTCCACTGTCACCTGAATGGAGGACGCGAGTCATAGGCAAGCTGAATGACATCTCGGAGGTCTTTTCGCATCATGACTTGGATTTTGGATGTACATCAGCTGTCAAACATCATATTCCACTCCATGACAATACACCATTCAAGCAACGTGCCCGGCCAATCCATCCACAAGATTTCGAAGCTGTCCGCCGTCACCTGCGTGAGCTCCTGGAAGCCGGCATTATAAGGGAATCATCGTCTCCTTTTGCTTCGCCTATCGTGGTGGTCAGGAAGAAGAACGGTGAGGTCCGGCTGTGCATAGACTACCGGAAACTAAACCTTCAAACCATCAAGGATGCATACCCCTTACCTAATTTGGAGGAATCCTTTTCAGCACTCACTGGTTCTAAGTGGTTTTCAGTGCTCGACCTGAAGTCCGGTTACTACCAGATCCAGATGGAGGAGGAAGACAAGGCAAAGACTGCTTTTGTGACTCCTCTTGGGTTCTGGGAGTTTAACCAAATGCCTCAAGGTGTTACCAACGCCCCAAGCACCTTTCAGCGCTTGATGGAGCGATGCATGGGGGACCTTCACCTAAAGGAAGTGCTCGTTTTCCTGGATGACTTAATCATCTATTCGGACACTCTTGAGGAACACGAACGAAGGCTGCTGAGAGTCCTGAACCGGTTGAAGGAATATGGGCTGAAACTGGCACCGGAGAAATGTCGATTCTTCCAAAAGTCTGTAAAGTACTTGGGTCATATTGTCTCTGAGGAAGGAGTTCAAACAGATCCTGAGAAGATAGAGACCATCAAGACATGGCCGGTTCCCCAGACTCTGAAACAATTAAGATCTTTTCTGGGTTTCGCTGGTTATTACCGCCGGTTTATAAAAGACTATTCCGTCATTGCCAAACCTCTCAATGACCTGACTCGTGGATATTCTCCAGTTCAAAGATCAAAGACCCTGAAAGCTCACAAGATACCCACCTACAGGCCAAACCAACCCTTCGGGGAGAGGTGGGATACCAAATGTCAAGTTGCATTTGAAACCTTGATTGAGAAGCTTACAACTGCTCCGGTTCTTGGGTTTGCAGACCCGTCTCGTTCATACATTCTGCACACCGATGCGAGTGTGACCGGACTTGGAGCAGTGTTGTATCAAGAGCAAGAGGAGAAACTCCGGGTCATAGCTTATGCTAGCCGCGGATTGTCGCAGAGTGAGAGCCGTTATGCAGCCCACAAGCTGGAATTCCTCGCCCTTAAGTGGAGTGTGACCGAGAAATTCCAAGATTACCTGTACGGGGCAGATTTTACAGTGGTGACGGACAGTAATCCACTGACCTACGTTTTGACAACAGCTAAACTGGATGCTACTGGACACCGTTGGTTGGCTGCATTGTCAACGTACTCCTTTAAACTTCTGTACAGAGCTGGCAAACAGAATTGTGACGCTGATGCGCTTTCGCGGCGACCTTACTCCTGCTCCAGTGATGAAGTTTCTAATGACCATGAACTCATTCGTCAGTTCATTTCTCAACACACAGCTGATTCTGATGTCCTTCCAGAAGAGACTGTGAGAGCAATCTGCCAAAGTCATTTGGTCAGAGCCACACGGCCGGGTGACTGCGGTGAGGTTGGCTTCACACTTGTCGAGTCTTTGTCAGTTCAAATGGATACCATCCCTGACAGTTACTGTTCCGAGGACTGTCATCGGCTGCCTGTCGTTCCTACTCTTAACATCAAAGAGAAACAACACTCAGATCCCTGCATTCGAGAGCTTATTCACCAGCTTGAGACGGGGGAGAGGGTTCCACCAACAGCTAGAGCTGAGCTCCCTGAACTTCCGTTCCTGCTCAGAGAATGGTCCAGGTTGGAGCTGGTGGATGGAGTCCTGTACAGGAGGAGACGGGACAATGGAGACCTTTCATACCAGCTTGTCCTTCCAGAGGAGTTGCGACCATCAGTCCTGAAAAGCCTCCATGAGGATATGGGCCATATGGGGATTGAACGTACACTTGACCTTGTCCGTACGAGATTCTACTGGCCTAAAATGGCAAAGGATGTTGAGCAGAAGATTAAGACTTGTGGCCGCTGTGTGCGCCGAAAAGCCCTGCCGGAAAAAGCTGCTCCACTTGTCAGCATAAAAACATCTCGACCTCTTGAGCTTTTGTGTATGGATTTTCTTGCTCTTGAGCCTGACGCTAGTGGCACTCGTGATATCTTAGTCCTGACTGACCATTTCACAAAATTCGCTGTTGCCATTCCAACACCCAATCAAAAGGCAAGAACTGTGGCGAAGTGTTTATGGGAGAATTATATCATTTATTATGGCATTCCTGAGCGAATTCATACCGACCAAGGGCAAGATTTTGAGTCAAGACTAGTAAAAGAATTGTGTGAGTTTGCAGGCATTCAGAAGAGCCGTACAACCCCTTACCATCCGAGGGGAAATCCAGTGGAGCGATTTAACAGGACGTTGCTGGCAATGTTGGGGACCTTGGAGACAAAACAAAAAACAAGGTGGAAAGAGCATGTGAAACCGCTGGTTCACGCCTATAATTGTACCAGGAACGAGGTTACAGGGTTTACTCCTTACGAACTCATGTTCGGTAGAACACCTCGTCTACCTGTGGACCTGGCGTTCAATTTGCCACTGCGGGAATCCCAGCAAAAGAGTCACTCACAGTACATTAAGTCACTCAAATCGAGATTGGAGGAAAGTTTCAGTATTGCCTCCAGTAACGCTACAAAGGCTGCCGACCGAAATAAGAAACGCTTTGACAATCGTGTGATACCATCAGCATTGGAACCAGGTGATCGTGTGCTTGTGAGGAATGTCCGCCTTCGAGGGAAGCATAAACTTTCAGATAAATGGGAGGAAGAAGTTTATGTGGTTGTCCATCGGGCTGGGGACCTCCCGGTCTACAAGGTAAAACCTGAGAACAGCGATGGACCTATGCGGACCCTTCACCGCGACCTCCTCCTTCCATGCGGCCTCCTCACGGGCAGTGAGGTTAACTTGGAATCACCAGAGCAATCGCTTCCGCACAGACCAAGAACTCGGCAGCAGAACCCGGATTTAAATTCCCTCACAGAACCTCTGGTTGAGGATGAGGACACAGGAAGCTTGGTTTCATTGTATGTTAATCCTCCAACGTTGCACTTCACTGTGGAAAAACAGAATCAATTTCCAGATTCATCTGACAGTGGGAGCCTAGGACCACTGATTTTGGATCCTTCAGTTGAAGTGGAAGTGCAAGGAGAACCAGCCTCTGTGTCCAGTGTTCTTCCTCCAGCAGTGGAGTCTGGTGGTGAGCAATCTGACTCTGATGTGGAAGACATCCTACTTGAACTTGGTGAAAGTCACCCTGACAACAGGAATGGCTTACCTGAAAATTTACTTGGAAATGGAGACATACTTGTCGACATTCCTGTCGTTGCTGTTGAAGATTCTCCTGCAGAGTCTAGTGTTATTGAGCAGGACACTGACATAGGTGACGGGCTAAGACGTTCACAACGACAAAGAGCACCACCTGACCGACTTCACTATTTCACTCGTGGCAATCCTCTGATTTCCGTTGTTCAAACGATGTTGCATAGTCTTTCCGATGCATTGGGCCATAATGCTAGCCGTCCTTCGTCTGTTCACGTTGTCTAGCGTTTAACATGCGACGGGACGTGCATGGGTTAAGGCGGGGAGGATGTAACCCACATAAAAAGAGCTGCATCTATAACTAAGCCGAAATTTTAAATTCCAATTGGGAGCGTGCCCGTGAAGGCATCGCGACGCGTCATGGCGCGTGTCTGCACATGCCTGTTGTGACCAATCACATTCGCGAGGCACCGATATATGCCTTCCGGGTTGTCGTCTCGAAAAGACGCGGGGGAGAGGCGTTAGCGGATGGAAGCAACAGGTACGTAGGGCGAGCGCTTTTCGCTGTTTACTATCTTGACTTGTTTTGAATTAATTGTGGATTGCGTTCAACAGTATTTTGATACCGCCGTGGGTAGATGCGTGGGGCTCGTATGTGACATCGCACGTAGTGAATGGTGAGTGAGTCTGAATGTTTGTTTGTATTTGTAACCTGTAACAGTATGCCAGTGCTATTAGCTGATGGGATGGCTGAGGCTTACTGTATTACTACTGCTCTCACTTTATGTGGCTGTAGTTTTGTTATTTGAGATTGTCATTTGTTTTAATTCATTACAATGGTTGGATATGTATTTGTTGTATTTTCTCATGGATTTTATGTGTACACTGGAACTAAAGCTAGCTTGGGAAGTTTAGATGAATTTTGCTAATAGTGGTTTTGTGATTATAGTGCAGGCTAGTGGTGCCCTGGAGAGACCACAGCGACACCACTACTTTGGATGGCGAGCTAGGCCCAACGAGCCAGAACCCCAGCTACAACTTCCTGCGGTCTGGTAGGAGGCTGCTGCGGCCTACACTCTCCCCTCTTGGTTTAGTCCCCTAAATCTCACTTCTGAGATTTCAGTTTTGGAATCTTAGTGCTGATCATCCTACTTCAAATTTCAACCTGTCTAGACTGTCATACGCATTGGACTTATATCACTCATGAAATAAACTTTATGGACATTGTTGCCAGAGGTTGGACGAGGTTCCTGCACTGCCGTGCAGCGGATATTTTACAAGCTTGAATTGTTTTATTTTTTCCTTGTCTGCAGATTTTGTAAATATTGGTGTTTGGTAGTTGCACTTTGTTTTCACTATAAATAACATTTGTAATCACAATATCTGTGGTTGTACGTTTATTGTACTTTACTCACCTCCTAGAGCCGAATCTGATATCTTCTGAATTAGCCCAACTATTCATAACCAACTTAAATTATTTTAGCTTATGTACTTGCTACACTAGCGACTGACGATGCATGCTGGAAATGCCAGCAAGGAAGTGGCACACTTTTACATTTGCTTTGGGGGTGCTCCAAAGTCCAAGATTATTGGATTCATAGGATTCATATTCACACTGTAGTAGAGAAGGTTGTAGGTCAAGGGGTCCCATTTATGAACAGTCTTTATGTATTAGGAGACCCTTTAGCTTTGAGTCACTTATCCACTTCTCTTGCTCATTGGGTACAAACGGCGATTATGCTGGGGAGGAAGCTGCTAGTGAAAGAGTGGAAGGCCTCATCGACTCCTACCTTCTCTCAGTGGTATACCTCTTTGGGACAAGTGGCAGCTTATGAAAGATTATCATATAGACTGCTAAATAGACTGGACGACTATAATGATAAGTGGGCTAACTACTTTTTACATACAGGTCAGTGACGTATCCGGCTAAAGTAGTTAAGGTCGGACTAATCAGGATAGCTGTAATCTGGTCTATGTGAAATGTTGGCATCATTTTTTTTTTTGGGATGGAAATATGCATTGATTCTCAATTTGTTCTGTTGTTGTTACTGGGAATGTCCATTCTGCTATCTTTTGGGGGGGGGGTTGTATATTAAAATCGAATAAAGTTTGAGTCATTAAAAAAAAAAAGCTTTTTTCTCTGCATTTTTCATCCACAACCAAACAGATTTTTTGGTCTCTGTAAGTGAAGCTTTTAAAAAGCTATTTTGCGGTTTACAGTTTTCAGAAACTTAGCTTTTGCAATAGTTTGTAGACAATGAAAACAAATATTTTAATCATGCAGCATGAAGGGTGTATGCATTCATCTCATTTTTTTGTTCTCTTATTGTTTGGAGGCGCTCAGGATAATGTTTTCTCCTTGAAGTAAAATTGCAAAGACTTTCTAGATTTCATCATCTACAGTACATAGTATCATCTAACTATTCCAACAATATAATTTAGATAAATCTCTGAGCACAAGGGACATGGGTTGCCCTGCCTGCATTGAAATAAAAAATACAACCAAAAAGAGCCAGGACTGCTGAGAAACTAAAATCCTCCATCAGACTCCCCCGAAGTGCAGCAGCTGCTGTCCTCACTTCCTACACTGTTGTTAAACAGGGGATACAAAGTGTGAAACATTGATGCTGTTTTTTTCCTTAAGCTGCATTTTCTCACTTTAAATATTTAATCTGTTTTCTACGTTCTCTTGTGAATTAAATATGGGGTTATGAGATCTGCAAATCATTGCATTGTGTTTTTCCTAACATTTGAGACACCTTCCAGCTGTTTTTGGAATCGGACCCATGGTTCACATCATTACCAGCATAAACCAGTCAACACGCTTCTTAGCGTAGAAGGTCCAATCTACATTGATGCACATTCCAGAAGGAGGTTTCCAGGAACATTATATCTTCAACAGTCCAAGAAAGGAAAAAAAACAAAAACAAAAATTCAAAAGTCAGTCAGCTGACAGTTCATTCAATGTAAAAAAAAAAAAAATCAGCTTTATTTATTTCATTTAAAAAAAAAAAGAATATTGTGCTTTGAAGGCCGGATCATTTATTTTTTACAATTTCAAATTAAGAACAATTTTCTTTTACTGCTAAACGGTTTCCCTTAATGTTAGGAACCTCTCCACAATGTCTGGAGCCAGCCTCTGTGTCTGCTCTTTTTATACCCAGTATTGTTACTGATTAACCTCATTAAAGGAGATGTTCCAGTATGCTAACCTTAGATAAGGAAGTCTTATTTAGATTTTAGTCCACAAGTTCAGATGTACTTTTAAGTTGAGAAAAAATGCAGGGGTGCGGGGGTGTTGTCTGTGGTCAAACAGTCTCATATTCAATTGTCCCAGATTTCCACGGAGCTTTCAGAGTAGACGATATCCACAGCGTGGTGAGGTTGGAAGTAGAACTGTACAGAGTGACAGACTCTGCAGCACTGCAGCAGGCTACAGTGAAAATCCCCAAAAAACTGTTCAGGCAAGCCCTCCCTCCTCTTCCTTCCTCTTGCATATTTATTCATGTTTTCCTTTGATTTTACTTTAAAATAAATCGCTGATGTGACACAGCAGCAGTCTGTACATTATCAGCACAGGCAATAACTCACCATTAACCCTGCTCATTCCCCCTCTATAACCCCTGATTCCACCTCAACTCTGTTTTCAACAAAGCTGACCCTATTTGCATTCAGCTTACAGTGTATCCACAAGTGTGTGTGTAAAACACACAGTTTAAAAAAAAATATGGCTACTTAATGAGAAAAAAAAGTACACAAGAGTGACAGTATAGATTAAAAGTTTACAGTTTTACCACCAGATATGTTCAGTGCCACCATCTTGGTTTGCTATCTCAAGGTTTGTTGATCTGTTTCGACTTTCCAGTTGGGAAATCTGAGTTGATTGGGTGTTCCACATAACATCTCTGACTGGGAACTTGGACTTTCCAGCTTCCACGCACCAATAGGCCTGAGCTGCTGAGGGACTTGCCCTCTCACTGAGGGTTTCTCACTCTGCTCGTTTCTCACCTGATGTGTTTATATGCCTTTAACTTTTATCTCCCACAGTATGTTATGCATCCTCTGTTTAGTTCTGTTCTTTTCCCCCTCATTCCCCAACCAGCCGACACAGATAACTGTGCCCTGCCTCTATATAATTAAAATTGAAGTGAATGGAACTGAAAATACAACTTTGAAAAAATTAAACATAATTGTCAGAGGCCCCTTCTGAAAGTGTCACGGTCCTGGGTCAGTGACTCAGTGTTTTGAGTTTTGTATTATTATTGAACTTTGTTTTTGTCATTATTTATCATTTCTAGTCTTCTGGCTTCTGTCTCTGTGTTCTATGGTTGCTCTGTATCCCCTTGTCAAGTCCTGTGTCCTCTGTGTTATGTTTCCTGTTTTACTTTGAAAGTCCGTGTCCTATGTCAGTGTATTGAGTTTTCCTTCTCCTTGGTCTCGTCATGTCTGATTACTTGTCATCCCCTGTCTTACCACAGTCGCCTCGCGTTTTCAGATTTGCTAGTTGTAGTTTCAGGTTCGCGTTACTTTATTCTTAGTTTTCCCAGTTTAGGTTTTGGTAAGTTTTCTCTGTTTGTAGCTTTGTTCAGCTCAGTTCAGTAAAGGCTCACCTTTTGTGATCATCCACCTTTGCCTGCATTTGGGTCCACTCCTGACTCTTTCCACACGATTTGGCTCTACAAATCGTGACAGAAAGTTCTGAAATGCTGGTAAAAAAAAATAAAGCTTGTTTCCTAAGAGAAGAGGTAGTAAACATATCCCTGTCCTATACTTTTTCAAGCATGTCGCTGACATCAGTAAGCAAGCAAAGGAGAGTGAGAGAATTAGCTGAACCTTTCAGCTAATTCTGTCACTCTCCTTTGCTCGCTGCTTTTTCTCATCACACCTAAAGAGCTGAGACGGCTGTCATAATAAAAACTTGTGCAAACCAGAAGTGAATAAGAATCAAGCTGCTGATTGAAGCCTTAGTCAGTGTTAGCAAATAGGAAAAGGAGCTGACAGTGCTTGCTTAGGCAGATAATTAACACAGTGTCACCTTTCTGCAATACTGCGATTGCTGTTGTTTGTTTGTGTGCATGATGCTACATGGGGATACTCATCATTCTCTGCCAAAGCAGTATTTGAAGGCTGGAGGAGGACCTCTAACCTTGAAATGCTGTTCCCCTTTATCTTTGTCTGATGAGACGCAAATATTGAAATGAAGTCTGGGCACTGGAGGCTTGAGAAGCAGCATGGGAGCAGTGGGAGAGTTGCCACATAATTAGAAACATCATTTCAGCTCCTGCTTGGCCTATTTTCATTCAGCATTACCACATCTCCACAGGTAAATTGCTCCCTGTATTCCTGTGATGATGGTAATGAGCAGTGGTTAGGTCTGACACCACATCTCTTTGATTTAACATAAATGAGAAATATGCCATCAACAGGGGGGACTAAATCAGAGTGACTTTAAATATGATATGAGCCTAGCTGAACTAGAGGGGGTGAATCACAGAGTAAAAGTATGATATTAGGTTGGCTGATGGAAAGAGGTACTCACACCATCAGAGGTGTGTGTTATCATTTGTAAAGTCAACTCTTCTTGGAAAAAAACTTATTATGCAGATAATAATATATGAAAACCATATCAGCTTTGGTGGTAGCTCTGGCTTCGTTTTCTCAGATCACAGCCTGTCACTGCATTTCGCTCGCACTACATTTCAGCTAATTGTGCACTCGTTCAAACAAGAGGGAAAAATCAAATTTGATCTCCTCCTACAAGAGTATTCGTTCGACAAGACATTTCATTGAATCAGACATTAGACTTTCTGATGTCAAATCTCTATTTGTCACAAATCATTAATAATATCAAAAGAAGTTTTGCTTCCGTGAGTGTGTCTCGGTTTTTGTTCCACAGCTCAAAGCACCAATCCTTTAATAAGAGTGGCTACATGTTTCATAAGGACTTTTAATTGGGTTTGTCGTGCTTCTCAGTAAAATGCATCTTCAACTCTAGAGGCGAATAGACAATCAGGAAAAAAACAACACACAGGAAGCCAAAGAAGAGAAATGTGTGTACAGTTATGGCCTAAGCGCTGAGACCTGAAAGTTAACTTTGATTTTACTGTAACCCTATAATGCCCTATGTATCATATTTAATACATGAGTTTGTGAGACCTCTCTCATCAACATGAACAATACTTGCCATAATTTCAAAATGTTACAGACAATTTCTTTGTCTAAAATTGACATTGTTGTTAACAAAAAGTTGCCAGAAACATCCACTGCATCAAAAAATATATAATTAAAATATATCATACACAACATGATATAGCAAAAAAAAAGTTTGTGGATTTTTTAAATAAAGGTTAATAAATTCCAAAAAATCTGAATTTTTTCTGCTATTTTTTGATGGGTTGGGTCTTACAGGGTTAAGTGATTGAATGCACAAAGCTGCTTGAGCTCAAAATGATATGAATGCGATAGTACTTACTGCCACATGCCACATTACCTTGCTGCACATGGTGATGGTACTATTGTGGGTTTTTAGGACCCTAAAAACAGGTACTGTAGAAAAGTACTGTAGATCATCTGATACCAATACTTTTAACTTGTAAAGGCAACTTGAGCAGCGTGTCATGATTTATGAGATGAATCATCATGAATGTGCAAATTCTGAACACACTTTAATATAAAAAATGTTAGCACTTGTCAGCGTAGGTTAATGAAAGAAAAAACACCTTTCAGCGTTTCACGTATTTTAAAACTAATTTTCAAATGTAAATATAAATGTGTCTGTCTTTAAAGCACTTTGGGTCAGCTTCTGATGTTTTAATATACCATATAAATAAAACAGACTTGACAGTCAACACAAAAAGGTTACTCTTTCAGACATTTTTCTTAGTTAATTTAGAGGTAAAGAAAAATAATAAAACAATTTGTTTAACCTAATTCAGTGGCTAATCATATTATTTTGCCTGAATAGACATGTAATCACGGTTCACAGGTAATCTGTCTGATAAATGTTAAGTAAGGCTGAAGAGGTGACCTTTGTCTCAAACGTCACTTTCATTCCTATATGAGCTCCCTGGCTGTTCTTTACCTCTGTGTGCTTTGGCCTGTGGGTCTGGGACAAAGCTTTCTTTTTTTTTAAATACTCTGTCATGTCTTTTTATATGTTAGAGGTTGTTGCCACTGCAGAGAATTTTCTTCCAACATGCATCACTGTTTGCAGTTGTAAAGTATTCCTACACAATGCTTTCTCACTGCAGGCTGCGCGCTCTTCCTCAGTGCCACTGAGTCACATGACTGCGGGACAACTAAAGACACCTAGGCATGGAGGAATGTGTAGAGCAAAGTGTGCTTGTGTGAGACAAGCACAAACATGAGTACTATAACACCGATGAGTGGGAGCAGTGTGTTGAACTTAAAGACAAACAAACTAAAGCATGGATCCTATTGTGCTAGTATCGATCTGATACAATATCATTTTGGTATTCATATTTGGATCAATCCACTAGCCCCTACTTCCTATCGCTAATATATCCAGCTTCTGAACAATCATCCGAGTATTTCTGTTGGTGGCATGACTCAGAGATGTTCTGAAAATCTGAAGTATGAAGGTTCAATGGGCATCCATCAGGACAAGCAAGGCAAGCAGTGCTTGCCTTTTCAAAACTAAAAATAGACATATATTAAAATGTACCGAAGTAAATCATTCTCTCTCTCCTTTCATCTTGGACACTGCTGTCACAAACTCCTCACCTGTTTGCACCCAGCTTCTACATTACTGCCATCTTGTGACAGCAGTCAGCTATTGTTGGCTTATTTGTAGACTGCAGCTCTCTCTGTCTCAAGGACGTGTCCATCTCTCATTAAAGTGGGATTTATAGTCCTGGAAATGTGTCTGTCCATGTGCACTTTTCAGTCGGACAGAGGGGGGAAAGAGGTTTTTACCCACGCACGATTTGCTGCCATGCAGTCCTCTAAGATCCTGCATGGGAGTTGCTGGAAGCAGATAATCTTTGCCACTGCCAAATGTTGATTTTATAAAATCTATTGCTTCCATCAAATTTATAATTGACCTTTTTATTTTTAAATGATATATTTTCCAACTTGTTTTAAAAAAACTGAGGTTGTATCATGGCATTATCTTCTTCACTGGTTTTGCTTGAAATTTCTTCTTGTTAAAAGGAGAAATTTTCATTTTTTCTTCATTTTTTAGGGAACCATCTGATTTTTGGAGTTTTTGCTCTAATATTGTAAGGCCTTTAAGAATCCTGAAACCACTCCCAACACTATATAAATAAATATGACCTGAATTCAGAAGTCAACTGTCAAACTAACATTGACACACAATGTACTGTAAGCAACTCAGAGTTGTGTATCTTGATGATACAGCATTAGGACTGGAGGTGTCAGAGATCGATCCACCAAGCTTGCAACTTGTAGATGGACTCTATGAATCAGATAGTAATTTGGATCACTCTTACAAGTGTAAATGCGAGAGGTCATGTGCCTTCATGAAATGTAAATGTAAATAAAGAACGTGATGGTCACCCCGACAGTGAGTACTTACGTTTTTCAAAGGTTGTTTGTTTTTCTCATCATTGACTAATTACTGGCAGTTACAGTGAGTTGCCATAACTACAACCCTCCCCTTACCCTAATATGCCATGGGCAGAGATTTGTTCTGGTCTCTGGGTTGACTATGCCACATTTCGAAGCCACTAGCATCATTACATTTTCTAAACACATTTGTGTATCTAGCAATGCTACTACTTAGTGTCAAACACTTTTTTTTAACACGTCCTATATTTACTGCTTTGCTGTGGCCCATTGTTGCTGACATGTTGTGCAGCAGGATATTACTATGGAATGTAATGACACACTACAGTAAGTAGGAGACAGCATGGCTTTAATCTTATTTTTTCCTCAACAATTTTTACTCAACTGGCTAAATTGTTGTTAATAAAACAAAAATCATTCATGGAAACAATTGTTCCTGATATGCTCAGTTGGATGTATTTTCTTGGACATTCACACATTCGCAATCCTTCAGCCACTGGATGAAATAGACAGCATACATGTAATGCTTCCAGTGGCTTGTTTGTCAAGTAACACATGTTGCCTGCAGTGACGGAGTGAAGAAATGAACCGTGAAAAGACAGGGATGAAATGAGGTGATGAGCAATCAGCAAATTTTTACTTCAAATATAAAAACTTAAGATAAACCCCTGGTCTTTGGATGTTGGCTGTGGTGACTGATGGAAATTTGCATCCAGATGGTTCTCCTGAGTGTTTCAGTGACATCAATACCAACAGAGATACGCCTCAACATCTCCCCATGCAGCGCAACTGTGACAGTATACGCCGAGCTGTGTTGTGATTGGTAATGTGGTACAGCTGTGACCATGAAATCAGGACTTAGCATAATTAGTCACTTTGAAGCAGAGATTTAATACCAAAATCTTCAACAAAATACCAGGGCATCTTTTGCTTCTTGATGATAATCTGATATCTAAAACACTCCTCTCATGTGTTTTTCTTCTATAAAACCATGCCATTTTGGGACTGAAGGATGAAACCTGGGTTCCATTTGAACTGACTGTTCATGAGCCAGATAGAAATATTGCGGTGAAATACCCTCAATTCCTATTTGTAGGCGGGAGCCCAATATGACACATGCACTTTTTGAAAAGAAAAAATAAGGAGCCCAAGTATAATATTACAGTGTTATTAAAGAGGGTTTTTCCTTCTTCTAAATACTTGTACTGGCCCCATAGAGCTTCAACATTGAGTTGATTTGCAGCAGTGTGTTTGCGTGAGACCTTTGACAGAAGCCATTCACATTCTAGCGATATTCTGGGTGGTATGTTCCTTGCATAGTTTTAGTATGCAATATTTCATTTCATCAGGGCTCTGACACAATTAAAACAGAAAGTTATCCACTAAAACAGCAGTAATGAACACTTTTACCTAATAAAAAGCATCAGTAAAATGCAGAACTAGGACAGGAGTGCAGTCCTAACCAGTTACCCATTTCACAGTTTAAAAAAAACAAAACAGTCAGACGACACTGTGTCTAGAAACAGTCCTCATCCAAGAGGCAAGAAATTGCGTCCTCTAGGTGAAAGCCTGGTGGTACTGTATGCTTGCTTTCTTTGGAATTTTACCTTGTGTGTCACTTTGATATTGAACAATATGCTTCTCTAAAGCTCTACTCAGAAAGAGTGTTCCCAGCATGTTGACACATCACAGCAAGGGGCAGTATGTCACATAGCGAGAGTGAGACTATGTTGTAAGGCAAAGAATCTACAATGATACAAAACAGAGAAAACGCCCCAAATCATACGACCCCCCATGAATAAGCACTTTGGCGACAGTGAGAAGGAAAAACCTCAACCTGAACCAGGCTCAGTGCGGCGCAGCCGTCTGCCACAACTGGTTGGGGGTGGATTCTTGGTTAGTGGTAGATAGGGTTATTACAAAACAATAAGTTAACAAGAAAACAATAAAATAAATATAATATAATATAAATTTGTAATAAATTTCCAATCAAATAAATAAAAGAATAAAGGCTTTTTTCAGGCTGATTATTGGGTGACCTCTGAAGCCCAATGAAGGCTACTGTAGTGGGTGACTTTTACATACTTGTGTGCTGGTGTGTGTATGTGTCACTTTTACAGAATTAGGACAAACAATTTACGGGGCTGAAATTGTGAGCAAGATCAATACAATTATAGCCAATTACATGTAGTTTAAGAGAGGGATTAACCATGTGTTAATCGAAATACTGTGATTTTCTCCAAAATTCATGGATATAACTTTAAATTGTTAATATACAAATGTGACTATAAATATCATAAAAGTAGGAATGTTTCTATATTATGTTTCATATACTTTATATACTTTATATCTTTTGACACTGTTCTTTCTGAACTGTTTGTGACTGCATCAAAGCTAATTTAGTAGACGGTGAGTGTCCTCCAGTGGTGTAAGCTGAGACCCTTGCAGTCGATGATGAGGCATAAATGGCCCAAATCAAGGTTCCCCTTTGGGCTGAATTGGCTCCAGCCACTCAGCTTTCACTCTCAGCTGTTTAATGCCTTCCCAGAGCAGCCGGGGCAAAGCTGCAGCACGGGAAGGCCTTTAATGAAGTGCTTTCAGATGGAAAGTCTTTTCATGCCTTGCAATGCTCTTATCAACCCCCCTTCAAGTCCAGAATAAGAGAATTAGCTAAGCCTTGTCCAAACCCCCACCCACCACCCCATCTTAAACACCAATCTTAGAGGCCCCCTGCACAACCCGTCTCAAATCCCCCATCCATTCATTTTCCCGCTCCAGTGCTGTCCATGTTTAATGAAGTTGTGATATATTTATGGCCAGCCAAATCCCGCTCTAATCCCACCCCTGATAATAATGGCTCTGTAACTGTTTTCCTTAAACATGCTGCATGAGTTCTGGCTGGAGACTCACAGATCCAGCTCTGTGAATATTGTTCAGTAACCTAATTTGCACTTTGTGTATGTAATGCACACCTATGCACAGAGAGACAGGGAGGTAGCTGCACAGCTCTGTGGCAGGCTGCTCAACTGTGAGGAGGTGGCTCTGGAAAAAAGGGGTCCTGCTGGTGTCACGAAATGGGCACCTTGTGGGGTTCAGAGGGCAAAGGCAAAAGCAGGGCTACCTCAGCCAGTAACGAGGTGTTGGTGGACCTGTTTTTTAGAGTTGGATTACATCAGAGCTCATGAGAGCCATTGTAAACATGAATAAACCTTGCCGGTCTCCAAAACGATATTCGAGAGAAAACAATAACATGCTTGTACAGAAATGACGTAAAGGCATTAATTCTGTTTCAAAAAACGTTCTGAAATTTCTGTTGGCAGAGATGGAAGTGATTTAACTTTTTATTCTCCACTAAAAACAAAATATAATGAACATAAATGTGTCCCGATCAGCCAGCACTCACACTGTTGATATAATGTAAAGGAGATTTAGAGACACTAGATTTTAAGTGTTGGGGTCTTAGTTAAGTTCAGGATCGCAGCGTGTGGGTTTACTACAACCAAGCCTGCGTCATATCATCTTAATATTCACAAATAACATTGCCAAACATTTTCAAGGCCACACAGTGTTATTATAAATTCCTCTCTAAAGAAAATGTACAAAAAAATCTACATCAGAAAATCTGTTAAATGAAAACCCTTCCATTAAAACCAAAATCATCCATTGTTATTGTAATCATATTCATTTGGGTGTTTCTCTTAATTGTTTTTAAAAGTACATCTCTCTCTCTCTCTCTCTCTCTCTCTACACACACACACACACACACACACACACACACACACACACACACACACACACACATGTCTGGTTTGCTATCCTCGTGGGGACATCCCATTGACATAATGCTAACCCTAACCATCAAAAATGAATGCCTAGCATTAACCATAAACCTAACCTTAACCCAAATGTAACCCTGACACTAAAACCACATTTTGAAAAATGCCTTCAAACTTGTGGGGACCTGGACTTTGGTCCCCACCAGTATAGTAAAATTCCAATTTTAGGTCCACACAAAGATATTAATACATGTACGCACACACACTACACAGTCTGTTGATCTCAAACTGAAACTGAACCAAGTTAAATTTCCTTTAGGGTGCAAACACGTTGATTGTAGCTGGTTCGAATGACAGCTCTGATTTGGCATGGTCCTGATTCGAGGTGCAGGAGGGTGGAGGAGGGGAGCTTTGGTCCTCTAAATGTAAAACTTTTACACCTGAGCTGTCAGTTAAGTGAGAAAGTGTGGATGACGGAGTGCTGGCCTGCACACGCAGTTAGCTCTGATAGGCCAGGCCCTTGAGGAATGACAGAGTCCCTCTCTGTGGACTCATGGTGCTATTTCAGGCATTCTGTTTATTTTCACCATTTCACTCAAGAATTTTAATTTATTTCATCGTCCTTTCATTTTTCTCAGCGATGCTGACTGTTGTTTAAGGTTACCTTGCCTCCTCAGGCAATTACTGTGTCAGGAAGACTGAGCTTAAACATCTGCAGTCACTGAACGACACTTTGCTGTATCGAGAAAAGTCCTCCGTCTGAGGCTTATGTATAAATCTTTACGCAAACCTCTCATAGTGGAAGCGATGTGATTTGTGGTTACTTAAACTGATGAAATGCAAACAAAAAAAGCCATTGTTGTTCTCAACACTAACTTAAAAAAAAGAAAATCTTGCCTCCACTGGAGTTTTCTGCAGGCCTTTTATTTGCCAAGCCACTGCCAGAGACTGACTGTGGATTAGCATTTTGAGCTGAGAAATACCTCCCTATTACCCTTTTACATTGTGACAATTTCTGGGGCGATTCCTTTGTAATATTTCTTTGTTTAAGCTCTGTGCCTCCATTATAAGAGTGGGTGAAGCAAGCACACATGGCCAGTGTCAGCTGTAATTAGCTTTGACAGGGGCATTTAGTGGTTGTAATTCAAATCTAATTCAGAACATCTTAACCCTGAAGTCTGTCAAGACGCTTGAAATGCACTGGAACACTCATGGTCCCAATCAGGTCTGCATTTCTGTAGCAGCACACTGATGTGTCAACAAGGCCAGTTAGAAAAACAGGCGCAGAAACCTCATTTACAGTACAGTTGGATACATGCAGTTTTTGAACCACCACAGACCAATGAGAAATAAAACTGCTAAATCTGCTTTAGATTTTGGCTCTGCCAGTGTTTATGTTTAACGCAGGAACCGTTTCAGCTTCATACCTCGTGATACCTTTTGAACTTTTCTAGCAAACAATGAAACATCAGTTTGTAGAAAAGAAAACAGACAGAGGTCTGACTAACAGAGGGAGCAGAGGAGACTACGCTGCCCAGCTGAGGCCACTCCTCGACGTTGAACTGCAGCACTGTTGTAATCCTGTTGAAGTACTTCTGCCATGCACTGTGCTGCACATGCAAGGTTTGAATTTGGTTTCGTTTTCTGTGATCCCGCATATGCTTACTTTCAACATTAACACAGAGACAGCATATTCATTGATGAATTTGAATAGGCCAATCTTCAGTATCAATATTTCCAATATTTCCTAGCATTTGGAAATCTTTAAGTATCTGATTTGCAGAGCTGGACAAATCTGTCTGTTTTAATTACATACTGCCTGAGAGTAGTGTCGTGCCTCCTGCCAATCCCGGTCTTTATTCAGCACGGACAAATCCTCTGCCAGACGACTACTTGTAATTTTCTTTATAGCGAAAACTGTAAGCAGAGATTCAGCGAGCCTGAAAAAGCCAGCTGTTCGACAGCATGCATTTAAGACAGCATATTTGCATTTCCCCTATAACATAACACTTCTGTTAAGTGACACATGATTGATGATGGGGAGCGAGGTGGCTTTTCTAACCCCTGTAAGTGCTCTAAAAACAAATTAAAGCTTTCATCATTGTAACATCTCTATTACAATATGTGGTAATAGCCCCTCTTTCTATCAAATTATTTGTGTGTCTCAATAATTTTCAAAAATTAAACTATTAATCATTCCCTAGAGTGTCTGACAAAAGATCACGGTGAGGTTCCAGCGGAACGTGCTGAGTCTATTCATAATACACTTAGAGGTGTTTATGGCTTACTTTGTGAAATGGGTGTAATTGCTTAATTGCTCGTCTGCTGGTGGCTGTGGTGTTTTGGGGGTAAAAGTTACCGTCTGACTTGAGTTTCACGGGAATTATCCTAAGTAAAACCAAATGTTCGCTTTGAGGTTTTCATTGCTAATTTCAAATGAGAATGTGTTTGTAGGATTGCCCCCCCACCCCACCCCCTCCAGCGCACACAGGGTATCATTCAAGCTCAAGCTCATAGAGCGCTATACAAATACAGGCCATTTACCAAGGTGGCTATTGTCAAATTAAATTCTCATACTAACAGAATAATACATGAAAGAAAAGAAATCCTTAGTTAAATTTCCTGCTTTGTAGCAGCTGGCTTGTAATTCCTCTCTCTGTCAGTCATGCAACTCACAAGATTGATTTCCTCAACATGCTTTATCCCAGCAACAGTCAGTTTTGGAACAGTAGGTAATAGCTTCACTCCAGTTAGTGTTGGAGAAAAGACAAAAAAAAGGAGTGAAAGTTTTACACATGGAGGTAAGTGGAGGTGTCAGTTGTTTAAGCTCAATGAGTTCTCTGAGATGGTATACTCTTTGTTATTAAGCAGGTCCAAGCAAAACACAAAGGAATCGTGTGTTTTTTATATGAGTAATGCATTAACCTGCTCGGGAAAAGTTCATGTTAAATGTATGGACTTGGACAGCACAAGATTTATGGCGATGGCTGCAGAAATTATGCTTTTCTTCCCCCCAAAGGCACTTTAATTATGTAATTACAGACAGCTGCTTTTCATTTGTGGTCGTTGTTAATTAGGGCCCAGGGTCTACAGTTCAAGTGCTGGGTTTTCCTCTCTCTCCCTCTCTCTGATAAGTCCAGTTGTCTTGGGGAGGCAGCCTGAGATGATTAGCCAAATCCTCAGCAAAACTCATTTGTTATTTGAGCTTTGCCTTGCTCCCTCCTGCTGGGCTGGAGAAAGAACCCCAGAGCCCAATTTCTTCCACATCCTCCTCTCCTTATCCCTCAAACTCATCAGCAACTATCATCCTCAAATAAGGAGGAGAAATATCCACATTTCTTTTCCTTATTAGCCTTCAGGATGCAGGGCAAATTTATCAAAAGTAGGCAGCTGAGGAGCCCCAACCAACTGATAATCTAAATTAATCACACTCTTTACAGTGGATTCCCATAAGCATACAGCACGGTAGGAGGGTGGGGTGTAGCAGTGGATGGATGGACAGAGGAGCCGAGGGAGGGAAAGGGACAAAGCAGAGGTGCACAAAATAGATATCTGTTTCTCCATTGTAATTGCTGGATTAATATTCAAGTCAAACCTACGTGAAGCAGACAAATGAAGCATAAGCCTCTGTTTTGGGAGAAATAAGAAAACGCCTCAATATTGCTCACAGTGTATTCTGTGTTCTGGGTTAGTATTCTGACTCAACACTGTTCTTACTGTCAAGTTTTCAGGAGACTAGACGGTTGTTAGAATTTTATTCTAATTTGATGTTATGAATTAGCCAAATGTCTTACTAACAGGTTAAAGTACATTTTTCCACTTTGCATATACTCTTCATGGGCATGAATGCCGTGTGCAGCTGCCCATAAGAACAAGCCAAATGCCTTCTAGAGAAAAGCCTATGGTCAGATGAGACAAAGACGGAGCTCTTTGGCTGCAATGACAGGTGGTATGTTTGGATGAATAAAGGTGAGGCTTTCAGATTCAAGATAGTTATAGCTGCTGTGAAAATGGTGGTAGCATTATTTTGCTGCCAGTGATATCATAGCGATATCACTGGCAGCAAAATAATGCTCAAAGTGGAAAGTGGATGGAATAATAAATAAAGAGGACTATCTCCAGATTTTCATGTCAAATCAGCAGCTAAATGGTTGAAACTTAAACACAACTAAATGTTACCAAACACACATCACAACTAGTTTTGGAATGGCTAAAGCAGGCTAATATTAAACTCCTTGAAACCCTATTGAAAATTTGTGGACTGTACTTAAAACCCAGATGTTAAATGGTAAATGAACTCTTTCTTATATAGTGCTTTTCTACTCTGTGCCAGAACAAAACTTGCACACAATTGCAATGCAAATAATAATGATAATAACAACAACAACAACAACAATAACAATAATAATACTAAGTGCAATAATCCTTTCTGTCATCGTTGTATTTTTACTCAGTTGTATATAGTATTTGTATTTGTATTCTATTTTTATCTTATTGTATATTTATTTTATTTTATTCTACTGTACATAGTATTTTATTTTATTCTATTCTGTACAGTTGTGTACTGTATTTATTCTTATTGTATTCTAATTTTTGCCTCATAACTTTTGCACTGTCCACTTCCTGCTGTGACAAAACAAATTTCCCACGTGTGGGACTAATAAAGGTTATCTTATCTTATCTTATCTTATCTTATCTTATCTTATCTTATCTTATTAAATTCCTGATTTTTCAAAAACTTGAAAAATAAAATGCAAAAATAAGTAAAATTGTCCCCTTCCTTATTTCATGTTGTTTTGCATATTTCTCCCACTTAAATGTTATAGCTCATCAGTCAGAATCAGTTTTGTGTTCACATTGGCTATTTCTTTGCATAACAGAATCGACAAAAGACAATACTGACATTAGCAACATGTCCGGAATATTTGTTGCAAAGTGCAAAGATGTTGAAACAGAAAACTAATTATAATGTTAGACAATAGATAACCTGAAAAAAAATCAAAATATACTTTTATTAAAGAAAAAGGGTTATTCAAACAATTTTAAAAAAGTAATTGCCCCTTAAACCAAAGAACTGGTTGTGGTACCCTTGCCCACTTTTCTTTGCAGAATTTTTTAAATTCATCCACTTTGAAGGGTTTTTAAGTGTGATGCCAATAATGCCAAATCATTGTTATCAGATTTAAATCCAGACTTTGATTAGGCCACCCCACAATATTCATTTTTGGACATTCAGAGGTGTGCATGTTGGTATGTTTTGGATCGTTATCCTGCTACTACATAACACGACTGCGTGGAAATAAAGGGAATGAAGCCCCCAACCGGTTGCAGCAGATGGCCACCCCTCCCTGAACCTAGGAGTATTTTTCCTTCCCACTGTCACCATTGGGGTGGCTGTAGCTCAGGTGACAGAGCAGGTAACCTACTACCTGGAAGGTAAATGGTTGTCTTTCTGCTCCAGTCTGCATGCCAAAGGTCCTTGCTCATAGGGGGTCATCGGCTTTGCTTTGTATTACTGCAGGGTCTTTAACCTACATTATAAAGCCCCTTGAGGCAACTGATTTGGTGCTATATAAATAATACTAAACTGATGTTGGACGTTCTCATTCAAGATTTTCTCAGGACCATCACACTACCACCACCATTTTTGACCCCTTGGATGAGTTGTTGATGGGCTCTTGGAGTAATGTTGGTAGGTCAGTCACTCCTAGGAAGTCCAAGGTTTTTATGTTTCTTTACAATGGCTGAACTCAGCTTTTGAAGAAAAATAAAGTGGTTAATTTTTCAACATCATTATTATTATTATTATTATTATTATTATTATTATTATAATTTTGATGATCTGAAGCATGTTATTGTGGAAAATCTGCAAAAACAGCAGAGAAACCAAGATCGGGGCAAATGCTTTTTTGACTGCGCTAGATACTGCACAGACATACAGCAAAGACCGCAAAGACATACAGTGTAGAGCATATAAAAAACCCCAAATAATTCAAAAAATTCTGCCAGAATGAATGAAACATAAACAGAAGAGACAGATGAGTTTTCTTCTACAAACCTCTTTAACTCATGGAGTGCCTGTAAGTGGTGCCCAGTGAAAAAGACTCGCCCCGGTACTAAGTGCTTCCATTTCTTTTTTGTCCACTCTTGCCCCCGGCCAGCCTGACAGTACAGTGCCTGGCACAGAGCAAAGAGGAGCATCCCATGAGCCCCTCAACTGTCACACATGCGAATATGAATGCTTTCTTTCCTCAAATGAGCCACATCCATTTAGCACTTAAAAGAAAAATCCAAGAATAAAAAAAAATATCTGTTGACACGGGTGCTGCACAAGCTCCCTAGCATGCTTTGAGTTTATGTGTGAGCGTGTTTGGATGATTGTGTGGGGAACACTTGACAGGTCTGACAGGGGCTTGATATTTTACTCATGGAAATGATGCCCTCACCCAGCCATCAGTGTCACACAGTCTCCCTGTGTGTCCATCACAGGCTTTGGAGGAGAAAAAAAGCCAAAAGGGGGGTTATTTTTTAAAAAGGATGTATTTCATGTTTGGAGTGGCTGGCCGATTGGCCTGTCAGTAGGGGAAGTGGTGAGAACTGACACATGTGATTACCTATGCATTAGGGCAGATAAGGGCCTTACAGCTCAGGAAAGCTTCAAAGGAGCAGTGAAATATTAAGGCAGCCGAGCACTGAATGCATTACAGTATAGGACTGTTTATCTAAAGCTTATGCATTCTGAATGTCATAATGCCAGATGCGATGTGTGTGTTTACCTTTGTTGAATAACACACCACAAATGCAACTGTTCTTTGCAAGGCTTTCTGCTCTGTTTGCTCTGCTAAAATGCAACAGCCCTATTTGTTAACAATTTGCAAAATGTTCGTATAGTTACTGCATTTCATAAATGCATCGCTTTGGTATGAGTTTAAATTAAGTTTAAATTTTTAGATCCAACTGATAATTACAAACAGACAAATACCATCTTAAAGACGGACCTCCCTCTTTAAGCTCAGCAGAGATCAACAGCTGGCAATCTGATATTTTTGTAAGGATACATATGAACAAAATTAATTAGTATATAAACTGTTTTTTTCTGATCCCAGTGGCCACTACATATACATATAAAACACACAAAATATAAAGATTCTTCTTCACAATCGTTCTGTTAAACTGAAGTTTGAACCTAATACAGTGGATTCCAACTGCAAGATTCTAATGGCGGCATAACATGAAACATAATACATGATATAATCTACTCCATGATAAATATGCTACTTTACAGAGTATTTTATGATGGAATGAAAAACAAAGTGTGATTTATTAGAATTTCCAGTATTTATCCAATCTTTTATCTAATGTAAAACCAAATAGAGGACTATGTTAAAGTGCAAATATATAAACTGATTTCCTACTGGAAGCAGTTTAACTATGACAGTTCTGTAAAATCTAGGATAATACTCTGAATATTATTTTTAAAAAATTGAATGCAGGCATGTTTCTTTCTGCAGGACGCCTCCCCTGATTTCTGTCTCCTTTCGAGAGTGAACTGGGGATCATTTGCTCATTAGGTGAATGGGTAACATAATGGGGATAATTAATTAATTAATTTGCATTTGGACACCATTTTTGCTTCATTATGCATTATGCTATAACTGCTGTCCCATGACATCAAATTTGCTCGCCTTACCTGCACCCGCCTTGCTATGTTGATAATTCCACCTGGACCTGTAAAGGAGAAAACGCACTGTTAAATAAATATTGTTTTAAATGTTGTTATCCATTAAATTTTTTTGTCATGAATCCCAGACATTCCTATAGAAATGTATAGAAAAAGAAATGTATTGCTCAAGGAAGAAAACTAAGTGTATGCCTTAGCCTCATAATGGAAAAAGGGATTAAGTGTTGTATAAAAAAAACAAAGGTCCAGTTTCCAAAAGATATACGATAGCTTTCTCTGGGATTTTTCTATCCACTTAACCAAAGCTTTTCAACAAGCAGAGTTATCAGGAATAGTCCACATATCATACTCATACACAGCTGGATTGTGACCATGGTAGGAGAAGGTCATTTAAAGACAGCATTAATCAAATGAAAGTTGACTTGGTCCTGATGGCCATTTCCAAATACCTCATTAAGATTCCTCAGTCTTTAAGACATTTTGACATGTTAACATATGTTTTATGAATTAGCTTCCATAAGATTTGTAAGGTTCGTTTTCTCTTCAACCAGGGTTTTTTTTTTAGGTGGATTATCTTGAAATAAGCAAACAGTTGGCAAGTGCTAATGCTCTCCATGAAAAAGCAAACACTTTCAGGCTCATAGGACATCAGTGCAGCAACTCAGGATACCACATGCCAAGTCTGGGATATTATTTTGATAGTCATCTAAGTGAGCAAGGAGAGAAAGAGCCTTGGGCTGTATTATGGGCCATACCAGTGAACATCCATTAGTCAGGTCATCTTTGGATTCTGCTCAGAAATAATAGTTAAAGCTAAGTCGATCTCAAAGCTCTGGTCTCCGACTCTCAGCCATATGCTGAGAGTCTTGACTTGCTCTGCTATCACTCACATGAAAATGACCATTGTTGGGAATTAATGTTCAAAAAAGACAGGCAGTGGGGAAAAAAAGTATACACACAGAAGAGGGAGGGGATCTTGATTTTTACAAAATCCAGGCCCGCAGAAGTAAAGGTTGGGAGAAATACCCTTGATACTTCATTTTATGAGTGGTTTGAAGTCATTGTTTTGTAATAATATATAATACCTGGGTCATCTGCAGTGAAACGACAGCCATGACCTGGGCCAATTACAGACAGGCATCAGCGAAGCCTCCCTTTAAGTCCTGTTGCACCTGAATTCTCCTGACAGTGGATATTACTCTGCTGTCAGGGCACAGCCATTACAAAAACCTTGCAGTTTGCTAGTGTTCGGCTCCCTCAGAAACAGCAGGACGTTATAAATCTAATAGGGAAAAACACCTCAGTTCAAGTTACCGAATCGGATCTAAAATTCCAATAAGATTGAAGGGGTGGTAGGGTGTACTGGAAGTCTGACAGACATATCAGATTGTTTTTACTTGTAGACATGTTTTTCGTTTGCATTGCAATTTGTTAATTCAGCTAACGCTCTCATAAAGTACGGCTCTTTCACTGTGAAAGCTTGTTCCAAGTACAAAAAGGCTGTTTGAACTGAGGTACTGGTTACTGTTTTGTCTTTTTGTCATTACATCTCATTTTTTGTGATGGGTGTTTTTAGCCCAAGAGAAGTACTTTTCTACAACATTCATATGTGGCTGAACATATCAGACTGGGCAGCCTGTACATTTTGCACAATCCCTGTCCAACCACCCAGCAACTATGACAGAAGACACATCTGACTCTTTCTGACAGTAGACGTATGATCCCTGTTTTCAATCCTAATCCTTGAAGATTTATTGGTGCCTTCCCTGTCTTCATCCCGATTTTTACTCCAAAGTCTTCCCTTCACCCTTGTGCAGGGACCTATAAAGGTTTTACGGGGTTCTGCAGCTGATTATTAGATCCAGCTGCCTGACTCTGTATAGTTTTATGAGACAGCATCATCATCATCAACTTACCTTGTTATAGCGGCAGTGCTGAAGAATTGAACTTGGTTATGTAATGCTATGTTTGTTTTGTAGTAGAATCCAATTGAATTGTGTCAAATAAAAAGGCCACCTAAAAATGGGGCAGTCATAGATGTCCATTTGTGAGAGATATACAACTTTAACCCCTTGATGCCGAGTGTATCATATCTGAAAAAGAGTTTTTGCGTGATTATTTTCCTAAAGAAAAACATAAATAAATTGCACAACAAATTGTTTAGCTTTTTTTCTTAAATGCCAAATATAGCAAATATGATTTAAATTTAAAGTCAAAAATTAAAATTTGATTAATTTTTTTAAACAAATTTGACAGATGGTTTAATAAATTCGCTGTTTTCAATTCAACATTTCAAGACTGGACAGAAACACAACACAGCTAAGATATAACATTATTAGTGGCAAAAAGGACAAACGTGTGTCGCATGTGTGCCCTTAATCAAAGTGGATACAAATCGACATTTCACAACCAGAACAGGTGGCTAAAGGGAAATCATTTAATTCATTTTTATTTATATAGCACTAAATCACAGCAATTGCCCCAAGGTGCTTTATATTGTAAGATATAAATCCTACATTAATTAAAAATAATTATAAGTTAATAAAAAAGTAATAAAAATGATAAAATCATATGTGATTGAAGTAACTGTTTTGATTTTATATTTTCAAAGCTGTATCTAGCTAAGACGTTAGGTTAGTCATAATACACAAAACTCACTGTTAAAAAGCTTTTCACTATATCCTCTGTTTGTGCTCCTCATTTGTTTGTTTGCTTCTGCTTTTCTTTGTTTTTCTTCCCCATCCTTCTTCTTCTTTCTCTTTTTCTTTCCTTCTTATTATTGAACTTTGCTGTTGCTCCTGTTCATGCTAATAGAAGATATGATTTTTCTTTTAGTAAATTGCTCTACCAACTCTTTGTGATCACAGAACAAAGAAAAGAATCATTCTTTTTCCATTAGCTAGGGAGGTAGAGCAGGTCCTATACCAATTGGAAGGCTGGTGGTTTAAACCCTGGCTCCTCCAGTCTACATATGGATGTATCCTTGGGCAAGATACTGACTCCTGAGTTGCCCCTGAGGCATCCATATGAGTGTTAGACATTTATGTATAGAAAAAAGAGCTTGTATGAATGTGTGTGACTAAGGCTTGTAGTAAAACCGCTTTAGGTAACTATTTATTAGGGGTGCAACGATACCCGTATTGATATTGAACCGTTCGATACAGTGCTTTCGGTTCGGTACGCATATGTATCGAACAATACAAAATTTTTAATTTATTTTATCAACTTTTCTTCTGACGATGCTGTCTGTTGAGAGCTCAGTGGATCTGC
This sequence comes from Aulonocara sp. 'chitande type north' Nkhata Bay, assembly GCF_057382095.1. Taxonomy (NCBI): domain Eukaryota; kingdom Metazoa; phylum Chordata; class Actinopteri; order Cichliformes; family Cichlidae; genus Aulonocara; species Aulonocara sp. 'chitande type north' Nkhata Bay. Next base: position 1,060,910 of record NC_141362.1, on the reverse strand, counting down.
GTTCGACTACTCCGCCTAGGCTGCACTGTTAAGCGCAGATCCACTGAGCGCAGCGCAAGCTAGCAAGACAGAAGCTAAGCTCGTTGCAACATGGCAAATTGAACCTCCCCCACCCTCATTCAGATCTGGCCTTTGGAACTATTTTGGTCTTCATGTGACGTATGACCCTGAAGGTAAGTGCGTCATGGACAAAAGTAAAACAGTATGTCGGATCTGCCATGCAATGCTCAATTACATGGGTGGGAACTACTGCATTAGCGCAGTTTGCTTGTTAACGTGTTGACGCCGTCCAGCCCCACGTACGGAACGATCCGCGGTAGCTCGTTAACGGAGATTTGCCGTGTTGTGGTGTTAACGTCATTTCAGATTAACGCTGACAGCACTAGTGGGAACAAAATGAATATGACTGCACATTTACTCTGACATCATCCTAGTGCAAAGACAAGTGGAAGCAGACAAAAACAACAAGCACGCATGCTGCAAACTTTACCCGAGTCATTTAGACAGCTGTTAGCACATGATTCTCCATATGGGGACCTGATATGTTTAATATGCTGCTGAGAATATAGCCCAGAAGAAGCGTATAGTATAGCTTTTATTTTGGAAAGAGACATTTCTCTGTAATAAACTCTCTTTTCCAAAGCTGAGTGATTTCTCGATCAGATAGATTTATTTTTTTATTACTTGCTGTTTCAGCAATATTAAATTTAAAAACTGTGCTTTTGAGTTAAAATATATATTTATAATTTTAATAAATGACAAATTAAAAAAGCATGAACATTTTTTTGTGTCGAAAAAATATCGAACCGTTACACCAAAGTATCGAACCGAACCGAACTGTGAATTTTGTGTATCGTTGCACCCCTACTATTTATAGCAGCGCTGAAGGACTAGTCCATTTTTGAAAAACTGTGCACAAGTGCATCTCCATAGCTGCTGCATACATATCTCTTTCTGTGTATCCAAAGTCCTAGTAAGCAGACACCAATGTAGGACCATAAATCCTGCCTAAGAAGTTTGGAGAGTAGTGGTGGTTTAAATTACAGGGAAGGAAAAAGGCATAAAGAAGTGAAGCTAAGTCAGTTTGGGACTTTTCTTTATTTTCTTCATATAAAACGAGAAAAACAATTTTATCATTACAATGTAAAACACCTAGAGGTGACTGTTGTGGTGTTTTGGTGCTATATAAATAAAATTGAATTGAACTGGGAAAGACTGTTTTTCATCATTTGGACTCTTTGAGAGAAATGAGGCTTCTTCAAGCTCCTCTTCTAGCACACCAGTTAGGTAGTTGGTAGACATGGTTGATGCTAAATGTAAAATCTTGTTTATACAAACCTTCAAGAGATGATAAAAGCAGGGCTGAAATAATACACAAAAATTTTGAATATGCAGCTATTTCAACAAGTGTAGGTAGAACATATGGGCTGCTTCATACACAGTCTGGATTTTAGTATTACTGAATGTTTACATGGGTTTTTAAAAAATTGTTTGCCTGGGAAGCAAGTCACGGAAAAAACAAATATTTCAACAGTAAACAGCGGTCGTGGTGGTTCTTGGTGGTCATGACTGTAAAGTGGACGTCTTCCAAAGCTGAGGTTCGTTTGATCAGAGAAGATATTAACCCGACAAGACCTTTTTATGAAACGGGTTGCCCACAGGTTCACTATCCTCACAATTATGCATTCATTGGTTTGTCTCAGTCCTTGTACTGTGATGATTGGATATTTATGTGTGTACTTGTCTGTAATCTAGCGGTGGATTACATCACACCCCCGTGGTTTTCCAATTACCCCAGTGACAGACCAGGCAGTGGTAATGACCTGTGAGAGTTCGATTCTGTTTTCTGGCTTCACTGGGCCTCCGTAAACCAGTTTGACTTTAGGTGTCTGTCAGAACTGGCTTGTATTTATACATAACTCAAACAAGTGAGGTCTGCTCCCCGTGTGAGGTATTCTGCCTTTCGCTGACAAGACCAAGGTTTCCTATTCACCATGCTGAGCCCTCTCCCAGCTAAGACATTTTAATACCAGAAGGATATGTTGATGGAAAAGGATAATAAAGCAATTTCTTTGTCAACAGCCAGACGTGGATGATGTTGAGCTGTTGGATTTGGAAAGGAATGCAGATTTGTTAAGACCTATTGGTCTCTTTCCTCGGGCCTCATCAATGTTAATGCCCCAACCCCAGTGACCTAGAAAATAATTCAGATGAAGTGGTCCCATTTTGAGCCTATCCATCCCCTCCCATCCCCGTCCTACTGATTTGTAGGTAAATCATGGCTGTCAGTATAGTAGCAACCCTGATTAAAGTTCAGGGGTTTAATAGATCATTTTAAATAACCCCCAAATTACTCCCCTCTCCCCAGCCGATCCACCTGGACCCCTGCCCTGGGTGCATGGCAGTTTTCAGCCGTCGCAGAGCTAGCCAAGTCCAGCCTTGCGGTTCCTGCCTATTCCCCCAGGATGGTGCACTGCAGGCCTAGACCAACATTCTCAGCTGTGTTCAATCTGCGCTGAGACAAGTTGGCTATGAGAAAATGCAAAAGGAAAAGGCACTTGTGCGCTCGTGGACACACACCTACACAAAGCGCATACACATACAGAAGGAGTGACATGGAAAATCCTGGACAGTTAGCGCACTTTGTTCAGTAGGTTCAGCTGGAATCTATCCAGAAACACCCTGACATCCATTGACAAACACATATACACCTCACACTCCTACCCCCACCCCAGCTCCCCTGGCGACTGGAGTCTGTTCCAATTAATTGTGTTTAACCAGTCTAATCACACCTTAGCACATTAATCCTATTTTCAATCCAAAACACATCTGAGATGACCGGCATGTGGCCCACTGTTGCCACCACAAATCAGATGAAACCCAGAACTGGCTCCAGGGCCCTTCTTCAGCCTGCACTTTCACTGAACTTGGACTTTCAGTCTCTTTTCTTCCCTCCACAGCTCATAGGTAGAATTTATAGCATGATGCTGATGCCTTCACTCAAAATATATCCCTGCAGAGTTTAACAATTACCTCGGGGTGAGGTAATAAGTAAAGGCCCGGTATGAGGAAGTGCACTTTTTTTCCCTCTTCTTTGCATGATTATGTTGTATTATTGTGTATGTATGGATACAGTCACAGTGTCTTATCAGTTTGACATCCTAAGCTGCCAAGACAGCCAGAAAATTTGAGTCCAATCCATCTGCTATTGGAGTATCCCTGAAGGCAGGTCATGATACCATATCTATACTTTCATTTCATGCACTTGGCATATATTTAACTTGCACTATTTCAGTATAGATCATCTAGCGGCTAACTGGTACCAACAAGAGCAAACTTGTTGTTCTGTGAACATATCTTATATCTCTGGGTTCTTTCTAGCTTTTTATGTAATTGGAGACATTGGCAGCAGTAAAGGTGTTTAGCGCCCCCAAAGGTTCCTTCTGGAAAGTCCTACAAAAATCACAGATCTAACCTCTCGTGGAGCTCTTAAAACCTTGCAGCCAAGGGTCCTGTAAAAGGTGCTGGTGCATTGATAATTGAGCTCTGCAAAGCAAACAAAGTGTCAGAAATGTGTTTTAATGGGCACTTTTCTGAGACTTGCAGCAGCACCCGCAAAACGCAAGACACATTAGGTTAATTGAGTTTTAGAGTCTATGTAAAACTGGCATAGAGTGATCTTCAGAATTATGAAAATAAACAAAAGAGCTACTCATAGGAAAACAAATGGCTTGGAAGCTGAATAAACTGAGTGACATCACTGAGTCCCAGCTCAGCATGTGGGGAGAATGATGTAATGGGAGCTGAAGCAGTTCGCCTGCCATTGACTTCTCTAACCCTGAAGTCATTCTAGCCCCCACCCCCCTCCTCATAAGGCAGTCATACATTCAGCCATGGCAGGGCTCGGGGAGACGTACTTTAATTAATCATACGTTAATCAGTGCACAGAAACAAGCCTTTAAATGAGATTATTAGACACAGGAAAAAACTATTGTGACGGCATGACAAGTTCTCTGCTTAATGGCTACTGAACATAATGATGAGTAAATAGACATGGTTACGGCAGAGAGCTGAGTGATCTGCTTAGTCTCTTATAAAATACAAAAGTTAGATCGAGTCAGCAGCTTCTGTCCTTCATCTGTCTGAAATAAAACTGATATCATGAGGAAGCCTGTTTGATTGTCTGTTGTCAAAGCAATACAGTCTGTGAAGTGAATTACATATTGTGAATATTTCTACTACATACTTCAACCAAAGTTGTACCTTTATATGCCTTCTGAATAATTCAGGCCATAAATCTGATGTTACCTGTTCATGTCACCTGATGGCTATGAATCTGATGTCACCTAAGCCGGTTAAATAATGCACCCATAAAAAGTTTGAAATAAATACTTCTAATAAATAAAATAAATAAATAAATACTTAAATAAATAAATAATAAATAAATACTTCTTCAAAACATGTGTGTTTTGGGGGAAAATGCTCATTTTTTCTTTTACAACGAATATACATTCGTTATTTATTTAAGTCCTTTAACAGACTTCAAAGAATGGACCTGTTTCATATTAGCACAATAAAGCCAAATTTCACCAATTATGCTATTGTTTAATCTGTGCAAGAAGACCTTTTCCATTTCCTTCAACATATCGATGCCAGACAAATCATTCTGATTGATCTAAATATTCCCTAGCTTCTGTCCAGGCTGCAAATGAGAATTAATTGACTTTCCAAGTCTGGGAAAAGTTGAAGCTGCCAAATCACACAAATACAGTGGCAAGAAACATAAATCAGTGGTTTTCATTCAGACGTCTCAGCTACACACACAGATACTGTGCCCTGATGTGCTGTGATCATTATGGGCTGTTGTGGCTGTGACTTTGGATGTCTTCACTTTAAAAGTATCCCAGAAGATGTGGTCAGGGACTGTTGTGACCTCTTGCACGGACTTTTTAGATAACAGCTACTGGACTCATGCTGGTGCACATGTTCAAACCCTTTCTCTCGAAAATTGCATGCTACACTGAGGGATGTTCAAATAGAAACAGATCAGGTTACCTTTTTTTGGTCACTGGGCGGTCATCAGGACTCATAGTGGGAAAGAAAAGCAAGTTCTTACTATGTGTGGTTTTTTTCACAGAGGACATAGAAACAAACATGGCCACTCCACGATTTGTGGGGGAACCCAAACCCTCCAGCTCTGAGAGACCAATTTAGCTTTCTGTTTCTTAGCATCAGTTGTAGTAAAGGCTACCACAATCTTGCACTACTGATGCTCAATAAAATCTCTAAATGTTTAAGCTTTGTTTTTTTTTTTTATCTAAACAGAGTACTGCTACACAAAATTTTAATACACAAGTAACAATTCACAGCCATTCAAAACAACAAAATGTTAAACATAGAGAACAACAATGCACACTTGCATTTGATCATTTGGGGCACAACAGAGCCCTCGTACATTACTTGTACACATGATCAATTTTGCTTAAAAATTAATCTTAATAATTGTAACGCTGATATAAAAACATGGGTAATGATACTGAAGCTTTAATTATTAACGATGATGTCTCTCGAGTCATTTTAGTCATTTTCGTTACAGATAGCATGTTTTGAATGAATAGACTGAACAGGTTTTTCATCTTTTTTGAAACGCAAATAACTATTATGGCAAAGATATTTTAGAATTAAAAAAACTTTTGACTGTAAAAGAGCCACTTTGCTTTGTCTGGGGAGAGGGCTCACGTTTTTCCTTTAATTTGTCATCCATCGGTACATCCGAAACACACTTACACTTTTTATGTTATTCGTCATTTAAAAAGATGATGTAAATGCTCTGCAGTTTCTCTACTCTAACTTTGAGCTGTGTGAGCTGAAAAAAGACTAAAAACAGGCTAGATTTTTCCCCTAAGCAGCAGAACAGTGAGAAAAAAGTTCTATATTAACTTTATACATGCTCTGAGAATGACTCTTTGTTTCCTGCCTTTTCCACAGCCACCACTTAAACTGTGCAGAATAAATAAGCTGGCAACATAAGGAAACACTAGAGAGACAGAGTGTGTTCTCTGGAGTCACGCCACTGCTTGGTTGTCATTGTGAATGTAAGTAGGCCGCAAGTGTGAGCAATCACTACAAATTATATGCTTTTGGAGGGATTTGATATAAAGGTATTAAGCCAGTCTGAGATGTTTGGCAGGCCAAATCGATTGGAATTATATTCATGGACATGATATGCACCACAAATGTGGCTTCTTGTCAATGTCATCACATTGCATATTTTCCGACTGTGAGTGTATGAAGTAGATCCCAGCAGATTGGTGTAATAAGATAAATGTGGCTATGGAGTAAGCTTGGGCCCGGTGAGGGCACCACATAGGAGGTGAGATGGAAATTCTACTCTTAAGCCCCTCTCGCTCTGCCTGTGCCTCTCTTTGGCTTACGGCATCACTGGAAACTTAAGAAAGCCTCTAACAGGCTGCTGAAGGGAGGAGGGTTCATATTCATTTAGACTCCATTTTCTTCTTTGTTTTCACCAAATGTTCTTTGAAGTTCAAATGCAAAAGACCTCTCAAATATAGAAGGTCGACAAGTTCAAAATGATGTCCACTGAATTTAGCATGCATTAGTCTATGGTTCAATCTACCATCAACTGCTAGTGTGGCCAATTGTAGCTGGCATGTAGCCATCCAATCAGGTCCAAATTTCAAGCTAATTTTAGCTCATCATCCATTGTGATTTTTGATAATGCGATACAAGACTGTTATGACAGTGCACACACAGTTATTGGGTCATAAAACGGGCCTGATGAAATCAACCAGGATGTGTGTGTGTGTGTGTGTGTGTGTGTGTGTGTGTGTGTGTGTGTGTGTGTGTGGGCGGAGAGGGACCATGCACAGCTGGAATGGTGATCCTCTCCTGATGCTTCATGTTAAAAGTGAAATGGTCCATTGTAAAACTGAATCTCTGGATCATGTCAAAGCAGGCCCCCCAGGTGCTGAAAAACACCATTTATTTAACTTATTTGCAATACGTTTAAATCAAAGTCACCTGTCGTTTATGGATCTTTACTCTTTCCTCCTCATTTTAAGAATTAAGATAACAAAAACATTGTTTCTAGGGCTGGGCGATATGGCCTAAAATTCATATCGCGATATAATTTGAAGCACGTGCGGTAACGATATATATCGCGATATATTCTTTTCTTCTGTATAACGTATTTTCCACACTATAAGCACACTTAAAATCCTTTAATTTTCTCAAAAATCGAGAGTGTGCCTTATGTATGAATTCTGGTTGTGCTTACTGACCTCGAACTGATTTTGGCAGAAATCTGTTAAAAAATGTTTTAGTACAGCTTTGGTAAGCTGCACTGCTCGATGGATTGTCAGAGCATTACGGCTGCCGTAGTGAGGAGCTTCCCGGAGTAATCTGGGTCCAAAACTCCGTCCGTTTCAGGTCCCAAAGTCAAACGAACACTGAGAGTTAAAAACGGTCTAAAGTTTTTCATCTTTAATAAAATCATCAGCGTTGCTGCTTTATTGGGTGTAACAATTAAGTTTAACATCCAGGCATCCATGAAAACAGAATTTATTAAATTTAAAGGAGTTAGAAGTTAACAGGAAGTTAGCTCGCTAGTTTACACCTAAACATTTCATACCATGTTCTGACTGAGAGATTTTTGAAACAAATTAAAACGTACAGCTCTGCTACCACTTCCAACATAAATGAAGACAGAAAACTAAACAGCAGTGACGTTTGCAGGTTACTGAAGTTGGACTACCTGGTACATAATGTTGTGCTACGTGATTGCTAGCGACACAGCTATGTTAGCATAACATTAGCACAGTGAAGCTGGAGGATGAACGCCAACTTTTTTCCACTCGATAAAAGTTAACGTGAAGGTTTCTGGTGGTCAGGGACAAATGCAATCGTATAGCAGGATGCTATACACGGGCCAAACTTCAGTCAGGAGAACAACTGAGATTATTCATCCACAATACGAGCTTAGTTATTAATATACTGGAACAACATGGGAATAGAGAGAGAATTCAACATTAATGAATCAATATTACGGAAGTGGAGGAAGCGCAGTTTTTGGCTTTCCCCATATTTCAAAAGTGCTTCATCTCTTTGCTATGACTCTCGGCATAATTTGCAGATGATAATGGTTTTAGCCGCTGCGACGCTTTCGACCAAAACAGGCGCAGTTTGATGACATCATCAACATGCGCTATCGCAATTGAGCGATATGGTCAAAATCTCTATCGTTGGCCAAATTTATATCGTTTATATCGCCATCCCATCGTTTATATATTGCCCACCCCTAATTGTTTCCCTTTATTTTTGTATATATACATATATATTAGGGGTGCAACGATATTCGTATCGATATTGAACCGTTCGATACAGTGCTTTCGGTTCAGTACGCATATGTATCGAACAATACAACATTTGTAATTTATTTTATCAACTTTCCTTCTGACGATGCTGTCTGTGTGGAGCGCTCAGTGAATCTGCGTTCGACTACTCCGCCTAGGCTGCACTGTCGAGCGCAGATCCACTGAGCGCTCCACACAGACAGCATAGTCAGAAGGAAGAGCGCAGGGCACCTCCCCCACCCTCATTCAGATCTGGCGTTTGGAATTATTTTGGTTTTCATGTGACGTATGACCCTGAAGGTAAGCGAGTCATGGACTAAAGTAAAACAGTATGTTGGATGTGCCATGCAATGCTCAATTACATGGGTGGGAAGTAGTGTGTTAGCGCAGTTAGCTCATTAACGTGTTAGCCGTCTAGCCCCATGCACGGGGCGATCGGCGGTAGCTCGTTAACGGAGATTTGCCGTGTTGTGGTGTTAAGGTCATTTCAACGAGATTAACCTGAAAGCACTAGTGGGAACACAACGAATATGACTGCACATTTACGCCGACATCATCCTAGTGCAAAGACAAAAACAACAAGCATGCTACTAACTTTAGCCGAGTCATTTAGACAGCTGTTAGCACATGATTCTCCTTATGCTGCTGAGAATATAGCCCAGAAGAAGCGGATAGTATAGCTTTTATTTTGGAAAGAGACATTTCTCTGTAATAAACTCTCTTTTCCAAAGATGAGTGATTCCTCAATCAGATACAGGGCTTGCAATATCGCTAGCCCGACGTCCTGGGGCTAGCGATTTTTTCAGTCGGGCTACCCTGCCCGTCGGGCTATTGTAGGAAGGAAAAATATATGTCAATGCTTTTGCATTCTTTCAGAAATGTAGCTGGGTAATTATGTCATTGGCATCGGTGAGCCACTGTCAATATGTGACATATTGAAATCGCGTTTGAATTTGCGCTTGTTTTTTTGCTTTCACTTTGCAATCGTGCGAACTGTGTATAGAGAGCGACAGCACTGATCTGTGAGTGATGATAATTTGTGCACCAATTCCTCTGACATCGTCTTATTAATCGTTAGCTTACTATGCAAACATGACAAGTGAAATCTCCCGCAGCAAGCTTAAACATGTGAGAGGTTGATCGCGCAGAGAATCGCTGAGCTTATGTGAGTGAGTGTGTAAAAGCATTTCAGTTCTGCTGAGCCAAACAAGACAGGTCAGGGTGAAGAAGTGACAGCCAAAGAAAAGCTTACCACAAAACGGAGAAGTTATGACAAATCAGACTATAAGGCAAAAAGAAAGTGCAGCTTTATGGTTTCATGGACAAAATAATTTCTGTGGCTGCAATATGACGAGCTAAATAACCAGGGCTGCACATAAGTGGTCCGCAGGTGCGCATTCGCTGTCAAAATAAAAAACACGCACAAGGGTTAGGGTTAAATTTAAAAACTGTACTTTTGAGTTAAAATATATATTTATAATTTTAATAAATGACAAATTAAAAATGCATGAACATTTTTTTTGTATCGAAAAAATATCGAACCGTGACACCAAAGTATCGAACCGAACCGAACTGTGAATTTTGTGTATCGTTGCACCCCTAATATATATATATATACATATATATATATATATATATATATATATATATATATATATATATATATATATATATATATATATATATACATACATATATATATATATATATATGGTAAATGGTAAATGGCCTGTATTTATATAGCGCTTTACTAGTCCCTAAGGACCCCAAAGCGCTTTACATATCCAGTCATCCACCCATTCACACACACACATTCACACACTGGTGATGGCAAGCTACATTGTAGCCACAGCCACCCTGGGGCGCACTGACAGAGGCGAGGCTGCCGGACACTGGCGCCACCGGGCCCTCTGACCATATACATATATATACATATATACATATATATACATATATACATATATACACATATATACATATATACATATATACACATATATACATATATACATATATATACATATATACATATATATACATATATACATATATACATATATATATATATATATATATATATATATATATATATATATATATATATATATATATATATATATATATATTAGGGGTGCAACGATACACAAAATTCACGGTTCGGTTCAGTTCGATACTTTGGTGTCACGGTTCGATATTTTTTCGATACAAAAAAAAAAAGTTCATGCCTTTTTAATTTGTTATTTATTAAATTTTCACGGCACATTCCGCACCACATCTCTGTGCGTTCATCATTTGTTTGAAGCCAGCTCACCTTCTGCAACTACTTTTCCGAGAATACCTGCTTCTTTTGTGGTTCGGACTCCTGACATTTCTTTGGAGGTGGAGGAACATCACAGTAATTGCTTAAAGGAGCTTGCTTCTTCGACATCTTTAAGAGTTCTAAACAAATGTCTGTCCTCCTCCTGAAAATCTTATGTACGCAAACACGCGTTGCAACTTCTTATCTTGTGCACGTTTTTTATTTTGACAGCGAATGCGCACCTGCGGACCACTTATGTGCAGCCCTGGTTATTTAGCTCATCATATCGCAGCCCCAGAAATTCTTTTGTCCATGAAACCATAAAGCTGCACTTTCTTTTTGCCTTATAGTCTGATTTGTCATAACTTTTCCGTTTTGTGGTAAGCTTTTCTTTGGCTGTCACTTCTTCACCCTGACCTGTCTTATTTGGCTCAGCAGAACTAAAATATAAATCCTGCTGCTTTTACACACGGACTCACATAAGCTCAGCGATTCTCTGCGCGATCAACCTCTCACATGTTTAAGCTTGCTGCGGGAGATTTCACTTGTCATGTTTGCATAGTAAGCTAACGATTGATAAGACGATGTCAGAGGAATTGGTGCGCAAATTATCATCACTCACCAAACAGTGCTGTCGCTCTCTACACACAGTTCGCGCGATTGCAAAGTGAAAGCAAAAAACAAGCGCAAATTCAAACGCGATTTCAATATGTCACATATTGACAGTGGCTCACCGATGCCAATGACATAATTACCCAGCTACATTTCCGAAAGAATGCAAAAGCATTGACATATATTTTTCCTTCCTACGATAGGCCGACGGGCAGAGATAGATTTTGGTAGCCCGACTGGAAAAATCGCTAGCCCCGGGACGTCGGGCTAGCGATTTTGCGAGCCCTGTATCTGATTGAGGAATCACTCATCTTTGGAAAAGAGAGTTTATTACAGAGAAATGGCTCTTTCCAAATCGGGTAAAGTTTGTAGCATGCGTGCTTGTTGTTTTTGTCTGCTTCCACTTGTCTTTGCACTAGGATGATGTCGGCGTAAATGTGCAGTCATATTCGTTGTGTTCCCACTAGTGCTGTCAGCGTAAATCTCGTTGAATTGACGTTAACGCCACAACACGGCAAATCTCCGTTAACGAGCTACCGCGGATCGCCCCGTGCATGGGGCTGGACGGCCAACACGTTAACGAGCTAACTGCGCTAACAAACTAGCTCCCACCCATTTAATTGAGCATTGCGTGGCACATCCAACATACTGTTTTACTTTAGTCCATGACGCGCTTACCTTCAGGGTCATACGTCACATGAAAACCAAAATAGTTCCAAAGGCCAGATCTGAATGAGGGTGGGGGAGGTTCAGTTTGCCAGGTTGCAAGTAGAGCTTAACTTCTGTCTAGCTAGCTTGCCCTGCGCTCAGTGAATCTGCGTTCGACTACTCCGCCTAGGCTGCACTGTCGAGCGCAGATCCACTGAGCGCTCAACACAGACAGCATCGTCAGAAGGAAAGTTGATAAAATAAATTTAAATTTTTGTATTGTTCGATACATATGCGTACCGAACCGAAAGCACTGTATCGAACGGTTCAATATCGATACGAGTATCGTTGCACCCCTAATATATATATATATATATAAAAAAAAAACACTATATATATATATATATATATATATATATATATTTTTTTTTTTGACAGCCCTATGAAAGATTAATATCAGTTTGTACATGCTTCAGATAGCTTTTCTTCAAATTCTTTAATTCTCACTCGCTTTGGCAACTTTGTACCTTTGTGTTACTCGCGGCAACAACTCCACCTCATTGTTAGTCCATTTAAAAAAGTTGTTGCTTTTCCTCGACATTTTGCTGCGACGTTTCAAAGAGCCGGAAAGTAAATAAACGGCAGACAGAAATGAGGCAGCTCGAATCTTCTTGCTTTTCCATGCATGTGCAATACTGGAACACAAGCGTTTCGCCGTTTCAATGTAGATGCACAACTCTATGAAAACGACAGTGCGGACGCGGAGCATTTTCAGACAAAAACGCAGTTTCCGAATCTATCTGGGCTAGTGGACATAGCCTTAGATTGATCAATTAACCTAAACCCACTAACTGCATGTCTTTGGACTGTGGGAGGAAGCCGGAGTACCCAGGGAGAAAATGCAAACTCCACACAGAAAGACACTGGCCTGATGGTGGAATTGAACTCAGGAACTTTATGCTATGTGGTAACAGTGCTAACCACCGTGCCACCCATTATTTACCAATGCAACAAAATAAACAGGATCAAAATAAAGTATACAATTTGTGCTGCCTGTCTGCACTCTCCATGGATTTCTTGAACTCCTTCCTGGCTGAAGAAATATTAATAACATATTACTACTATAGTTAAGTAAATATCTACAATATTACTAAAAAGTATTTATTATTAGCTCAAAATTACAAATGAGATTTTGTTCAAGCTATTTCCTTAGGAAAAGCAGCAATAAAACCATCAGTGTTAAATGGACTAATGTTGCTGTTGCATATGTTTGAGATACTTTATATTTGGTTTAATGTCCAGTATCATAATCTATAAATCATATGTTTGCAGTGGCTGTCCTGCGAGGACCACATTTTCTCTTCATCACACATGTTGACCAAGGCTGTTAGAAAGCCAAAGCTCATCTGTTAAGATGCTAAATCACTGAAGCTTATCTACTTTCTAATGCTAGCTGTGTTTCCATATAAAGTGTAACTGATCTCAGAACAGTAAAAGCTGAGCCACTGGAAAAAAGCTGCTGACCTCTCAGCTTACTCAACTCCGCTTTCACTTCACAGTAACAATAGCTGATTGCTGCCACAAGGCAGTAATGTAAACAATGGATGTACATAGTAACGAAAGATTACAAGTGCTACTTGCCTTGCTTGTCCTGGCAGAATGCCACTGACATATAGGAAGAGGAAGTAGGAGGACATATTAGGAGGCAGTGGGAGAGAAAGAAAGGCAGGGATGTGGAGTTAAGAATGGAGACTTTAAATCACAGAACTATGACTATTAAAGTGGAAGAGCTGGCTGATATGATGGCTAGAAGCATTTCAGGTGGGTTAAAGGTGTTCTACCATGGTGTGAATAAGACGAGAAATGGAGTGGAGGCAATCTTGGATCAGACAGGATCACAGGGTTGAAGTTGGAAATCAAATGATTGATGTTGAAAGTTGTCAGTATGTTTACCCCACAGGTCAGTTAGAAGATAAATAAAGACTCCTGGAATAAGCTGGATGAAGTGACAGAATGTTTCAGGTGAGGCAAATGATTAGATTAGATTAGATTAGATAGAACTTTATTAATCCCTCGGGTGGGTTCCTCTGGGAAATTCGATTTCCAAAAAAGCACAGCACCGACAGAAGTTACAGAGTTACAGAATATTATATATATATATATATATATATATATATATATATATATATATATATATATATATATATATATACACACACACACACACACACACACACACACACACACACACACACACACATATATAAATACAGAGACAATATAAATAAAATATACGAAGGGGATAAATAGAATAAATAGGAATAAAAATAAAAATACAAGTGAATTGCACATTTCAAGTATTGAGTCTATTGCACCGTTGACTATTTACAAAAGTATTGCACAAAAGGTATTGCACAGTGAGGTGAAGAGGCACTACAGCTTAGTTGTTCCCCCCTCCTTTGTCCTCCTGTTTCCCCTCCCTCTCCCCTCCAGGGAGGAGTTAAACAGTCTGATGGCGTGTGGGACAAAGGAGTTTTTAAGTCTGTTAGTTCTTGTCTTTGGGAGAAGCAACCTGTCACTGAACAGACTCTTCTGGTTGTTTATGGCCGTGTGCAGAGGATGCCTGGCATTGTCCATAATGTCCATCAGTTTCTTTAATGTCCTTTTCTCTGCCACTGTCACCAGAGTGTCCAGCTTCATGCCGACCACAGAGCTAGCCCTCCTGATCAGTTTCTCATGGCAATGGCAATTGGAGCAGATGATGATGAGGTGTTGGTGTTAAGAAGAGAAGGACAGATGATGGTGAATTTTAACAGAAGTGTCACGGTACCAGTGTTTTGTATTTTGAATTATTATATAGTCTTTTGAGTTCATTATTTATCATTTCTAATCTTTTGTTTTCAGTATTAGAGTTCTTAGTCTTCTGGTTTGTGTCTCTGTGTTCCATATTTGCTCTGTCTCCCCTATCCGCCGTATCCCCTTGTCAAGTCCGCATCTCTGTGTTATGTTTCCTGTTTTACTTTGACAGTCTGTGTCCTATGTTAATGTTTTCGGTTTTGCTTCCCCTTGGTCTCATCATGTTTGATTACTCCCAGCTGTGCTCTCCTCCTGTGCATCATTTCCCTCCTTATGCCTCTGTGTATTTAAGCCCTGTGTCTTCTGTTTGTTGCTGGTTTGCCTGCGTCTCGTCCTGCATCTCATCCTCTGTGTTTATCTCAGTCCCCTTGTTCCCAGTGTTCAGGTTTTTGTCATGTATTCTACTTTCCTCATGTTCTTTTGTTAGTTTCTACCAGTTTAGGTTTTCTTAGTTTAAGTCCCCACCATGCTCTACTTTTGTTTGCGTTTTGTCCTCTACTACAGTTAAACTCACTCAGTGCCTGCACTTGGGTCCACACTCCTGTCACTATCGTACTTACTATTGTTTGAGTACTTGCGATTATTTTATTGTACTTTTTATATTTTACATTTATATTTATTATTTATCTTGCACCAAGGGAGTGGCACTCCAATTTCGTTGTACTCTGTACAATGACAATAAAGGCTATTCTATTCTATTCTATTCTATTCTATTCTATTCTATTCTATTCTATTCTGTCATCTCCTGACGATCTGCCTCACAGATCGTGACAAGAAGGATATAAAAGAGTAGAGGATAGTGCACATAGGAAAGTGAAAGTGATATACCGCTGTTAATGTATGGTTTGGAGATCATGGCAGTAACAAAAAGACACAGGAAAAAAGTTGCAGGTGGGAGAGCTTGCGAGATGATGTGTTTTCATTGGCAGGTACAAGGATGGACAAGGTTAGAAATGAAACAGAAGGAAAGTTGAGGTTGAGTGGTTTGAAGACAAACTTAGAGAGACAAGGTTGAGATAGTTTAAATGTGTGCAGACGAGTGATAGAACATATATTGGAAAAGGTGTTCCTCCTGTTTGACAGCTCTATTATCAACAGAGGAAGCCCACAGATAAGACTTGTTGATGTAGTGAAGGACATGCAGAGGGTTGCTGTTACAAAGGAGGAGGCTATCTATGTAAATAGCCAACTGCAATGCGGGATAATATTGGGGTATTAATTTGTTCAGACTTATGGCTTTTAGAATTACTTGCCAACCTATGCATATTTAAATTATACTCTCCTCACTCTATGACACACATGCAGATGAGAAAACTCTGGCAACTCCCTGCGTGATACTACAGACTTCAGCAACCATCACTGATTATATTCCATGGGCCATAGCAGGCAAAAGTGAAGTAACTCTAAAGATGCTGACTAAGAATGACTGTAGATTTGGTAAAATTTGGTAAAAGTCATGTTGGGAGAAATGACATCTGGAAGTCATGTGTAAATTTGCTGAAACAATGTTGTCTTTGCAGGAGTGAAATGTTAGCCATGTTTTCCATAAACCGCTGTCTGTCTGAGTGGTGTCTAGACAATGATGTCTGCTTTACTGATCGATCTACTTAATTGTTCAATTAAGTTTAATTCTATTACAGCTCAGTAATAAGGTGGTAACAGTAGAGTAACCAAGAACATAATAATGTGGTAATTTATAAATTATTACCACTTATTACCATTAGCAGAGTAATAACTTAATATTAATGTCCAAGTAATATCATGGTATCAACAGTGGCTACGTTTGAGTAATTTTTTACTGAAATTTATGTAATTAGATAAATAATATGGGCACACTGGGGGTAATAATATGGAAAAACAGCTTGGTAATAAAGTGGTAAAAGTAGGGTAACAAGGCCTGTCGGTTTTAATGGGGAGTGTTAGGGATGGGTACCGGTGTCCGGTGCGTTCTGACATAAACGGTAGTAACCAGACCGAAAAGCAGCGCACATTTCGGTGCTTTATTTCGGTGATTTTTTTTCCTGAGCTGTGATACACTTCTAGCCAATCATTTTACGTTTCCGAGGATAGTAGGCGGGCCCAGGTACGTACGTTCTTTTAGAGCAGACCTACAGATTATAAATGCCCAAGGCGAAGCGGTCAAAAGTCTGGCTGTACTTCACAGCAAAAGATGCAAACTCAGCAGCAACAAGTGCTTTAAGCTGATACTGTGACACTGTGCAAAGGAGGTAACACCTCGAATCCGATGAAACACCTGGCGACGCATAGCGTTTTTTTTAAAAGCCGAGAAATGCACCGTATTTGACAGCTTGCTGCGAGACCTCACACCGAGCGCATCTACTGCGGGTGTGATGCCTGTTATCGGACCCGGATTTAGCAACATCCCCAAAAACACGAAGAGGAGAGTCCTGGCCCCTAGCCCTGCCAGTGTAGCAGAAATGATGAGGATGATGATGCAGCAGCAGCCGCTTTTCTCTGCGTGAGCAGCTTAATGTTGTTCGTGTGTAATTTACGTTGAGTAGGCTAACCACGTTATTACATTAACGCATGTAAGGTGAACTAGCAAACATCATCATAGCTACATGCGGCTGTCTTCTTGTTTGATGGCAGATACAGTACTCCCTTCACCCTGGCCAAAAAGGCTAAAATGACCAAAGAAAAAGAGGGAAACAGCTAAACATGAGAGGTTTTCAGACAAAGTTTGTGTTTTTTCCATTGTTTAAGCACTGTTTCCAGCCAAGAGTGATACCATGTATGCCCCATAGCTGCAGAAAAGGCTAACATTGTTATCTTTTTACAAAAAACCAGCTGAACATGAGAGGTTTTTGGACCAATTTTGTGTTCTCCATTCTTTAAGCACCGGTTTGAGCACCGTTTGAGCACCGGCACCGTTTCAAAAGTACCGGTTTGGCACCGGTATCAGATAAAACCTAAACGATACCCATCCCTAGGGAGTGTGTGGAAAAGGTGTTCAGTTTCAAGTTCCTTGGTGTGCACATAGACACAGACCTCCAATGGAGCTCAAACACCTCGGTGGTTGTAAAGAAGCCCCAACAGTGTCTCCACTTTCTGAGAATCCTCAGAAAAATGGACCTCAAGAGGGAACTGCTGATCGTCTTCTACCGTTGCTCCATTGAAAGTGTGCTGACATACTGCATCTGTCTAAGGTTCTCAAGCTGCACCATGGTACACAAAAAGGCACTTCGGAGGGTCAAAAAAATAATTGGACATCCTCTTCCCTCCCTGAAGGACCTGTACAGCACTCGCTGTCTCAATAGGGCATGCAGCATTCTACGGGACTGCACACACCCCGGACACCGGGTGTTTAAGCTGCTGCCGTCTGGCAGGAGATTCAGGCTGATGAGGTCGTGGACAAACAGACTCAAGCACAGCTTTTACAACAGGGCAACAGACCTAATCAGTGCTTACAGCAGGAGGCTTACAGCACTGAATAGGGTTCATATTCATACACTCATTCTGTTTATTTCTTTTTATTTCTTATAAAAGCGGGGCGATCGTGGCTCAAGAGTTGGGAGTTCGCCTTGTAATCGGAAGGTTGCCGGTTCAAGCCCTGGCTCAGACAGTCTCGGTCGTTGTGTCCTTGGGCAAGACACTTCACCTACCGCCTACTGGTGTTGGCCAGAAGGGCCGATGGCGCGATATGGCAGCCTCGCTTCTGTCAGTCTGCCCCAGGGCAGCTGTGGCTACACCTGTAGCTTGCCTCCACCAGTGTGTGAATGGGTGGATGACTAGGTGTGTGAAGCGCTTTGGAGTCCCTAGGCAGGACTAGTAAAAGCACTATACAAATACAGACCATTTAAGTGAAGTTACTGTGTTGTCTTGTTTGTGTTGTGCGTAGTGCCAATGCAGGAAAGTTTCCAATTTCGTTGTACTTTTGTACTATGACTGTATGACTGTGCAATGACAATAAAGAGTTATCTCTCTAATTTCTTTATTTATTTATAAGAATTCACAAAGAAAAAACAATATAGCATCCTCAACTGCACTAACAAGTCAAAAAGTTAAAGCAGCAGCAATCTATTAGTTTAAATTAATCAGCACTCCCAACTTACACTAACTGTCAGAATTCTCCAAATACTGGCTGAGGAGGGGGAGTGGCAGCAGTCTTTCACTCCAGTGTAGTAATCAACCAAAGACCCAGACTGAGTCTTAATTAATCTGAAATCCTGACTCTCATACATGGGTAACTGGAAAACTTAAAAAGCTGTTTTATCTGTTGTTATCTATGACCCTACCCACCACTTTAATCAGACTCTAGATTTTGCACTGAAACTGAAAATTTTACTGTATTACCTGAAAACCCTTTTTTGCCTGACCACTTCTAAAGAACGTTTACATTTCTAATAATGAACTACACACAAAACTCAAAAACAGACAAACTCTACTCCCACGGAGGTTGATAATTTCATTGATAAGTGTTACAGTGTCAGTGTATATGACTGTAGATACTGTTGGGTCTGTTCCTCATGAAGGAAGCAAGACAATGATGGAACCAGGTTTTACTTGCTAGCAAGGGAGGCTGGTCGGAACCAGGCTCTTGGAGCTGAACGCTCCTCACCTGTTTCCTAGCCAACTTCAAATAAACAGTCTTCATTGATTACAGTGAATACAAGCACCACCCATTGTAAAAAAAACCCCTATGGTCACAAAAGGTTAAAACACTGTGTTACGCAGTGAGGGGTGGTGAGGGAAACATCAGACTTCACTCTATCTTAATTAAAGTAATTGTTTTATTATCTCTTGCCAACATCATACACATGCAGACAGTAACTTTTCAAAATGGCTCCCAATCCATTTCCTGCTCCCTTTAAATACTCTAAAGACACACCTTAATACAGACTGGCCTATAGAAGAGCTGCAATTGAGGCAGGCTTCCTCTTTACTGGGAAAACAAGATGGCCACCACAAAGGTAACCTGCAACACTTTGTTACTCAAATGCTTCCCAACACACTGCGTGTGTGTGTGTGTATGCATGTGCGAGAATGTGTGTGTGTTTGTGTGTGTGTGTGTATTCATGTGCACGTGAGTGAGTGTGTGTGTGTGTGTATTCATGTGCGAGAGCGTGTGTGTGTGTGTATGCATGTGCGAGAGTGTGTGTGTGTGTGTATTCATGTGCACGTGAGTGAGTGTGTGTGTGTTTGTGTTTGGGGGTGCATTTGTGTGACCTCCTGCTCACCAAAGGGTAATCTCCCCCACCCTGTATATGGCTTAACCCCTCTAACGGTCTCACCATACACAAGCACAGGTGAGGTCATAAATGGCAGGAAGTAAAACATCCTCACTAAACAAGAAAACAGAACCTTCACATAGGATGTGCCTATAATAAAACACTGCAGCCTCCCCCACCATTCAACAGGTTTGGGAGGGGGTCAAAAACAAAGGAATGTCTTTGATCATACAGTTTGAACCAAGACTTACAAACTTAAGTAACACAATGACAACATTTAACAATTTCAACCTAACAGATACTGTAAGGATAAATCCTTAAATCTTAAGTCATCCCCAGCCAGCAATGACAGATGGCTACCCCCCCCCCCCCCCCCCCCGAGCCTGGTTCTGCTGGATGTTTCTTCCTGTTTAAAGGGAGTTTTTCCTTACTACTGTACCTCATTTAGAAAGTGCTATTACTAAACTTAAATACATAATACCTCCACTATTACTCCCCTAAGTTACTTAAACAGTACAGAACAGCTATCTAAACTGAACTCCACAGAATTCGATTATCTCGTTAATAGTTTTACAACCTCACTGCATACCCCCCAGGATACTGTTCTTATCTGAAAAAAAAAAGCCTCAAATCAGAAGTGCTTGACTCCCTGGTATAACATTAATTGAGAGTTAAACGAAATGAGGCTGGGACACCAAGAAACACAGAAAACAAACAAAATCTGGGATAATAACACAAAGGGAGCTAAACTAGATACAAAAGTCCAAGAAACAAAAGACCACAAATGTAAGAGAGGAAGTAACTAAACAGATGACAGAGTCAAAGATAGAAACAAAACATTGAGAGACAGAAGACAACCATGGAGACAAGACCGGGTGTGAACAAAGTAGGAACGGCAAAAGTGTGCTAAACCAAAAATCATCTATAAGCAACAAAAGACTACAGGCACAACAAAATTGGGACCAATAGAGGCAATAGAAGATGAAACTTCTAAACACAAGGAAATACAAACACTATTAACAGAAAACCTAGAGCATACATCCCTTCTCAAAACCAAGAAGAAATTATGAACTGGCAGTAAACTCAAAACTCAATTCTTTGTTCCATTTCACTTTTGCTTTTCCTTCTGTTACATGTCAAAACTTCAAATGTCAAAGGCCTATCCCTGAAAAACTGTGCCTGTTTCAAGTTCCTGACAATGCAGGAATTAATAAATTTGATTAATTTGTCAATACTGTGTGGTAGAGACACTCAGTTGCCTTAAGGAGCGGTTTGCCTCAGCACCCATTCTATCACAACCGGACCTCACCCTGCAATTCGTGGTTGAAGTGGACGCCTCCGACTCTGAAGTAGGAGCTGTACTTTCGCAACAAAGGAACGGTAATCTTTATCCATGTGCCTTCTTCTGCAAATTCCACTCCCCTTCAGTCTCATTCCTGCGTTACATTCTGGCGGGAGGGCAGATGAAGACGGACCCCGTGAAGATCAAGACAGTGGATGAATGGCCGACCCCCGTCTCATGTAAGCAATTGCAATGTCTACTGGGTTTTGCAAACTTCTACAGATGCTTTATCAGAAACTACAGCTAGGTAGCCGCACCCCTTACTCATCTCAAGTCCACTAAAGTACCTTTTGTCTGGTCTCCTGAAGCCCACTCAGCCTTCACTAAACTTAAACTGCTCTTACTACAGCCCTGCTCCAGGCTCACACAGACACTAATAAACAATTCATAGTAAAAGTCAACACCTCTAATGTGGGTGTGGGGGCCATACTATCTCAAAAGGTTCAAAATAAGCTCCAGCCATGTGCCTAATTCTCCCGATGGTTCTCCCCCCACTAAAAAGGATTATGATGTGGGGGATAAAGAGCTACTGGCCATAAAACTGTCCCTGGAGGAATGGCACCACTGGTTGGAGCAAGCTGAACACCCCTTTCTTATATGGACTGATCACAAGAATCTAACATATCTCAAATCAGCTAAAAGGTTCAATTTTCCCCAAGCTCGGTGATCCCTACTTTTTGCTCGTTTCAACTTTTCCGTTTCCTATGGCCCTGGCTCCAGAAATATTAACCTCAACACACTGTCTCATCAGTCCTCCCCTGACTTGGAACCTCAGGATCCAGCAACCTTCCCCCTACCTGCAGGACCGGCTCTTTCACCTGGGAGGTTGAGGAGGCCATTCACCAAGGACTGCAGGAAGAACCTGGTCCCCAAATCTATGCTTCATCAAAGAAACCCACCACTTGCCAGCTGCCTTGGGTTGAATACGCACACAATACACTCACCCCTCGCCACCGCGGTCGTGGTAACCAGTATCTGGTGAACTGGGAGGAATGCAACCTGGAGGAGCATTCCTCCGGGTCCCCTGGTCTGTCATCCTGGACCCATCTCTAATTTCTGATTATTACATTTCTCTTCGCATGCCTGGATGATAAATGGACTGATTCTTATAAAGTGCTTTTCTACTCTGCCGGAGTACTCAAAGCACTGTATACAACATGCCTCATTCACAACATGAACACATCGGAGGTTAACTTGGGGTTAATATCTTGTCCAAGGATATTTGGCATACAGACTGGGGAAGCCAAGGATCAAACCACCAACCTTCCAATCAGTAGCTGATCTGCTCTACCACCTGAACCACAGCCTCCCAACCCTTGGAGGCCACCCTTGGGGGGTGGGGGTACTGTCATGTGCCGTGGGAGTGTCTGGATGGTTTCTCTGGTCGTGATGGGAGCTCCAGTTGTCCGTCCTCTGGGATGGAGCTTCCAGCAACTCATGTGGTCCTAATGCTGGCCCATCTTGTGGTTAACGCTGTTTTCCTGTCCCCAGTCTCCTCAGATCCGTCTCCAGTTGTGCTCCACAGCAGCGCTGATCCTGTTCCTCTTTACTTTACTGGTTGCCCTGCAAACTAAAAGTTTCATGCTCACCTCGCTTCTTGGCCTGCCTTCCTGCCCTTCGTTCCTCCTTCAGATTTCTCCTTTCCTCTGGATCACCTGGAACCTGGACCACCCCGGTTCACATACTCCTCCTCCTCAGGTCACTCTCACAGCAACCCTGCAATACTTAGTCTGGCAATACTTAGTCTGGCGACTCTCTCATTTCCCTGTCCAATAACACTTCTTTCCTCTGTTCCAGAATTCCTCATTCCATGCTCCCCTTGTGTTCCCAGTGCCCGAACGTTCCCCATTCCCGGTTTTCCCACAGCTCCTTACCTCGTTCCCTGTTATAATCTATGTCCTGTTTTGAGTTTTGTTTGATAAATAAACCTTGTAAATAGTTCTTGAAAATTGAACTATTTACAAGATTTGTCACACCATGCTCGAGTCTCCAGTCCATGACAGTTAAGGAGGTCATCCCTTCCCACTGCTATCAGACTCTTTAATTCATCCACTTGGGTCAGGTCCACAGATATGGAACAGAATTAATCACACCTCATTTCACCCTGTCACTTTTGTACACCACAATATATTGTAGCGGGTCAGGGCTGTTTGGGGTTTGACAGCTATGTTCTGTTGTTCCAGGCGGCAGCGTTATGTTGCCATGGTTACAGGTGACGCTCTCTCTGCGACTGTGTGTTTCTGGGTGAAGAGAGCGCCTTTTTGTTGTTATGCTAGTGCTACGCCGAGCACTGGAGTTAGTGGTGTGTGTTTTCTGTTGAATGCTAATAAACGGTTGTGCTCCCTGGCTAACTCTGCGGGAAGCAAGACCAAATGATACCTCTGTCTCCTCCTTGTCTGAGCTCGCCACTTTGGTGTCAGAAGTGGGATAGCTCACCCTCGCCGCAATGCAGAGAGACATTCAGTGGCTGGAGCAAGCCGTCCAGGAGAGCATTCGCTGCTTGGGGAGCTGGCGATTGAAGAGAGAGGAAGCGACCGGCTGTGTAAGTCCCCCGACGGGTCCCGACGGCGCGAGCGCACCGCGGCAGCAGCCCGTCGCGACAGAGGCTAGGACAATGCTTCATGGGCTGCCTCTGTTGACTGACACGCCGAGCCCCAAACAGTGAGCAGTGATGCCTACAACGCCAGCTAAGGTACCGAAATACAGCAGGCTAACAACGCTACCTCTCACAAGTCTGGCTAGCAGCAAGGCATAGTGGCTGGAACGACAAAGAGGCTGCTACGCTCCTAGCGCCAGCATTGGAAGGACATGCACTGCAGGTACTGCTTGACCTAGCCCTGGCAGAGCAGCATGAGCTCCAGGCCCTCACCATGGCACTCAAGAGGCGATTTGGGCAGCGGCACTCCACTGATCAGAGCAGGGAGCAGCTGACCAACCGGAGCCATCGGGCAGGGGAGAGGCTGGGCACCTTTGCAGCTGATGTGTTGCTATATGCTCGTCGTGGCTACCCAGAGTTCCCAGCAGCAGCCCGTGAGGAGTTTAGCCTGCATGCTTTTCTGCGAGGACTCTTTCCAGAGCGACTGCGCCAACACATCTGGCTGGCCATGCCTCGAACTCTCCGTGAGGCGCTCCTTGAGGCTGAAAGGGCCGAGCTGGTGCTCGCCTCGTGACCTAACCAGCAGGTGACCCTCCCAAACTACCCCCAAATTAGAGCCGCAGACTGCGACAGGGAGGGGGAGGTCGCAGAGATATGCCAGCTGCAGCCCGGTGCTCTGGAGGCGTCCCCGTCGACAGACCGACCGCTGCTACCAGTACGATGAGCCTGGCCATGTGGCGCGCGACTGCCTGGCACCTGCCCCAAAGACCAGAACTATGTGGCCTCAGGGAAACGAGAGGGGGAGTGGTGTAGCGAGGGGACCACCGCTCCAGCTTCCTGCCCCCCCTGAAAGAACGATGCACGGTGGTGGGCCTAGTCGGGCACCTCAAGGGACTCTACCTGAGCTGCTGTGTTGAGGACCAGCCCTGCCGGTCCCTGGTGGACACGGGGTCTACCATTTCCTAATACGACCTGGTGTGCTCCCTGGAACGTCCGGGCCGCTTGTGATGGGTTGGTCGCCCACCAAATCAAATCAAATCAAATCACTTTTATTGTCACATCACATGTGCAGGTACATTGGTACAGCACATGTGAGTGAAATTCTTGTGTGCGAGCTTCACAAGCAACAGAGTTGTGCAAATACAATAATGTAAACAAGCAAAATACAAGAATGGCTACATCTGAAACTAATAAATATATGTACAATATATAATAGTATATGCATTTCACCCAACTGATGACGGTGACGGGGGAGAGAACTGACATGCAGGGGAAGAAACCGTTGCGGATCCGAGTGAAGGATCTGGAGCTGGTGCACGACTTCTGGCTTGCTGACATCCAGGACCAGTGCATCATCGGCCTTGATCTGCTGACCCGCTGGGGGGCCTGCGTTGACACCACAAAGCTGGCTATCACTCTTGGTACAGAGACTCTGGCCCTCCAGTGCGGTCAAATATATATTTGCACACATACTTGTCCTTTAATATTTATACTTATATTTCAGTATCTCTGTTTCTCACTTTTTTTTATATGAGTGCTGTTTGTTGTATATTCGCTGCTATGACAACTCAATTTCCCTCTGGGAAACCATTCACACCACTCACACCTATGTGATAACCCACTAATCTAGTCTTGTCATGTCTTTAGGGGGAGTACTTGGAGAGAAGTGTAGAACTCTGCACAGAAAGGACATGACGAGATGGTGGAGTAGAACTCAGGAACTTCTTACTGTGAAACAACAGCGCTAATCTCTATGCCGAAGTCCTAAACTCTGCACCACGTACTTTGTAACAAAAATGTCTGTACTTTTTACTCCTTACATTTTCAAAACAGGTTCATTATGTTAACCTAACCCCAACACATATTTATTTGATTGCAAGCCTTCAAACATAAAACCACTTTGAGCCTAAATGGAGCAATAATACATAAACAAAGTGAAAGAGTCAGTAATTTATGCACCATTTATAGCACTCAGGTGTGCTATAAATGGTGGGACAGAATGATCTGGAATGGCAATTTTGGTATAGAAATTAAGAAATTACGTTTTTTGTTAAATGGTAATTAAACACTGTAAAAAAAAAACTATGTTAATAGTATGTATTGTAAGTCTAGGGTCCTGGTCAAAAATGACTCCAATATTTCTCACAATGTTGTTGGGGGCCTAGGTAGCTGTAAAATTATGTACTCTTCCTTCAAATAATACTGCCTAGAGGGAGCATGTATAATGTAAACAGAACTACCACCAGCTGTAGCTCAGGTGGTAGAGCAGCTACAAACCGGAAGGTTGGTGGTTCGATCCCAGGCTCCACCAGTCAGCATGCCAGATATTCTTGGGCAAGATACTAACCCCATGTGAATGTGTATTAATGTTAGACAGTAAGCACTAAACAGTTTAGAAAAAGTGCTTGTGTGATTGGGTGAATTAGTTGTATAAAGCGCTTTGAGTGCTCAGATAAAGTAGAAAAGCACAATATAAGAACCAGCCCTTTTACTGTGTAGGAAAGTCCTTATGAGACAGTTGTAGTTCCTTTCCTTTGACATTGGCCACAGTTCTGCTTGTGAGGGACTTTTCTACCACACTTTCACATTCCAGTAAACTGCCCATTACTAAGTTTCAATATAGTATTCTTTGAACAGACAATCTTTTACCTTCCTGGTTCACCCTCTATGTTTATAATCATAATTTGGACATGTCTAAGTATGTACTGATCTACACTGAGAGAAAAATAGAACTAATCTGTCTGAATAGAGATTTTCTCACGCTTTGAGATACACTATTAATATGAGATTTTTCTAAGTTGTGGGCCAACTGTACAACTCAAAATACAAAAAGAAGTCTTGAAAAATCACAGTGTGTTTTACAGTTTGTCTGTGTAAATACATTCAAATTTCACGTTCTTAACTGCGTGAACATTGAACTTTTTATGAAATTCAAGGTTTTTTGAGGCATACTGTATGTGTGTGATTGTGACTTCTTTTTTGTAAGTAGTATTCCTTTTAATTTCACTACTTCACAAGCTCTACACTTATTTTGCCATCAGTCCAATGCCTTTCATTGTGTTGCTCGTGTGACTACACTCAGCCCTCTGTGGGTTCGTTTAAGATAAGATAAGATAAGATAACCTTTATTAGTCCCACACGTGGGAAATTTGTTTTGTCACAGCAGGAAGTGGACAGTGCAAAAGTTATGACGCAAAAATTAGAATACAATAAGAATAAATACAGTACACAGCTGTACAGAATAGAATAAAATAATATACTATATACTATATACTGGCTGTATACACCTGGTTTATATCCAGTGCCAGAAAATCTCCTGACATTTTATGTTTGTGGTTATCAATTTGAAAAAAAAAAAAGCCCCCCAAAATACTGAACTCAGAAAAAAAGCAAAATAAAAATAGCAGCTTTTTCTTTAAAAAAAGAAAGAAAGAAAAAAGAAGTATATACCTTCCAGCCCAAAACCACATATATTTCCCTTCCCTTCCTTTTCGATCATTCCAGTCATTCCAAGCTCTTTCTAAATCCACACAGGAAGCTCGTCAGCGCTGGGAAGACATCTAGATCAGTGAGGTTTAGACTCTCATGGCGGCACTGGTAAGACCACCCGTAAGGATCAGATAAGTATATGTGGCAAGCCTGGCCTAACTCAGGATGGCATTTGGAATTACACTGATGTTAAAGTACCACCCCACCCCCCAAACATTCCCCACTACATAACCACACTGTTCCCTTGTAACAGATTTCAGCAGTTTTTTTGCTCCCCTCTAGGCTTGTTTATTATTGTTCGAAATGACAGAGTGCAGAGTTTAAGGTGGAGGAGCAGGGCTGATGGTGGTGGTATCAGTGTGAGCCTGCTTTGAATTATCCTTACCTATAAGAATTAAGTGTTATGCCAAGAATTGGAAGAAGAGAAAATTGAGGCTACCTGAGGTCTTTGCAAGTACAGATATACTTGAAACCAATAACTGTCAAAGATAGATGGCAACTGTCAGTTCACACTCAAGGCGCTGAGTTTTAGGCCTGCAGCTCAGCAGGTTTATGGGGTTTTAAAAGCCACATATTCTGACTGTGCCATCTGTCTGCTCATCTAACTGTCCTCAATCTGATGGGCAATTTGCTACCCACGATTCTCCCACATGCCACCTACACAGAAACACAATGTGTAGAATTACTTTTTCCCCTTCTTGCCCTCAGTTTGAGCAGCTGTCAAAGACTCATAGTCTTCATGAATTCTCATCTTTTCTCTAATTTTGTCACAATTAACACTTCAGTGATGATTTACATCTCACATAACCACGCACTTTGGTAAACGCTGACTGGACTACAGTACATAATGCTTTTCTACTCATAATGAGAATACAAATTTATACTACCAGTCACTATTCCCATCTATTCCCACAGAGCATTTGATTGTATGCATTTAAACATAACTTTGGGTGTCATACTTGATAATACTCTTTCATTCCAGTCTCACATTAATTACATAACCCGGTCTACTTACTTCCATTTACGTAATATTAACCGACTCCGTCCCTTCCTTACTCCCCATGCTGCTGCCATCCTTGTCCATAGTCTTATTACATCCCATATTGATTACTGTAATTCCCTCCTATTTGGTCTCCCTAAAAGGTCCCTTCATAAACTCCAACTTCTTCAAAATTCTCCAGCTCGGGTCATAACATGAACTCCGTTAAGTGCTCATATTACCCCAGTTCTTCAGCAGCTTCACTGGTTGCCCATAGAAGCCAGGATAAATTTTAAAATCTTACTTCTTACATACAAGTGTATCCATAAATCTGCTCCTTCATATTTGTGTGACCTGCTCCATATCACCACTGTTTCCCGCCCTCTCAGATCATCATCTACTATTCATGTTACTGTTCCATCCTCACACCTTATTACTGTGGGGAACAGAGCTTTCAGTCGCTCTGCTCCCCGGCTCTGGAACTCTCCACCTGTTTAAACTGGCTTATTCGCTTTAATGCTGATTTTATCTGTTGTCACGCTCTGTTTTGTAATTTTAACTTATTTTATGTATTTTATGACTACTTTTCCTTTTATTAATTGTGTTTTTTGTAAGGTGACCTTGGGTTTCTGAAAGGCGCCCTCAAATAAAATGTATTATTATTATTATTATTATTATTATTATTATTATTATTATTATTATTATTATTATAACTATATTATTCACAGACACACACCTTATTTAACCAAATGATTTAATTTGAATATTTGCAATACTGACAGCAAAAATATAGGGTAAATTTATAGGGTAAAACATACTAATGAGATGCATTTGGTGAAACAGGACTTTTCCTGTTAGGAAACCATCCAGTGAATATCAGAATATATCAGGTTTTGATCATTCTCTTCTTTAAGTTGAGATGATCTTTTGGGTTTTTAGAGCAAAACATGTTTCATTACTCTCCTGTATTAAATGTTTCCTAGATTAATAAGGCACAGGAAGCAACATGAATCCCATGTTTTAAGAAAAAAGGTATGTATTTTTTAAAATAAAAAATTAATATAAAAGACTCAGGAAAAAAGCCTAGACTAAAAGTAAAATACTCCAAACTAAATAATAGCAATTCAACTGTCTGAGATGCTAGTTAGTAAGTTAAATAGCTTTGCCACGCCCCTTCTTTCACGTATCATATGGGGGGAGGAGGGTCTGTTTCAGACAGCATTAAATTGCACTATATTGCACTACTATTTTACACCATAATTGACCACGTTTGAGCAGGTGGCAAAAAATGCACTTTAAAAGCTATGTTTCCACAACAGCAGCATCCCCCAAGATGCAAAACCTTTAGAGGATCTTATTGTGTTTTTAACACAGGAATCAGGATATGTTTGTGGATGGATTGACTTTAGTCTATTTTAGTCTAGTTTGTGGTAAGCCTGGTTTGTTGTTTATGGCTCTGTCTTTTCTCTTGTCTCTTTCCCCTCAGCCCCCAGCTGGACCCCCTGAACCTGGTCCTGTTGTAGGTCTCTTACTGTTAAGAAAATTCTTCTTCCCCACCATCATGAAATGCTATGTTATCGCTGGTGCTTGGTGCTAATTAAATAAAATTACACTAAAGTATTTTAGCTCATGGCAATTTTCCACAATAATTAATATAATTCCATTATATAATCAGTTTATTCACTTTAGGTCCATCATTTGGGAAATTGCACTTTCCCAGGACAAAAAGTGGGAAACATGGCTTAGTGGTGAGACTGGGTGGCACACCATTATTTCCAAAATACAAAATGGTAAATGGCCTGCATTTGTATAGCGCTTTTCTAGTCCATAGGACCCCAAAGCGCTTTACACTACATTCAGTCATTCACCCATTCACACACACTGGTGATGGCAGCTACATTGTAGCCACAGCTGCCCTGGGGCGCACTGACAGAGGCGAGGCTGCCGGACACAGGCGCCACCGGGCCCTCTGACCACCACCAGTAGGCAAACACGGGGTTAGTATCTTGCCCAAGGATATTTGACATGCAGCCAGGAGGCAGCCTGGGATCGAACCACCGACCTTCTGATTAGTGGCTGACCTGCTCTGCCACCTGAGCTACAGCCACCAAAAATGTAGCACATTACACAGACTCACACAGACACACACACGTTTTCATATCTTAGAGAGGTAATCTAGTTGACATAATGCTTTCCCTAGCTGCTTACCCTAACAATCAAAAATGAATGCCTAATCCTAACCCTCAGCCTAAACCTAACCATAACCTAACTGTAACCATGGCACCCAAACCACATTTTGAGGCATTTTGTCCCAGTGAATGACTGTTGGTCCCCATAAGTATAGTAGCATGCCAATTTTCTGTCCTCACAAAGATGTCTAAACATGTACACACTAATGTTTTCTGTTCTGCAGCCTTCTCTGTTGTAAGTAATTACAGGCTGCTAATAAGTCCATTCTAACTGACATGGGATTAGGTGATGCCATGGGGTTTAAGTCAGTTGGCTTATCTAAGTGTTTTTCAGTAATTCCTCAGGAGATGCCGTTTGTATTTGTATTGACATGTGACCTACTTGGTACATCTGTCTGTAAAACAATGGTTCATTCCGATTGTACACAGAAACCCAAAATCAAAGAATGCTGTGTTTAGTAAAATTCTTTTTTTGAAAAATTCAGTTTGAGTGAAAGAGCAAAAAAGCAGTCTTATTAATCCCAAATGTTTTAAGAACCACTTAACTTTAAGTCTTTGAAAGAATCAAAGTGCAACTTGATATGGACTATAGCAACAACTGAATTTTTAGAATATCATTGCTCAGCAGCAGAAAGCAGCCCACATCTCTTTAGCAACATGAGGGAACTTTATCCCAGAGTTCTCGCTACACTGCGCCTGGGCAGAATGGTTCAGTTTCACTGCTGATTTAATAGAAATAAAACAAGATGGATTTGGGGATATTTCATTAATCTCCTGTCTCTTTCTTTGCAGAGGAAATTAAGGCAAATAAAGTTCAAACATACCTTGTTACCTCGTCTCTCCTCTCTCAGGCTGAACCATGCCAGGAGCTATTTTCGCTTTCTCTTTGGAAAATCAAGACCCAATTAGCTGGCCAAATTCCTGGCTAATCCCTCTGACTGGGTGGATGTGTATTCTGCTGCAGGTGTAAACAGAAGTAGAAGGGTTAAACTACCAGAGATTTATGCGCAGGCCTTCCCTTTAACACGCTCAAAAGCAGGAATGTCAAACATTCTGAGTGTTTTCTTTCTTTAAATCCAACTGCAAACTAAATCAGGGCATTCAATGTTCAGGCATAATACACTCCATAGGTTTGTCTTGTGAGACACACTTACTAACATGGCATTTGCGCTTTACTTTTCTGGTTTGATGAAGTTCATCCAGCCTATCAAAAAGATGCTATTTTACCAAAATTAACCACTGTAGCTATTTCTGGGATTAATGGGGGTGACTGCAGCTCAAGAGGTAGAACAAGTCATCTAATCAGAGGGTTAGTGGTTCAATCCTTGGTTACGCCAGTCGGCATGCCAAAGATACTAATTCCAAGTTGCTCTCCGATGCATCCATCGCAGTGTGATTGTTAGATACTAAGCACTTAAAGAAAAAGAGCATAGAAAAACGTGCTAGTGTGAAAGCACTTTACGCACTGTGCAAAGTACTCAGTTGAAGTAAAAAAGCGCTGTATAAGAACCAGTCCATTTACCAAATGCATGTTACAAGCATCTGCATCTATTTTTAAGATTGCCCTTTGAATATTTTCCTGTAATATTCCCATTTTAATAATGTAATTTCACCTCAGATTTACACAGAGAAGAGCTCAGTTTCAAACTAATGTAGTTTTCATGTCCAAGATCGTTATTGTTGAGGAGACCAGCATTTTGCAGTAGAAGAGTACAAAGTGTCCAAATACAGGCAGCCACTAGACACTGGGAGCACTGCGCATTTGTCCCCAGGGTCAGACTGTGAGGCGGAGTCTAATGTAACAAAATCTTTGAGATCTGGCAAATTTTGAAATCAGGTGTTGCTTTTGAACTTTGTAATCACATTTTATCTGTTTTTTGCAAACACAAATTCCACAGAGCACCTTTAACCTCCTCAGACCCGAACTCTTTCATGGCATGCATTTTTAATTTTTCTTTGCTGTTTGGGCTGATTGGGACCTGATGAATGTAAAAACAAAGAATTAAGTGATTTTTTTTTTTTTACCTGATTTTTGTTTCTGAGAAAAATGAGATCCACATATGAGGACATTTGCTTTAAATTCCGATAGAACAGTGGCAGTATAATGTCCTCGTAAGTGGATATCAAGGATTCAAGGATTCAAGGAGCTTTATTGTCATTTGCATCACATGTTAACATGAGATGGAACGCAGTTATGTACACACATTGTCCCGGAGTTATAAAAAAACAAAATAATGAAGAAACACTTTTTATTTTTTATTTTTTTTTTGTATAAAGTAATAAATAAATAGTTGGGTTTAGTTTTGTGGAGTATGGGTATAGAGTGTAGGTATAAATGTAGGTGTAAATAAATACTTTAGCAGCAAAGGGCATGTTGACCAGCATTGATAAAGTGACAGTGTCAGTAAGTGTCAGTAGTGATTAAGGTGCTACAATAGCAGTTCTTCTCCATTTATGTATTCAGAAAGTCTCACAGCTTCAGGAATGAAGCTGTTTCTCAGTCCGGTGGTTTGCCATTTGATGATCAGGCCGTTGTAGAGCAAAATTTAGTATTTTGGTCTAGACAACCCTAAAATGTGATGTTCATATATGTGGACGCTTGGTCCTAGGAGGTTAAAAATAGCAGTAGTTAGAGGAGCTCTATGTAACACATTTCGATTTTTATAATAAGGTTCATATTCAAGGTGTAGCAAAGTTACAACTGCCTAGCATGTTGGCTATTTCTGTGGACAACAAATGGTACTCATACATCTTTGCTTTTGGCATTATATGGTTACACACTGGCCAAAATCAACGATTCTTGAGTTTATACCGTTTTAATTGACTTAATTTCAGTTCAGACATTTTAAATATAGAACCTATTCACAACAGCAGTCACCTCAAAATGCTTAACATTGTAAGGTACTATGATATTAGAGAGAAAAACCCGAACAACCAGATAAGCTGCACTTAATGACAATGGGAAGGAAGAACCCCCTTTAAGCTGCAACTTGTAATTGCTAGTTTGTAAGGGAACACTGTTGGAACACTTTATTTTATTTATTTATTTTTTAGGTCTTGTCTATCCTGTTACCTATTTAATATTACCTTATTGTTAGGGCTGTTTTTTGTTGTGCATCTGCACTTTATTGTTGTCAATGTCTACGCATGGGACAGTGTGAAACGTAATTTCAATTCCTTTGTATGGCAAGTACATTTGAAGAAATTGACAAATAAAGTTTTCTATTCTATTCTAAAAGACAAATTAATTGACAAAATGGACAACAAAGTTATGAGATCAGCTTTGATATTTTCAGTGAATAAGCTGACTCCAAACAATATTTCGATGTGCGTTAAAGCAGGTAATCATCCATGTAAAAAGGCATGCATCAGGCAAAAGAAACACCGCTTGAATGACTTGTCCCCAAGCTATATCATTCATTAGTTTGTTAGTGGACTCCACTTCTAAGCTACAGTTAGCTAGTTTTTTCTGACACAGGAATTGCAAACAGGCTTGGGACTTGAGCATGAGCAGCACATCCTTTGGATTTTCATGAAAAACACAAGACATCGTTCGCGCTGAAACAGGTGTTAGAAAGAATCAAGAGAGTTGAGGAACAACTTGTATTTAAAGTTATGTCTGAAGCCATGCACAATAGCGATAGCATGTGAATATTTCATTGAGAACTGTATGAAGCACTCATTTATGATTTACAGGCATTACACATATCAAGTTTCCTTTGAGAAAACATTTGCAACACTGTGCTGCTTTTTCTCAGTTTAAATTTATCTGTATATCTTACAGGTTTTTCCCATAAATGCATATAAAAAAACCCTATTACATTAAGCATAACATAACCCAGTGAATTGCTTCGAGGCTATCTTCTTATTGAATTACAAACCTGCAATAGAAATCTGCAGCAGTTGTGTGCCAAGAACAATATACTGGGAGGGGTATATCTTAAGAGAGTGCAGTTTAAGGTTGAGTAAAAGTTTTAAAGCATTACCAGGCATTGTTTATTGCAACAGATATGCTTGCTGTAATGAAATGTTATGTTGATTTTAGGCATGAAGTGTTTTAAACAGGGGAGACATAGCAGTGAATTCCATCCATCAGACACAGACTCCACCACTTGCTAATAAGATCTGTTAAATGCCCATATTCCCGTTACAGTACATGAATATCTGCAGAGAACTGTATCTTTTGTGTGTTTTCTCTTCCTAAAACAACATTTGTCTACATATTTAAAATGCATTATTATAGTGGTTATTGGAATTATTCCCAAAACCAAGTTAGTAATTGAATTTTACACAGATTTCTGCAGTGAAAGCCTCTTTTCCTCCCTAAGACTGTGCTTGGAAAGGAAGTTAGGAAATATGGAAATTGACCTTGTAAACTCCTGGGAGACAGAGTACAGATTTCAAGCACTGCAGGGCAAGGCTCTGACAGTTTTCAGCTGCATGGGAATGTTAATATGTATTTCCAGGATTATTGAATTATGTGTATGACAAACATCTCAAGGAACATGCAGCATTAGCTTCGGGTTTATGAGGCTGGTCATCTCCACGCTCCAGTTACCCCTAATGATGGTAATTATGACATAGCTTAACTATAATACTGGATTGATTCTCAGGCTCCTGAATAACCCTTCATGCTGGCAGGCAGCACCAACCCAAGCCCCTCCTTAGCTGCCCAACAAAGGCTACGTTGAGGCTGGTAAACACTTTGTGGTCCTTGAAGCGGGCTGGCAACCTGTGTGAGCGTTTTTGACCAAGGTTAATACTCTAGCCATATAAAGATGGGATTAAGGCCCAGGCTTACACAGTGACTAAGAAAATTGAAAGTTTTGAGGGAAATATGTGGCTAATTCCATTCTGTCATCAGTGGATATTAAAGACTTTTAGCTGCTGTGTCAAATTATTTGTAAATCACAATAGTGGCCCTGTTTTAAATCAGATTTAATTTCCAGGGGCAACTAGACCTGGAAGTATAAGGAGGGTATCATTTCATATCAGTTCCTCGGCAGACCTCGAGGTTTTAAAGGGAGTTACATCAATTTGTTGATAATAATATCCTTATTTTCTGCTACCTGACTTAGTTCATTTGCTGAAACATTGCGCTATGGTTTTCACCCATTTTCCGTGTCTTAAGGAAAATATGCAAGCTTTGCCAAGCAGCCATGGAAAAGAACAAAAACAAATTACAATGTGTCCAAAAATGAATCCAAACGTGTACCAGATTTTTTCCTGCTGCAATGTGGAACCTGGCTGTTAAGCACCTGTACCGGATTAATGGGCGACCTCTATCGCACAACACGGTTAAGCTTTTAGATTGAGTTACACATAGGGGTGGGACCCAGGCAGGCCAGGTGCTGGCTGGGGAAAAAACATCCCAGATCTCAACAGTCTTGTTCTGTTTTAGAGCTGCTGTGTGCTCCCCTTTCCCTGCTGTTCTACGTCTTGCTAGTACGCCATCACACTTGATATTTATCTGAAAGTAGAAGAGGAAGCTCTGTGAAGCACCAAGAAAGGGATGCTAGA
Source organism: Aulonocara sp. 'chitande type north' Nkhata Bay (assembly GCF_057382095.1). Lineage (NCBI taxonomy): Eukaryota > Metazoa > Chordata > Actinopteri > Cichliformes > Cichlidae > Aulonocara > Aulonocara sp. 'chitande type north' Nkhata Bay. The sequence continues at coordinate 1,024,819 of NC_141362.1, read as the reverse complement.
TTCTCAAGGCCAGTCCTAAACTCAACTGCACCTCTGCGAGCATTTACTAAATAAAATGCTGACTTTTACCGACACATTCATATTATCAGGCAGTGAGCAGTTATTTGACTCAGTATCAGTTATTCATTAAACAAAGAAGTAACTTGATTTTTTTATTTATTTTTTTGTTACCCGGCAGCCAAGGTGCTTTAATGTGCTGCTTCATTCACTGTTTTTGTGCTTTAAACTTACAGGACCAAGAAGTGACCAAGGAGTTTGTCACGAAAAGTTGTGCTTTAAAATCCATCACAGACATTTTACTTTTAGAGAGAACATGAGACAGCTTAGTTCACCGGCTGACTGGAGACAGATTGTGGCTGGTTAGCATTCACTAAGCAACTGATGAATGAAATGTAGGATAAAGAGAGGTGGAGCCTTAAACTGAATCCACATCCTGCAATTAGTAGACGAGTGAATGTTACTGTCTTAAAACAGGGCTGGTTGACAGCAGCCTATACCTTTAGTATAGAGTCTTGAATAAAATAATAGATGTTCATTTGGTGAAGTTACATCTCTGTACTTCCTAATTCAAACTCAACATGTTACTGAAGTATGTGAGCTCGTTCTTTGTCTCAGATTACCTGACTGATGTGCACGTGAAAATGCAAATAACAGTGAATGGCCTTTAACTTGCCTGTACTTTGTAATTATAGTAATAAAATACTTGTGGTGTGTACTTGCATCAATTTTAAGAATAGTGCAGGTAATATTACAGAGAATTCAAAGCTAGCAGGTGGCTAATCCACACAAAGTATTTCCAGCAGGGAGCTGTGGCTCATGCTGCATCAGTTTACCTGATTCTCACAGAATTTTCTGTTGGTCATGTGTGAAGGTGCTTTCACAACTCAGAGCTGAGACTTTCACCCAGGATAGTGGGATTCAGCTGGTCTAATGGAACTATAACCTTACAATATAAAGCGCCAGTCGTTGTATTTGTGATATTAATAAAACTGAAGGGAACTGAACAATGGGGCAATCAATTTTCCATTTCAGGGCTGAGAGTTAGGCAGTTTTTTAACTTGGCTGAGCAGCTATTGCCACTTTTATCTGGGCACCATTGATTTTGTTCATAATGAAAACTGTTTATTTATTATTATTATTTTAAAAATGACTAAATATTTTACTTTCCCCACGTTTTGCAGCTCAGGTCAGGTGCAGGTCCTAATTTCCAAAGCATAGTTGATATTAACCATTTCTTTTTGACTTTCCAATAAGCACAGATCTTAGGCCAGTAATCTGTGATACAATTGATTACAAGCAACCCTGGATGCTTTCAATGACTGGGCCGTTTACCAGGGCTACTGGATGCAGAAACACATGGTGAAATGCAGCTGCCTCAGAGCTGCTTCATGTCAACATGTCACCTCAGTCCTGTTTCATTTGGTCTCCATATCTCTGATAATCACTCGTCTGAAAATACTGCCTTTATGAATGAGAGTGTGTGATCAGTTTTTATTTTCCTGCTTTTTATGTTGTGGCTTAAAAATGTTGAGATTAGTTTAAAACAATCAGTGTATTAATTACAGACAGTCGACAAATCAAAAATAAAACCTGAACACTTGACCTTTGCACTTTGATGGACTGGTTCCTTTTAGTCTCTTTAGAAGGAAGGGGCACTGCAACTCAGGACAAAGTGATGAAACACTTTTATCCAGGTGGTACTAACAGGGGTTTGGATAAAGGGAGGGCTGGGTGTTGCAAACTCTTATTAGAATAAAACTTATTTAAAACTGTGACCAGACTCCTTCACTGTGACTGCCATATTGTTCTGGGTTATGCTATATTTCCTGATGTCTGTTTAGATTTTTGGGGGAATTTATATCTTTGATGTTTTAATCTTCTGATTAGCCATGGCCACCTTATGACTGCTCACCCACCTACCCAACCTCCTAATGTGAGCCCACAATCACAGTCCCTCCATGCATAGGGAATATGGGCTCACTGATTGTGTATAAAATGCTGTGAATCACAAACCATGGCCTTCGCAGAAATCAGATCTACCCCTAATTGAACACATATGAGAGATTCTGGACCAACATGCTAGAGAGAGCTCTAAGCATGTTCATTTTCAGAAGAAAATGTTGTTTTTCCTTTAAATTGTCACCCATCTGTCCCTTTATGCAAATGTACAAACAAATATACAAAGGATGTTGTAACATTGTATCCTTTGCATATATATATATATATATATATATATATATATATATATATATATATATATATATATATATATATATATATTTGCCAAACACAATATATATATATATATATATATATATATATTGTGTTCGGCAAATCTTTATAAAACTGCACACAACATATGATCATAGGAGGAAACCTGTGGATTACAGAAAAGCGTCATGAAGTGAAATGCATATTGTAATGTCAGATGTGATAGAAGTGTAGGTGACATTTTCCAAACATTGCCATGACAATTCCTTGTGGAACACTGGAAGACATCTGAAACTACTTTGCCGTGCTGTGTTAAGACAGGCCTGAGGTTTAAATTCTAGTGTGTTCAATCCATCCTGGCTGCATCTCTTCTGGCTTGTTTTGATAGAATAATTCTAGGTTCCATTATGTTCCTGCCACAGCCTGTAGAGCTGATTTGAATTTCTTATAATTCCAAAGTGTGTTAAGTAGCACCTCTTTGAAAAGAGGGGGGAGTCGGAGCGCATGTTTCAGACCTTCTAATGTGCAAATGTGTTTCTGATTCCTGACACGACACAAAGTCAGATGGCAGTGTGTGTGTGTAAGTGTGTGTTTCCTTGATCCCTCCATATGACTGGCTGCCTGTAATCAGTAATTACCGGGATTGGTTGATGGATTCTAGTTATAATGAATGATTGATGACTGCTGAAAGAGAGCGGCCAGGCCATTTCTGTCCTCTGACAGCATGACGTTAGCACTGAATTGAAACCATTTAAGTAGAAAATGACTGGACACAAGCGAGGGCTCAATAGCAGGTACCATGTTACCATTTTGGAAATAGACATGTTTGCATTCACCCTGTCTTTGAATACTGTGTATATTCATGTGCATCTAAAACCTGAGCTCTTGCTGCTGCCAACTGTTCACAAGTGTTCATAGGAAAATCAATCCAAGCCCGAGATGAACTTAAATGCTATAAAAGTGTCTTTCACTCAAACAAACAAAAAACAAAACAAAACACTAATTTGTTTGTTTTCACCTCTAACACATGCTAAAAAATGACTAGAAAAACAAGTTAAACATTTAAATTTCCACTGTGTGGACATCTTTAATGGGAGTACTTTTTATACCGTACCTCTTGTTTTTATATCTGTGGTGAGTATTTTCAGGCACACTGACCCCACAACACAATTGAGAGTGGCTTTCCTGAAATTTGTACATTCAAGTGGTAAAGGCCAGAGTCTGTCCAGATATTTATAAGTTATGCTAACACTTCATAAAACAGCTGTGACCAGGCCTGTGAATGTGACAGCAAAGCACCTCCTTTTGCAAGCTTGCCACCACACAACTCAAGTGTGTTACTGTCTGCACCCCAAATAGTGTTTAATGTTTAACTACAGTGTAATTAGGGAGGTTGGGCTACTCTGTGATATAGCCTACAAGAGTGATGAGTAATTACAGTCTAGGAAGGGGAGATACAGCCCACTCCTGTTTCATTATAATTTAAGAAAGGAAAATATTATTGTTTTCCTATAAAAGATCTTGAAGGTATTTGTTACTACTTAAAATAACTAATTACAACGAAATTTATGTCTATATGCTTTTAAAATACTCCAAAGATACTCACTGCTTACTCTCCTTTCCTTTAAAAACTTTTTGAATCTATTTACTCCGCACTGAAAATAACACCATGCATTCAGAAACATGACATAAATGTTTAGAAATTACACCAGGCTGAATAATGAAGGGCTAACTCTGCTTTTACAAATCTAAGTCATCATACTGTCACACTACCACTAGGAGTCACCACAGTCAGGCATTTTAAAACCCATGCAGATGGACTTAACCCTGGCTGTATTTTTAATCGTTATCATACACTGTATTAAAATTTCCATCATATTTATCTATGAATCATTTTGGGGTTTTTTAGATTGAATTATGTACTCATCACACTTTTTATACGTGATAGTGTATCACACATGGTTAGGTTAGGTTGTGCATAATTATTAATGTGAGACTAAATGATGGTCTGTTAGCCTTGCAATGACAGCTGATCTGTTCACTGTGCATCCCGCTGCTCTTTGCCCAGTGACAGCTGGGATAAGTGGACGGATGAATGGATGGATTTGGCTGGGATGTAAATGACATGGTATTTTGTCTGAGCAGTTTTGTATAAAACTCTGCATGCACTGCACTCTCTGCACTGCAGGGTTGTTGGGATCCATTTAATGGTTTCAACTCATATTTGTGACGTTGTTTGACAAAATTTTTTACATGATTTCAATTTATGCAACACAAAGCAAAAAGTGAATTACAGATTTGTCTGGAGACTGGATTGTCGGGAAGCATCATTCATCACCTTTTTTTTTCTAGTAGGCCGGCTTTTTGTGAAAGGATTATTGTGTGTGCAACTTACTTGAAGCTCATGTGCGAAGAAAATGAGTGCTGAACAAAATGACATTTTGTGATTCGCGTCCTTTCATGTGTGAGGCAGATATTAAATTTGTGGTCAGGTTACGGGCACTTTGTGGTTTGCTTTGAGCAAAAGATGGTTTGCATCGGGTGGTGGTGGGAATGATGAACGGAGGAAGGGTGGGCTGCCTCCTTGAACCTAGCAAGTGGTTCTTAGAAACACATGGGTCCCATAGTGGATCCCTGATCCAACAAAAGGAACCAGACTCTACATGACAGATCTGACATGTACATATGTGTGTGTGTGTGTGTGTGTGTGTGTGTGTGTGTGTGTGTGTGTGTGTGTGTGTGTGTGTGTGTGTGTGTGTGTGTCTGTGAGTTGATGAATTTGAAGGTCTGTTAATCTAGTTTTCAGTTTCCTTTCAAATAAAATGCAAGTAAATTCAATCACACACACACACACACACACACACATTCCATAATATTCATTTGTTAATGCTGGTACTATGTGTGTTTTTTAGGTTTGTTTATGCATTTTCCTTTGAATTCACATCACTTATGCAATGCTGTTTACAGTAATTTTTCATTTTATGATTTATACAGTTATACAGTTATGGTAGAGTAACGGTATATACAGTGCAATGACAGTAATATACACTGATATGCCACAAGAACTGAACACTGATGACCTTGTTATTACACTACAGTGGGTTTCTTACCTTCATGTGGCTACTTTAACACACACCACACCCAAAAACGCTGTTTGAAACCACACAAATTGTTGCTGACCAAGTGGTTTCCTTAACCAGGACAAAAACAACACATGGACAGTTTGAGGAATGCAATAAACGGCTGAAGCTGACCCATCCTCCAAACTTCCTCTATCTATCTATCTATCTATCTATCTATCTATCTATCTATCTATCTATCTATCTATCTATCTATCTATCTATCTATCTATCTATCTATCTATCTATCTATCTATCTATCTATCTATCTATCTATCTATCTATCTATCTATCTATCTATCTGATAATGTAATTATTCAGCCTTACCATATATTTATCACCTCTTGGAGGGAAGCATTAACAAGTTTGTCTGTTTTTATTTACCCTGTTTAAGCAGGTTTTAAAGATCAGGGCTCTGATATATAAAAGATGCATCTGCTATTGCAGCTTTGTGAGTCTTCTTCAGCTTCCATCTGCAGCCTGATTGACGCTTCTATTCACCTGTAAGTGCTGCCTTCACGGTGCTTTTCAACGGCTTTTAATTTCAAATGGACATTTCGTTTTGTGGCAATCCCTTTTGACTCGTTGCTTTCACTGCCACTTGGAAGTAGAAATATAGAAAGAAATGTGAAAATAATAACAGCACATGGTCCTGTTTTGCTCTCTCTCCCGGTCTCCTCTGAGCTAGAATCAAAGTGTGACTGTATTACAGAAAAGGCTTTCAGCCGCGGGAGCGTGTTTCCAGACCCAAAAAAGTCACACTGATTTCCCACTACACACAAAATCAAAATGTGTCACAATCAAATCAATCAATATCCACTTGAATTTTTTTCATCTGGAATGTAAATAAGTAATGCATTTTATGTATTTTTTAAAAACGAAAAAAAAATTATCTTTTGCTTCTTATACTGTATATATGTAATAACCACAGTCATACCAAAGGCCTGACACTGCACACTGCTCGTGTACGCATGATAAAGAACAGAGTAAGTTTAGTCTTTGTCCTGTGAACATCCCCGTGTCCACATCGGCTCCTATCTAAGGTTCGCTTTGTTTTGGTTACATGGCTGATAGATTTCAGATCAAGTGTCATACTTCGAATTTCCCATGCACGCATGCTGCAGCGGGATGAAACGGAAGTAAAAGCTTTGAAAGAGCTTCATTCTGGATAAAAGGCGCATTTTTTTTTATAACATAAGATGCAGTTTTGGGGTTGTTGGCTCAGAGTGCTGCCGTGCACTTATCTGTAAAACAGCGTCCTCAGAGCAGCAGGTTGTAGTTTAAAGGTCAGGCTGCGGCTGAACGGCAGGAGTCAGCCTAGCCTCGCCGGCACAAGCCTACTGAGGGCTGGCAGCAGCGCGCTTAGCTTTCACGATTTTTGCAAAACTGTCAAAGCAAAGAAGAGAGACACACACGGCCCCGGAAAAGCGCCCAAACACAACGTGACAAAAGAAAGGAAAATGCATCTGTGATCACAAACAGTGTCTAAAATGACGCTGAAGGACCAACGCATTTTATTTGCCTTTTTCTACTCTTCACGCGACTTGTTTTTACCTTACAGAAAAGCCATCGTGCTTATCCCAGTGTTACTGTACAGAGGTTTCAACGGAATATCTCTTTCAGGGAAATTTCGTAGTAGAAGGTTAGAGATAATAAATCAATCGTCTTAAATTCAATTGCTCTAAAATTAAGAAAAGAAAAGAAAAAAGAAAGAAAGATTTTTTTATTTCACCCGATATTTCAAACAATTGCAAAAATGTTAAAAATAAACGTTTCTTTTAAAAAAAAAAGGTGCAGTGTCTTCGTTTTCCGAAACAGGCTGACATGTACAGGGGTATTTCATCCACATTTTTTAAAATGCTGTAAAAACAATTTGATGGATGGTCTGCAGGTAAGAGGAGTGTAAACTTAGAACAGAGCTTGTGTGTAAACTGTGCGGCCACACAGTGCTAATCACCTCCGTATCTTCACAGCTCAGGCTTATCTGGCCGCCTGACAGCAGCATGTGCGAACATCCTGCAGAGTGTTAAATGCAATCATCGTCCCATTAAGGTCTGAGCTGGAATCCACGTTCCACTGCAGCAGCCAGCGCCCGTTTCCCGACCGCTAAGTCTATGTTGATTAGCCATGTAAATACTTAATAAGTTCCCCTTTCCTTCACTGAATGGAAGCGATAATGGGCCGTTACCTTCGCCCGGTCAGGGGGAAAGAAAGACAACTATGGAGGAAAGCGCTGACTTCCTCCCCACGGAACAGCGAGGGTGGATAATGAGATGACCCCCAGCTTTAATACAGCGTGTTTCAGGGTGACATTTTCATTTAGTCATGCAGGAAGGCAGAGGAGGTAACAGGTAAAGCCCCGGTCACACTTTCACCGCACTCATGCGCACAGATTGTTAATCTAATGGTTTCTTTGTTGTTAAGTAGTCCTAAATGGGCCATTAGTGATAGATATTAATGAGCAACAAAATAACCGTCATGTCTGCTCACTGCTCGAGCTTTAGCGACTTTCTTGCTTTGAGTCAGTAATGATGTCAGAGTGTCCAGAGTGATGGGCACAGCTCACGGAGACCGGTGCACTGGTTTTATGAGGACTTTGATCTGTGCTGAGGGGCACGTTGAAGCAGCCTGTAAACGCTGCTGTGATGTCCTGCACAAAGTCTCGCTGACACCGCGATAATCGGATTACTCTGTAGGAAGAGCCCCCGCGGCCCAGTGACACGTTTCTAAAAGTCTGCAAACACTCTGGATTATCTTAATTGAATTAATTCAATACACAGCTCCGTGGCGCGTTCACGCAGCAAGACGAGCGCAAGGAGACTTGTTGCTGTGACGTCAGCAGTGTATAAGAACAGCCCCGGACTCAGGCGGTTCCCCCAAACCTCCTGTCCGTATTCTCCAGCAGAGAGAGAGAGCACACACGAGTCCCGGAGCCGCGATGACGCAGTTGTAGCTTACGTTCTCCCGGAGCACGGAATCCCGTCAGTCCAGGACGCTCACAGCTGGTTCCCACTTTTCGGAGAGTTCCCGCCGCACACCGGTGTGATGCCCGCCGGGATGTTCAGCATCGACAGCATCCTGTCCGCGCGGCCGAGCTGTAAGGAGCCGCTGCTGCTGCACCGGAGCGGCCCGGTGGTGCTGTCCGCCGGCCTGACGGACTCTCTCTACGCCGACTACAACGGACTGTATTCAGCCACGTGCGGGCCCGTGGCCCCCCCGGTGCAGCCCGTGAGCGGGAGCAGGATCGGATATAATGGCTACTACTACAGCCAGCTGCACGTCCAGGGCGCCGCGGCAGGGCCCCCGTGCTGCGGCTCCGTGCCCGGCCTCAGCCCGCAGCAGTGCCCCTGCATCCCCACAGGTAACACGGCCAGTCACAGAGTGTCACAGACTCAGCTAAGACCTACGCAGTGAAGGATCCGCCACGGGAACTTTTTTTCCCCCTCACACTCTGTATTTCTCAGAGAAAGCATCTGTGGAGCGAAGTAGCTTCCAGGCCAGAGGGCCCATCAGCCTCTAGGTCAACGCGCGTAATTCCACCGTGAAGTAATTATTCGTTATTAATACAAATTAATTACAATCATGCGTAATATTTCATCGCTTGCGAGCACTATCTTACAATTAAGATTCAGTGTAAACACGCCTGAAATACGCGTTTGTAAAATTATTTCAGACTCCATGCTGCATTTCAAAGCTTTGTAAAAACTCGCAAATGTTCACGTGTGATGTCTTTTTGTGAGACATTACTGTCGCTGCTGTTTCGCAATCAGGACGAATATCACCGAGCTGTTCTGGATTCATACACAGGAAGCAGAAGCGCTCAGGCACGTGCGCGAGCTTAACTTTGAATACAGGAAAGACTGGAGCTGAGCTTTTCCATCGCTGGGATCTGTTTTGGTGTTTCCACACATTCTGTCATGCATAAAACAGCCTCTTCCACAGTTCATTTAATGTATTTTATTTTATTTTATTTTATTTGTTTTGTTTTGTTTTGTTTTGTTTTGTTTTGTTTTGTTTTGTTTTGTTTTGTTTTGTTTTGTTTTGTTTTGTTTTGTTTTGTTTTGTTTTGTAGTAAAAAACGGAGTGATTTTAATACGCCAAATAATTGAGTGTATATATAGGGTTTCCACCCAGCCATGATGTGTGCTGTCTGTCCGTCATGCAGGCTATGACAGCCCGGGCTCGGTGCTGATCTCTCCGGTGCCCCACCAGATGATGTCCTACATGAACATGAGCAGCCTGTCTCGGACCGAGCTGCAGCTCCTCAACCAGCTGCACTGCCGCAGGAAGCGAAGGCACCGCACCATCTTCACGGACGAGCAGCTCGAGGCTCTGGAGGGCCTCTTCCAAGAAACTAAGTATCCGGACGTCGGCACTCGCGAACAACTTGCCCGCAAGGTCCACCTCCGCGAGGAGAAGGTCGAGGTCAGCGCTTTTATTTTTAAAAGCTATCTTCTTTCAAAGCTTTCACTCCACTCATAAACACACTCACGTGCAGTGAGTTCTAAAACCCGGCTGACACGCGCTCACAATGTTATTATTATTATTGAATAATAATAATAATAATAATTAAAGTTTGCTCACCTTTATTATTATTATTATTATTATTATTATTATTATTATTATTATTATCTTTTTTGTTGCTTCAACAAAATTCACAAAAATCACTATGTTAGAGGTTGTATAATATTGAACAGAAATGTAATTTAATTCAATTTTATTAAATGTTTCTGTTTGCAACAGTTTATCTTCTGCCCTGATTCTGAAAACAAAGTCGATGCTTATCTACAATGTGCAGCAAGTAACACTGCTTCAAAGCAAAAACAAAACAATAACAACAACAACAAAACAATAATCATCATCATCATCATCATCATCATCACCATCGTGATAGTTATAATAATCCATTGAAAACAATAGATTAAGAATAAGGGGCTGAGCTGTGGCCGTGCTCAGCATCAGTCGCCACACAGACACGTTCAAAGTGTGCTCTCTCTCTGTCACGCAGGTGTGGTTCAAAAACAGACGTGCGAAGTGGAGGAGGCAGAAAAGGTCTTCATCGGAAGAATCAGAGAACTCTCAGAAATGGAACAAATCCACTAAAACGTCCGCGGAGAAACCCGAAGAGAGTAAGAGCGAGGTGGACTCGGACAGCTGATAACAGAGCGGACCTAACACGGCCTCATCGGCTTGTCCCGTGGAAATCGATGTGGACCCCGAGACATTGTGGTGGTGTGGTGTTGCCATGTTGCACAGTTGTATATATATCTACATTTTATTATTGACTGTGTTCATTATTTAAATTTAATTTAAGCTGCTTTTGTAACGTTCCACACACAGGGATGAGACGCCCTCTGAACTGACTGACATGTGTGAATATATCGTGATGTTCTCTATATGTGATATTTTCATGGATATTAAATGTTGTAATTCTATCATTATTATTACTGTTCTTTTGTCTTTGGCAAAAATAAGAGAAACGTATAAAGGACAGATAAATGTGCGCTCATTTAAACAGTGTGCGCTTTCATTCTGCGCTCGGCGGCAGAATCACAGACTGAAAAGAGCTTGTAAACAGGCTGTGAAATATAGCGCGAAGAAAACGAACGTTCTGGGGTTTTTTGTTTTTAGCTTCCAAAACGTCAGGGAGAAAAGCTGCTGCAGGCCTCCACATATAAAAGCCTTTATGTGAAAGTAAATGAAATGAAAGATGATTTTATTGTTATCACATCTGAACTGTGGCTCTTTTATGTCCCGCTGACGATTTGGGGTTTGTTTAAAACATCTTTTGGGCAATGAGTTAAAAAAAAACAACCCCAGAACAGGACAGGTTAGAGAGGTCAGGTCGATCATTTTAAATGGAAACCGTGGAGAAAACAACCGCCAACAATCAACTGCAGCTATTTCCTTCATTTTTTTAAAACTTGGTACGTTTATTATCATTGACAAACCAACAACAACAACAGTCCAGAAACGTTTGGCCCGCTCAGCAGATCTGGATCAAAGTGTCAGTGTAAGCTGAAACAGAGGAGCAAAGAGACACCGAGCAAAGAGAAGGTATGAACGCTATCTGCAGAGTGTTGAAGTCTCTCTCTCTCTCTCTCTCTCTCTCTCTCTCTCTCTCTCCATATACATTGTAGAAAAAATTATTATTATTATTTTATTTATTTATTTTTTACAGTGCCTTAACATTTGCGCTCTTTATGGCCTCCTCTCGATTATTTCCCCCAGTTAAAGGGCTCAGCTCACATTGAGCTCCTCATGTCGTTTAGAATGAGCAAACATGAGCAAATGCAGCTGCTGATAAACACAGCATCAAGGTCAGAAATGCCACATACGAGATAAAGGTCAATGTGATTATGAAATAGAGGGCAATGTGATTGCATCAATAAACTGATGCAGTAAACACACAGCTAAATACAATGATTCATTAAATATATCTACATAGAAATAAAAGTGGCCAGATAAACGAATGGAGTCCGGGCCTCCACGCTTTCGCAATAGCAACTTCATTTTTCGATACAAGTGGAAAAACAATCAAGCTCTAAAATCGGGTTCACCTTTCTCTTTTCAAACACGTGTGGGACATCCACTGTCTTTAAAGTCATAATTCCATATCAAAATGGACTTCTCAAAACGCACTTCTTCAACAAAACCCGCAACCTTTAGCCTTCTTTCTTTTTCTTTTCTTTTTTTTCCTACTCTTGTGTAAATCGGGGTTCTTCAGAAAGGCTATACAAATATGTTATTATTATTATTATTATTATTATTATTATTATTGTTGTTGTTGTTGTTGTTGATAATAATAATAAAACAATAATAATAATAATAATAACAATAATGATAATAATAATAAAAATAATGATAACAACTGTGTTGCGCTGGCTATTGCTCTTTTCACATTTTTCAGCTGGAGGCAACAAAATTAAGTGACCCGGACACTCCAGTATGCTCACAGATGAAGTCTGGCAGGTTCTGCTGGTTCTGGTGTGCTGGTTTGGTTTGAGTCTATGATTCTGAGCGATCGTCTTTAGGTGTAGGTATCATTCACGACTCTTTCCTTGATGAAAATGAAACAGTTGGTCACATGTTCTCACCTTTACAGTAACCAGAGCAGCTCTCACACATGTGGCGGTGAGCTCGGAGTTCTGTTTCCATCTTCTGAAAGAATGTTGCCTGTCGCTTCAGAGCAAATTTCATCAGATGTGGACTATCTGTGCTGAGGAGTAGAAAGATACTGCGCTGGTTTTTCCTTTAGCTGGTTGCTTATTTGTATTGGAAAAAACAATCACGTGTAAACTGACACTTTTATATCAACTGTTAGATCTTACATGAATAAAAGTGTATTCACGAGTAGTTTAGCTTCTATATTTCTGAAAGTTTGTGTTTGTGTACAGCAATGGCGTTCTAAAAGCTATTAAAACTTTGAAATCCACACAGAAAAGACTGCTTGTGATTGCTGTTAGGTCATATTTATTAAAAAGAAAAATTCACACACTTTTTGTGTGTTTTGTGTTGTACCCTTTATTAAAGGGTTTGCGCATTTGTATGGGAAATTTCAAATTTGCTTTATTAAGTGTTCCTAATGAAAGGGTGTTACCCACCTCTTTAGCTGTTTACAGTAAAAGATAAATATTGTTATAAGCTGTTGTTTAAAATGCATTGTAAAAAGTAGTCTCCATGGCAAACTAGGGGTAAAGACTTCTGCTGCATGCAGGTTCTGTTGTAATATAAATGCTAGCACAGCAACGATGACGCATTAAGTTAGAGCAGATGAACCAGTCCTTAAGTACATTATTTCTTTCTTATGAATTCAGTTTTCATCAGAGCCCTGCAGACCTGCTGCCTGACCGTCACGCTGTATGCTGTCTGTATCCAGAGGTGAGTGTCTGTGGTGTTTTTTCATGAACACTATTGATTGCAGACTCAGCGATCAATCGATCGCTCTTGATTGATTGATCGATCAACCACCGATCAATCAATCATCTTTCTGACACCATTTTAAAGGAAAATTACTATTAAAACAAAGGTGTTTAATTCACTGAGGACTGAAGTACAGCTGATGTTGCACGAGTTGCTTTATTTAAACGCAGATATTGTTTTGAGGATTTTTACAGATGACACCTAATTATTTGTCATTAACATTCGCATACTTTCTCTAATTTGTGTTTTGTTCTGTTTGCTGTTCTGTCTTCTATTTTCCTCTCCATGCCTAACCAGTCGTAGCAGATGCCTCTCCTGGTTCTGTGAGAGGCCGTTTGCTCTAAAAGAGGAATTATTCTCGCACCACACTTTCACATCAAGCTAGTCTGGTTGTTGGGATTTTCTCTCTAATATTGTAGGATATCCATCATACAGTCTGGAGACTGGAGACAACTGTTAGAGTCAGCTGGTAAAAATAAAATGTAATTGAACTATATATCGACATTCAAACTGGGTAAGATTATTTAATTCCAATTTACATTAAATTAAATTGACACTTAACCTTTCCTTTAAAACTCCAAATACCTCTCAGCAGGTAAAAGACTGAACCGAGGATTCTTGCAGGAATAATGAAGTGTTATTTTACTTGCAGCCAAACTCTGCTGTAGTGCCAGCATAGATGGAGTCCTTCACCTGTGCAATAAACTGCTTTTATCCAAGCTATGGTTTTAACTACATATTTAAATGTAATTTATTATATTTCACTTAATCTCACTTTATTAGGTCCTACAACAGAGTGCAGAGTCACACTGTCCCTCTGTCATTTTGAGTCAATTTCTCCCCACTGACTTAATATTGTTTTTCAGCTTTTTGTATAGTGTTTTTTTTAGCCACACGGTAAAGTCCTCGAGGCACTCAATCCTGTTTGTGCAGTTGTATTAGCTGGGACTATTTACTGAGTTAATGCTTGCCATGTGTTCTCATTTTAAAATATTACATGTCATCATTTTAAAATATTACATATCAAAGGGCACTCTGCCACTCATCCTGAAGCAGAGACATCAGCACATACATGTATCCTTATGCTCTGTCAGTGACCATAAGTGCTGCTTTTCTGGAGGCAGATGATATTGAAAGTCCAAAAAGAAATGTTCGAATTCACTGCAAAAATGATGGCTTTGTATTAAATGTCTTTTATTCCCCCAAATGTTTGTCTTTTCAAATAACATAAGAATTTATGTTTATATTTTTGTTATAATGCTCACTGTAACTTATTCTTGGTGCCTCTGAGAACTTCAGTCGCTAGTCTTATATTATGTCATTTTTGTCATAAACTAGGACCAAGTTTCAGTTTTCCAGCAAAGCAAACAAAAAAAACCACAACCACAACAAAAAAGCCCTTTAAATATAATACTTTATGTAAAAAAAAAAAGATTATATTATACTGAATTAGAATTTTGAAAATTAAAAAAAACATTATGTTAAAAAATGTAGTAAAAATATTGGCACAGTTAAAAATGACAAACAGATCATACGATAAATTATTTTACAATTATTTTGTTTTTATGCATTTATATAGTTATGAACTTGGAAGATGTGGGTTTAATGTTGCATTTTTGGTATAATTCATTTGCCAAAAAATGACAAAACAAAATAAATGAAGTTTAAGATGAATTTGACTGGGAGTATTAGAGCTATTTTTGCAGGTTTTAGGCAGACATTAGCACAACAATTATGAAGTGAAAATCTGATATTGTGACAGCCCTAATCTAGACAGAAAAAGCAGTGAAGCTGTGAATCACTTCTTTTGACAACCAGGAGAGAAGCTGGAGTTCAAAGAAAGGAACACAGCTGGCATCAAGAGGAGCACAAACCCTCAAACTAATGAGTACACCACAACACAAACCACAATGTTCAGCTAAACAAGCACGTTGTAAATTAAGAAAGTACAATTTACAGTTATCAGATATCAATTTTTTACACTAATCAGAGCATGCCTAAACATGATGAGGAATGACATCAGGACAACCCAAAGCCTGGTAATGTAGAACAACAAATATGGTTTGAAGTGCATGTTTTTGCTGCCCAGATCCCATCAGTCTATTATACAAAATCAGCTCTAAAAATCATTGTGTTTTCATGGTTATGTTTAGGAAAGTCACACACATGATCAGGGAAAATTATTGCTTAGTTAAAGATTGCAAATAAGTCAATTTCTTTTTAGTTTGACAGAGCATATTTACATTTTCAGTATTTATGCAAATCTTGGTCTAACCTTGACCATTCCGACATGCAAGGACACACAACACAAATCTTCATCGCTGCAGCTCGTGACCTCTACGGTGTCATTCCTGTACGAAACAAAAACATGTAACAATCGTATCTCTTTAGTGCATATAGCTCATATAATTGCCATTTTTATGAGTTCGGTCAGGTTTGGGTGGCAAGAAGGTTTCTGGTTTGAACCCCAGCTGAGGTCTTTCTGTGTGAGGTTTGCACGTGTCTGTGAGCCCAGGTGGTTTTTATTCCCCCCACTGTTCAAAGACAACATGTTAGGGTGGCTGCTGTTGAAATTTTTAGAGGATACAATTGTATACAATACTATAAGAATTTATGGTTACAAGTGCTTTGAGTTGTCAGTAGGACTTGAAAGCTCTACATAAATGCCATTCCATTAATCAGAATGAGAGTATAACGTGAAATTACCCAAACGCTGTCAGGAAGATGGTGTACAGAGAACCCTTTGTTCCCAATCTTAAAACCCTAGAACAAGGAACCATTAAGTTCAAAGAAAGTCATGAAATTAAGAAATCATGAAAATGTAAACATTTAAGGCAGCCTTTTAATGTTTTTAGATCAAACACCTTAACTTTTCTCTGTCTGGTTTTTTTTTTTTTAGATTTTTAAGTATTTTTATTACATACCACAACAACAGTTTGCTTATAATAATTTAGTTTTAGGTCAACTCAAACACGACTTTGTTTTTCACATCATTATCTTTTGTAGTCACTGAAAAGCAGTGCCTCACTGTAATCACAGTCCTTTCAGCAATCACTGTAAAATAACAATAGCATCTTAAATTAATTCACTCTTGGTAACACAGCCAGAAATTCACTTTAAAAAGCTTGGTATTTTACAAAGAGAGCATAAAACATTTTCTGTTTCATTAACTCAGAGAGAAAACATCGCAGAAATTCAAAGCTTTAAGTAAAAAAAATAATTTTATACCTGATGACCTGCCTCTTGCCCTATGACAATTGTGATTGTTTCCAGCACCCCAGTGACCCTGAACTGGGTAACTAGAAGAAGATGGATGGATGGGTAATTAGGTTTTCAGTGCCTAATCTAATTAATCACTTTGGGCATTTGTCTTTCCACCACTATAGAGTATAGCTTTTACTCGAGTAAATTTAAAAGAAATTAGAGAATTTTTTTTTTAATTCTCCATCTTTTTTTCCTAACATTATCCTAACTGTCCTAACTGTACATGAATTTATTATTTAAATTCATGTACAGACTTAAATGAAATGGATTACACTTAGTTATTTGCTGACAGAACAAATAAACAAGAATTTTCAAAGTTAGCATTAAACATTTTTCTGTTTTCCATTTAAAACAGAGAGCTATACATGGCTTTTCAATTATTAATAGTACAAAGTGGTGAAAAGTACCTTACATAGATTTTCTTGCCGATCTTGCTTTGATCAGTCTATCAACATTCATATGCCACACAGGCTCCCATCAAAGAAGAAATCACCTTGCTTTGTGGTGGCTGTACTCAGATCATGAGGAGAGTGACATAGAAGCAGGCTGCTAAAGAGACTTTTTAAAAAACAGATTAGAGCCTGGATCAGTTCAAGCTCCCTGAGACTTGGCACCCACACAAATAGTGAAAAACACCATCCCAATTAACTCCTTGTATGGACACCAGTGATTTATTAAGTACCTCTGTACAGAGCTCCAGTGAGATCCATGAGCCCACAGCTAGAGCCATTTATCTTTTTTTCAGCTGCAGTAATTTTCTGTTTCACAAATTTAATGCAACCAGTTAAAAAAAAAAACATTTTCTTTCTTTGACCTTTTTTATACTGTTCCCAGCACTTGGAAAAACAAAGGTGGAGTCCAAGAAAAATTAGGTATTGAGTTAACTTTCAGAGTAGATAAATCTTTACTCCTTCTGCAAGCATTTTGGGGGGAAAAAAAGAAGTTGTTTTTCATTTTTTTGGATTCTGTGTAATTTTCTGTGGGTGAGCTGCACTTACGTAAGCCCAGCTGATGATGCTGAGGTCTGATTTATTTACTTTTTTCTAGTAAATACCACCACGTCTATAGTATCTGAGCCTGTGCGTGCGTGTGTGTTTGCACGTATACATACACATATGCATGCATACACATCTGCAGTCAGTCAGACACACGCACAAGTGTGTATGCATTGTGCGTGCGTGGATGTGTGTGTGTGTGCAGATGTCTCTGAATGACGCTGTTAGTGTTTGGGGGTCTGGAGAGTTTTAGCAGTCCTGGATTTGGCGGCTGGACTGACAGCTCTTGGGTGGATTCCCTGCTCTAAAGATAGACAGGGGTGTTGGCTGCTCTGTGGTCCACGTCCAGAAACATTTGAGAAAATGGCCTCCCTCATCATGGCAGGCTCAGCCAGTCATGAATGAAAGCTAAGACAAATAATGCATATTTTTACAAAATGTAAACTTCCTCCTGTATTATTACCATATATCACTGGGATGACGTGTGGTTTGAAGTTTGTTTTTGTTTTTGTCCATGACTATCTTTTTGGCCTCTGGATCTTTCTAGAGAGCCTGACTCTTGAGGCCAGATTAAAGTTGGTTGGATACATGGCTACACATAAAGGCATGTACAAATACACAGTGGAAAAAGTCATACCACAGCCATTTAAATACCCAACATGTGGCTGCTCTATGGAGTTGCCTTTTCACTGTCTTACCATCCCTGGTTTTGCTTCCACAGAGATTTGTTGGATTAAAAGCGTTTTCCTTTCATTAAATTTTTTGTGTTAGTTATTGGATTTACTGCAAAACCAATAATATTTCAGTTCAATTCAATGCAGTTGTATTTCTCTAGTGTCAAGTCACAACAACTCAAGTCAAGGCAGCTATCAGCTCAATATTTTCACCCTTATTTAGGCCATAGGTTACACAGTACTCAAATAAAACATGCTTTGGTCACAAATATTGTCTGCTGTTAATGCATAAACATGTCAGCATGTGTATGTGGCTGCAGCTCAGGAGGTATTGCAGGTCACATACTAACTGGAAGATTGGTGGTTTGAGCCCTGGCTGCTCCAGTCTGTGTGCCAAAGTATCCTTGGGCAAGATTCTGACCCACATGCTACGCATTCTTCAGAGTATGAAATAAGTACTTGGATGAACTAGACATGTAAAATGTTGTGATAAGAGTAGAGCAGAATTATATAAGAACCCCTCCATTCAAGTGTTAGCCAGTGCTTGCACTGTTTAGACAGACAAAATTGTGTTACTCATGCTGACATCGTGACACTACTTGTAGGTGTGCTACACTACCAAATAGCTGGATGTCCATTTAGCTGGTTAAATTTGTATTTAACCTTTGTACACAGAAACCAAAAAAATAACCAAAATGTTCATTCTGTTCTTGTAACAAACAAAAAATAAGATAAAAATAAATGTAATAATAATAATAATAATAATAATAATAATAATAATAACAACAACAAAAAATAAAAAAAAAAAGATATGCTGGATATGAGCGGTGACTTTGTCTTCTTCTTATGCACAATCAGTGCAGACAAGATGACTATTTATTACAAATAGCAAAATCGAATTGAATGCAATTAAATCTAAACATGATTTATCATCTCCCTAGTCTGATATGTACTGATTTATGTCTTTGTGTTTTCCACTTTTCAGAGCTGTTTCAACTTTAAAACTGCCTTTAAACTATGAAATATAGTTATTGTGTTTTAGTTACTAGATGAGTAAAGTAAATATAGAACAGATGTTGGTGCTAAGCTTTTCAGTCAGTCAAAATGTGTTGGACATTTTCTGTCTAGTCACATACAAGGACTGAATTCAAGACCAGTCTTCATCATAGGTACCATAGTTTCCATTATTATAAAAAGAAGAAAAGTATCACCTTTACATGCATTAAAAAATGTCATGTGTCTGAAGAAAACAAAATTGCATCTCTGGGGCACACATGGAATTATAATTTTAGCTCTGTCTGAAAATTCAGAAAGGGAAAGGGAATTTATTATGTTTTACTCACTCTGTCCTGAAACCTCTTTTAACAGAGATTTTTTTTTAGAGATTTCTTGGTCCAAGGAAGGATAAAGAAATGTACTTACACTGCAGATGTACACCCCACCACAAACATACATTGTATTGAGCAGCGTCGCAGCACTCCCCACGATTTACAAATACCAAAATGTAAGTATCCTTTTATTGGCCGAGTTAGCGCCCGTGAAACCCCTTAACTACTGTAATGTTCTTTCTGACCAGCCGTGTAATTACACTGCTTGTCACCACACAAATCACAGCACACCCGCCATCTGCTGACTTCAATTAGCCGCTCCCCCTGGCACTCCCGCCTGGCTGGCTTAAAATCACTGAGGAACCTTAAATCTGAGGAGCTATAGTGCAGGTCAAAGCCAGGTGCTGCCAATGCTCACTGATCTCTATGGTGGAGGAGGAGATTATAAAGCCTGTGACAACTCAGGTTTAAACCACCGTAAAAGATTTCAAGGTAAAGCCACGGTAATTCACAAGCCTCCAAAAGAAAGGTTCGTTCTAAAATGTGCATGCTGTAACCTGTAACCATAAATGAAAACTCTGTACTTTCCTGTCATTCTCCTCTTATTTTCCTGTCATTTCTATGTAGCATAAAACTCAACTTAAAGCTTGCCTGTGTTGGGTGATCCAACACTGCAAATATAAACTTTGCTTTCCCTGTTATCAATACATTATTGCTGGCTGTTTCACAGTGGATATTGACTGAAAAGTCTGCAGCCAATTCCTTCAAAGTGACAAAATAACTTTGACATAACTGAAAAAGGAGAGAAGGGACAGAAAAGACGCCATCAAAATATGTTACCGTGGAACTGAATCTCTTAATTTTATTTCCAAGTCACAATTCACAAGCTAAATGTTAATTTTTTTTTTACATGCCTTTAAACGATCGAGATTTTTCAGTAATAAATAAAAATATTATTTTTGAATTTTCAAGAGCTTTACTTTATTATTATTATTATTATTATTATTATTATTATTATTATTATTATTACACCTTTAAAAAACAAACCAAATGATACAATAAGTGTGTGTGTGTGTGTGTGTGTGTGTGTGTGTGTGTGGTTTTCTTTCAGTTTGTGAGAGCAAGCCACTGGGATGAATGTCTGACCACATATCACCAGCTGATATTGCAGTTTAGAGGGACAGGTTGTGGTTTGGGGGCTGCAGGTTATAGGGAGAGAGGCAGCAAGAAGAAAGGGAGATACTGATGATGAGTAGGAGGCAGAAAGCAGATTTAAAGAGAAACAATGAAAGCCTCTCTAAGAGCAAAATGTGTAACAAGTTGATCAACAGAGAACAACCCTAAATGATTTTTTTCCTAACACTTTGGAGGCTGAGTAAAAAAAACACAAGGTAAGTGTAAAAAGAGTCAAGTCTTAATCGTCAGATTCCACAGCAGCACAAACAAAGTGAAGCTGTTTTCATTGAAGTCACAACTGAAAAGCAAAGCAAGTATAAAAATATCAGAAACACTTCTTACGTAGTTTTCCGATTGTGGAGCCTAAATGCGTTTGCACAGTCAAGTTATGACGACGACTAGTATTCATAGTTAAGATTATAGCAAGTCTCCTGGAAAAGAACATATGTTGATGTAACGTTTAAAAGAAGAGGAAACCAGAGACTGTAATTTAATTTTCTTAAAATGTTTCAACGTGAAAAATACTAAGTGAACAGACAAAATTCACAGAAATGAGACCATTTTGAGAATTACCAAACACCACTCAACATAAAACCAGCTACTGGGTTTTCTGAGAAAGTATTTTCATTGCAAGTTGAAAAGTAGTGTTTTGCTGCCCTCTATGGCTGAAGGTTTCAGGTCTGTTTCCTCTCTGACCCATTGAGAAATAATATCCTCTGGGCAAAATGTTTGCACCAAATTTTGTTATGATCCATTTAGTCTATTTCAGAACAGATACTGAAACTTGGTTTCCGGAGGTGACTGAGTTTGGGTTTGACCTCTGAAACCAGGCTAAAGTGACTAATTTGACTGCTTTGAACAAAAAGTTTCAATATTTTTAAACACAAGTCTTGTTCTTCTCACCTTTTTATTTATAAAGTATTAAGGCTGAAAGAAATGTAGTATAACTGCCAGCCATGGCATTGCTGCAATACAACCGCATGAAAATACTCAATGTAAAAGATGTAACATAATTACAGCACTGACAGAACGAGCTGCAGAGCTTGCATCATTTTATGTGCTACGTGCAAAATTTGATAGTACAACAATGTGACATAAAATGTGTTACATTTAAAATTTCCTAACTTGGCTGTTCAGAGTGTAGGAATACATTCATTATGCTCTACTCACATCAGAAAGTTATTAAAGTGTAGATAACAAGTGTGACTATGTGACCACAGGAAGAAGCTGTTGCACTGCTGGGGCTGAAACCTAACCACCTTCAGTCTGAACTGAAGCATCATTTGCTGTTTGACTGTGAACAATCTTGTCTTTGTGTCAGCGAATATAAGCAAATTCTGTAATTACTGATGTAAAGCTCAAGGTTCATGAAAGAAGTCTGCGTGTGCACTGAAGACATACATGCTTGTTGTTACACTCTGTTGTGTTTATGGATCAGCGATGGTGCTGATGTGGATACAAATGTTGAACGTTTTAATAAGGAGCAGATTTGAGGATTCTATGATATTAGTTTGGGTAAAATGAGGCTAAATGCATCAGCTCTGTGCTAAAAACAAAGCAGAAATTTTACTTGATTTTTTTACTTGCTTTTTAATTCTACTTCAAAAATTAAAGCTAACAAAAATGTTTTTTATTCCATATTACATTATTATTATTGTTAATTGACTTTTTTCATCATCATTTGTTTGACCCCTCACCCAGGAGCAATTTGCTTTGGGAGACCCTACCAGGGGGCAACAAAAGCCCCCCAACAATATAGCATCTGGTATCACAGTAGAAACAGTGATACCAATAAATTAATGTGAGCCTTGACCCAAACAAGAAAAGCCTGTAGCTCTTGATTTGCTGGGTACGTTGATAAATGACAGTGTGGTGATTGAAGTGTTCTTGCAACTTGTCTGGGCCTTTGTGTTTGGCTTCTGGGGGTGGGTATTGCAGTTGTAGGTGTACATGCCCTGCTGACATCTGGGGGAACGCTCACCCTAAGTTCAATCCCACCCTTGGGCTTTCTGGGTTTTTAGCTGCTGCTTGCCTCTGTTACCAACATGATCCAGAAAAAAATTACCACAGCACCACCTGAAACTAAAAAGCAGCATGTTTATATCAGCCCATCCTCCCCCCACCTAGCTCGACTCTATAAGCAGGGGCTCACAGTAGATCACTTGTTTTTGACCCCAGAGTGTCCCCCCTTGTCCTCCTCCACTCTGTCTCCTAGTTGCTGAGAGCAAGGGGTAAATAAAACAATGTGTGGATTAATGATCATGTGATTTGATGGCTATGTTCTTCCAAGGGCCAGAGCAAACCGCTCTCTATTTACCCAAAGGATAAATCAAAATTATGGGCTGTATCAACAACAGAATTGCACTCCCTAGACACACACACACACACACACACACACACACACACACACACACACACACACACACACACACACACACACACACACACACACACACACACACACACAAAACCCCAGAAAAAGATCATCAATGGAAAAGACTACACCACGAATTGCAAAGAGTCTCTTCTGTCTACTTATCTGATGATAGATGCTTCTTCACATGCGAGAATGTGATACATTTTTCAGTTAAATGCACAGAAATTAAGAAAGCCACTGCTGCTTGTGTTACATAGAATTTTTAAAACACCTATTTAACCTTTATTATTTTTATATAACTGATTATGTGTTTTTTAGTCCAAAAAATCATTTGCACACTTTATTTAGGGTCTGCTCACAAGTCTTTTTCCAAGCTATTAACCACCTTTCATGGTCTTCATCACTGAAGACATGGACTATTTCCAGATTTATTTGTCACTTGATAAGAATGGATG
The DNA here is from genome assembly GCF_057382095.1 of Aulonocara sp. 'chitande type north' Nkhata Bay. NCBI lineage: Eukaryota > Metazoa > Chordata > Actinopteri > Cichliformes > Cichlidae > Aulonocara > Aulonocara sp. 'chitande type north' Nkhata Bay. Next base: position 1,001,297 of record NC_141362.1, on the reverse strand, counting down.
AGGGGTGGGGGGTTCTGGCACATCAAGCACAATCTGTTCATATGATACCAGCAATTGCAATGTTTTTGTGTAGTTGGCTAGTATTTTGCAGGTCACAAGTAAGTCTCATGTCTTTGTTATGTAGTCATGTCCCAAGCCAAAACCAACAAGTCAAGCCAAGTTCAAGTCCTAAACAAGTCAATATTTGTCCATCAGCTCATCTACACTGCCAAATGCACCTTTTCCTTCTGCAAAACTGGCTGACAAATTTACTCCATTGAGTGTTAGTTCATACTCCCCACACATTTATAACACTGTTTTTAGCATAATATTGTAGTGTGACTCATTTGAGTCAATGAGTGTGAAAAAGGCCCTTTTCCAACAAGACAGTTCCATAGCTTCCACACAAAAAGTTTTATAGTAAATTAAAAATGGACTGGTTCTTATGTAGAGCTTTTCTACTCTGCCCGAAAACTCAAAGTATTTAGGACTTTGCAGTTACTAAGCCAGGAGATTGTTGGCAACTTTTATACACTAGCAACACATCAACTTTGAGTGTCGACGCGCTGCTACCACGTGGTGGCTGAGTTTCTGTGGTTCGTAAATATCTCCAATTTATAATATTAACACTTGTTGAGCATCTTGAAAGGAAGAAATTTCACCAACTTACTTGCTGCGGTGGTGACAGTGATACTACAGTACCACACTCGAATTCAGAAAGGTCTTCACAGCAACCCATTCTGTCACAAATATTTGTTGCATTTAAGACTGCATGGCTTGGAACTTGAATTTATACATCATTGGCAATGGGACTGAAAACACTGGAATTCAAAGATTCAGAGATTAGGAGTTGTGTCCCAAGAGCTAAAACTAACACAGAACCTAAACACATTCAAGCAGTTCTATAGCCTGTGTCTCAACCTCTTCTCCTGTATCAGAGAAAAACGCTTGTACTTGCAGATTCTCTGTATTAATACTAAATACAAAATGGTTGAGAGTCCCAGGTGTTTAAGCCCTAGTGGGAGTTCTCCCTTAAGAAGGTAGTTGACCCACTATTGATCATCTGCCTCATGAGCCAAAGTGTGAAAAAAGGCATGGGTCATTATCTGCAGAGGTTTCGAGTGAAATCATTGTGAGACCTTGCCTCACTGTATCATGTGACCCATTGAGATCAACTGATGCAAGATGTAAGTGGGCGTTAAGGAAGGGATCTTAAATCTCTATTATAGAGGTGGCAGACAGTTGGCGTCCTAAGGCACCTCTGTTTATCATTTAGATGCAAGTGTAAATAAATTATCTTTAGACTAAAGACCTATGCTCAGTGTTTCATGTCTTTCAGCATGTATGTCCTATAGAGCTTCTCCTGAAGCTGAAGAACAGCTGCATCTGCTTGAGGCTGACATACAGGGAGTAATTACTAATTGACTTTTGCATTAGATTTGCTTGTCAGGCTGCCAACTTCTGCTTTAAATAACTAGTGGATGGATGTTTAGTGCTGAGGAGAGAGCATGCTCTGGATGCAGAGATGCAGAGGCATATTCAAATCACAAATGTTTAAACTGTTGTTAAAATCTTTGTCTACACAGGCTGCCTGTGCCCTCTTGTGGAATAAAGCTATAATTACAATGAATAAATGATCCGAGTTGTGTAAATATACAACACCTGCCTCATTTCTCTCTTAGAGTGTTTCCTTATTTTTACACTTGTGATTCTAACATGTATATAAGCAGACACGACTAATTCCTATCATCAATCATGGGCTATTATACTTTATAGATGAGTATATAATGATCATAATCTTATGTCACTACAATTCCTCAGCCAGTTTCTTCTCACAATTTGCATGGCTGTGAGGAAAAGTGTATGAAATGTGCTACTCCCTGAACAGAACCAGGCTCAGAGAGTGGCACAGTTTATCAAGTGCTTGTTTATACAATATAATACATACATTACACACTTATAATTAATTATACCATCCTCATTATCAAGCACTTTTTAACACACACACACACACACACACACACACACACACACACACACACACACACACACACACGTAAAGATAAAACATTGTATGTTTGCTTTCTCTCTTTCAGGTGCTGTTATCTCTGAGACTGTGTTTTGTTGCAGCACTTGGTGAACCGTTGGGCTCATCCCCTTTTTTCTCTTTATTCCTTTTTTCTTCCTCTCTGTCAGCTCTGGCATTATTACACAAGACATACATTAATGAGAATAATAAAAAAAAAAAACTTTGAAAAATAAATAAAAAGAATAAGAAACTGGGCAACAAGAGGAGCCTGTGCAGATTTTATAGAGCTCCTCTTAGCAAAGCAAGTGTTCTTGGCACATCAGGGCATTTAGATCATGACACTGCTAAAGCCAACAGCCTCCCACCTAAGCAGCTACACTTCTTCTTCTCAGCAGGCTCGCCACAACTTAGTGCACTGCTTTTGTCCTTCTGGTGAAATAATATCATTGTTTGATTTGTTGTTACTTGATTGCTTTAAAGCAGGTTTTAGATGTATCCTTGATCCAACACAGCTGATTTAAATGGTTAAATTACTTCCTCAACATGTCTTGACATTCTCCAGAGTCCTGGTAATGAACTAATCATTTGATTCAGGTGTGTTGACCCAGGGTGATATCTAAAACCTGCAGGCCCTTGAGTTCCCCAACCCCTGCTTTAAAGGCACAGTCTGTAAAATTTCACAACTAGATGTCAGTAGATTGCAGACAGCTGAATTCTTTGTTAGTGATCTTAATTCATGTGCATAATTGTAGCTTTAGTGACAGCTGTACTACAAACATATTTTAGTCAGCTATGTTTTCACTAGAAATTTATTAGGAATAAAATTATCTTAGTGGGTATCTTAATATCCCCTCGGCTTGCTGCCTGTACGTTGAGGTTTCTCCTGGTGGATAAGAGTGTTTGTTCCCTGCACCATCAGGTCTGGGAATGGGTGGTTTTCTGAGCTTATACGCTGAACAACGGAACAAGAACAACTTCTTGGAGTTCCTGGGCGGGGTTTGAGGGTGTTCCACCTAGGGTCTCTGTGATCCTACTGGGAGACTTCACGGCTCATGTGGGCAACGACAGTAAGAACTGGAGGGGAATGATTGGGAAGAATGGCCTGCTAGATCTGAACCTGAGTGGTATTCTGTGCAAACCACAGTTTGTCCATAAAGAACACCATGTTCGAACATAAGGTTGCCGTTACGTGCACGTGGCACCAGGTCAATGATACATTTTGTAATCATACCATCAGATCTGCAGCCATATGTTCTGGACACTTGGGTGAAGAGAGGGGCTGAGTTGTCAACAGATTACCACCTGGTGGTGCGTTGGGTGATGGAGCACATCTTCAACCTGAGCCTGAGGGGAGAGTTCCACAGCTCTGGAAAACCTCTTGTGTGGTACCAGTGCCAAAGACTCTACGTCCCAAGGAGCTCAAGAGCTACAGGCCGGTGGCTCTGACATCCCTGATGAAGATCCTAGAGCGGCTGGTCCTGGCTCAGCTTCGGCCCCTGGTGAGCTCATTATTGGACCCACTTCAGTTTGCCTACCAGCCTAGAATTGGAGTGGATGATGCCATCATTCACCTCCTGCATTGTTCCCTCTCTCACCTGGAGACCACTGGGAGCACTTTGAGAATCATGTTGTTTGATTTCTCCAGTGCCTTCAACACCATTCTTCCCACAGTCCTGAAGGACAAGCTGGAGAACACAGGAGTGGACCATCACCTCACAACATGGATACTGGACTACCTCACCAACTGACCAGAGTACGTGAGAACTAAGGGCTGTGTGTCAGACAGGGTCATCTACAGTGCGGGGACCCAACAGGGAACGGTTCTGCCTCCATTCCTCTTCACCATCTACACTGCAGACTTCTGCCACAACTCCACCCAGTGCTTCCTGCAGAAGTTCTCTGACGATTCTGTAATAGTTGGCCTCATCACTGATGGGGACGACAGGGAGTACAGAGAACTGACCCAAGGCTTTGTGGACTGGTGCTAGCAGATCAACAATAGAAAAACCAAGGAGCTGGTGGTACACTTCCACAGGCACAAAAATCCTCCAATGCAGCCACTAAACATTCAAGACATGGACACTAAGGCTGTGGACAGCTACAGGTCCATTGGTGTTTATCTGAACAATAAACTGGACTGGACTCACAATTCAAATGCTCTCTACAGAAAAGGCTGTACTGCTGCGGAGGCTCAGGTCTCAGTAAAGGGCCCACTCCTGAAGACCTTCTATGACTCTGTGGTGGCCTCAGCCATCTTTTACGGTGTGGTCTGCTGGGGCAGCAGCATCTCTGCCGGGGACAGGAAGAGACTGAACAGGCTGATCTGGGGGGCCAGCTCTGTTCTAGGATGCCCTCTGGACCCAGTGGAGGTGTTGAGTGACAGGAGAATGGTGGCTAAGCTGTCATCCCTGTTGGACAACATCTCCCACCCCATACAGCAGACTGTGACAGCACTGAGCAGCTCCTTCAGTGGCAGGCTGCGGCACCCACGATGTGGGACAGAGAGATACCGCAAGTCTTTCCTGCCAACTGCTGTCAGACTCTACAACAAAGACTTTACAGATGATCACACACGCACACAAACACACACACACACACACACACACACACACACACACACACACACACACACACACACACACACACACATCCAATACACCAAGACAGCCTTCACCCAGTCTCTGTAATGTGCAATAGTACCAGTGCAATTTTATTCGAACTTGTATAGTATTTTTATTCTATTTTGTATATTACTTTATTCTATTGGATAAAATATGTTATCCTATTTTGTATAGTATGTTGTTCTATTTTATTTTATTCTATTCTATTGGGGGGTTTTTCTTAATTTTTGCTGCTCCTAACTTTATACTCTCCACTTTTGGCCGTGACCAAAACATTTCCCACTTTGGTACTTATAATAATGGTTTATCTCATCTCATCTTACCTTCATCTGTTAGCCTCTGACTATATTTTTCCTGAGTTTTACACTTAACATAAAATTTGCAGTTCATTTATCTGAGCTTTTCAACCTAAAACAGCTGTATGCTCCGGCAACCATTGATCACTGGTTGATGAAAAGTATGAGGTAAAGCCTGGAAAGCTGTAAGATTATTGATCGTCTCATTTAATACTTAACAGGTTTCAAGGCAATCTGAGTTCCAGATTTTCAGATCTACTTGACAATCACCCAGTGTGTCCCAAAAATGTGTCATTTGATCTGGGTAAAAGAAAAGCCAACACTAATCCAAAAACCGGTGTGATGTTTCATGAATTCACTTAAATGGCAGCTAACATGCATGTATAAATATTCAATGTTAATTTTCAGGTGAGCTGAGTACAAGGACAGCAGGATATGTTTAAAAAAGTATGGGGGGATAAAGTGTTATAATTTGTGACTGCAGTCTTCTCCTCTGACCCCAGAAATAGTGCGGTGTTGGCATCAGTTCTCATGTCTAATCTCCAACTGCTAAGTGAGTAATTGGAAGTGAGAGCTTATGTATTTTGGTAATGAGCTGACAGCATATTTCCACTCCTTGCCCCAAAGGTTTATCTAATCAACATGGTCACTCAGTTTCTCTGTTAGTGACAGCTCTCGCCACAATGACCATGAGAAAACAAAGTGTCAAACAGTGAAAAGGGTGTGTGTGTGTGTGTGTGTGTGTGTGTGTGTGTGTGTGTGTGTGTGTGTGTGTGTGTGTGTGTGTGTGAGTGTCTGTATTTTGGGTGGGCTTCAACTTCTCCCCCAACAGTGTTTCAACATCACTCCTTTTTGTCCATCTGCAGCACTGGACAGGAAGCTGCACATGATAGATAACTTAGATGAATATGCTTAGTATGAATGCAACCTTTATATGTTGTGAACTGGAAGCCCCAAGTTCACAGACACATACCGCAACATTTAGCTCTAGATGATGAGTGTTTGCGTGAAAAAAACTGGGGTGGCTGTAGCTCAGGAGGTAGAGCTGATCATCTACTAATCGGAAGGTTGGTGGTTTGATCAACAACTGCTCCAGCCTGCATGCTGAATATCCTTGGGCAAGATACTGACCCCAAGTTGCTCTCTGATATATCCATCAGAGTATGATTATGTGGGAATTTTAGATATAAAGCATTTACAGAGAAAACGCACAAGAAAAAAGTCTTTGTGAAATATGTGAATGAGACATGTCATATAAGGTGCTTTGATTGCTCAGTTAGAGTAGAAAAGTGCTATATAAGAACCAGTCCATTTACCAAAATGTCTATGGTGACTATTTAAGAGAAGAAAATGACTGAATGTGCATAGCATTGGGAAGCCTTTGGAAACAAGGCATGTCTTACATGCAAGATTTAAATTTCCAATCTATAAAAATTTACTTGCTGAACAGTTCTTACATATAAAAATAACTTTTCATCTTTGTCTCTTTATCTTGCTTCTTCTATTAGTTTTGCATATTAACAATTTTCCCTTCCTAGGAAATACAGCAGCTGTATCTTTGACTAGCAGACACATCTGGTGACAAACCCTCAGTAACCATAAGTAACAATTTGTGTTTTTGAAAAGTTTAATGTGAAGTTACCTGGCACTGAAACTCTTTGGTCACTCCTCTTCTGCAACTATCTAGATTCACACAAGTTTAAAAAATGATGTTTTGAGGCTGTAAAAAATGAAAATGTTCAATCGCAAGAGCTTCCAAACTAGGAGTATTCCTTCATGTTTATTATGCAATGAATTTGATACAACAGATCAGAATGAAACCGTCACACTGGCAATTAATAAAAAAAAACCCCCAAAACATTTGTGCTCGGTCTGTGTTCTTAAAGTGAACTGCTTGGGAATTCTTGTTGGATTAAGAATGCTAAAACTGAGAATACACAGAGCTCAGAGGTGAAAAGGCAAGTGGTACAATCAGGATCCTGTCTTTTTAATCTGTAACTCAAGCTGATGGGCCTATGTGGGAAATCAGCTTTGGCTGAAGGCTTCACGGATTAGACTCTATCTTCCATGCTCCCTCGGTCCCTCAAGGCCAGTGCTCCTGACCGCAAAGCCTCAGCCCCATATCTCCATTTAGGGATACATGGGCACATGAGAGGTCACAGTGGATTGTATATGGAGGTGTTCCATTTTAAATGCCAAAACAATTTCCCTCTGGCCTGTTGAAAGCCTGTTTTGAAGGTCATCTGCCACTTGTGACATCAGTGAACCCAGAGTAACCTGCAAAAGGGTTTAGGGCTGCTCTGGACCTGCTGTGGGACTCAAATGCTGCAAACCATAGGCAAGAATGCATATAATACAGTTGTGTCATCAACATCAGAGGCTATCCCAAAGAGTGTTATATGTTTTCTGAAGTAATTACAATCACAGCCATGAGCTCTTCCCCCCCCCCCCCCCCCCCCCCCCATTCGTCCTTGCAGTAATCTGGAGTACTGGCAATTGTACTGCTGAGGATCTGCTATCTGCAGCACAGGGCACCAACCCATGCGTGACCATGTGTAATATAATCAAAAAGTCAGAGCTGTGTTTTATACAACTAATCAGAGCCAATCAGTGTGAGCCCAATGTGTGATGGGAAGGTAGAAAGGGGAGTATAGGGTTTGCTGGGGCCCCAGTTGAGTGTGTTACTCATCAGTCTCCAAGGCACAGCGCTCTGTTTGGATTGCTGTGTTTGGATAAAGCAGATTGGTTTGCACTTAACCCTGTAATATATGCAAACTATTCTCCTGATAATACTCTTTAAGGCTGCCCAGTCACCACTGTGGCAGATACCGTAAACGTGACACAGCTTGAAGAAAAATGGCACATAATAAATTGTGACAAAGTCAATGAGTCAGGCAGAGTCTGTGTAGCCCCCCCCCGCCCAACACACACACACACACACACACACACACACACACACACACACACACACACACACACAGTTATATTTCCATTAAATCATAGGGCATTTCATTGACCTATTTATTTATTTTTTTTACAGACTAACCTTTTTCTCTCTTAAACCAAGTTAATTAAAAAATGTATTGATTTATGGTATGGAGGTTGTTTCTTGCATATCTAGAAGATGGATGTACCAACAACATTGATGCGTAACTAGATTAATGTTCTCGCAACATGAGCAATATAAGTAAGCAGATACAACACTCTCCTCTGTAATGTTTCCAGTAAGGATATAAAATATGGGATTGCGATTTACAGATGCCGGTCAAGAGTGTGTATTTGCATTATGATGCACATTTGAAAATAAAATTAAGTAAAAATTGTTCAAGTTTTAAATTGCAATTTTCATTAATTTCTCACCAGACTTATATATAACAATAAAGCATACATCAAAATATTAATCATAGTATTCATTACTGCAAAAACACACAGAGAAGTCTGTATAAACAGTAACTGATGATAAACATGCTGGATTCTCTATGAGTCATGATAAATACAAGGGAAAGTAAGGCCCTGATGCTCCAGAGGAGACATGCAAATTAAACAGGCAAATAAATCAATTTTTTAGTTCAGTTCAATGCTAATGTATATATTTTTATTTAAATCACAGCAAAAGTCATCTAATGGCACTTTATATTGTAAAGGAAAGACCTTACAATGAGTCGTAGATGAAGGGAAATTGTCTTAGCATGGTGTGAGGGTAGAATGGAAATCAGATGGGTTGGCAAAATCAAAGCCACTTCAGGTGTTACACTCTGGAGTATGTATTATATATGGTTAAAATACATCAAATGTAGGAATTATACACAGTAAAGACAGACAGGAAAGTATACTATTCTTTCATATGAACATAGTCTGTAACTTTGTTATTACCATATTTTTTGGGCTATAAGGCACACCCAAAATCCTTTAATTTTCTCAAAAATCGTCAGTGCGCCTTATAATCTGGTGCGCCTTATAAGGCGCATTGAGCAAAGCAGAAAACAGACCCATTCATCGACAGAGCGCCTTATAACAATAATAATAATAATGGATTGCATTTATAAAGCGCTTTACAATTCCACTATTCATTCACTCTCACATTCACACACTGGTGGAGGCAGCTACAGTTGTAGCCACAGCTGCCCTGGGGCAGACTGACAGAAGCGAGGCTGCCATATCGCGCCATCGGCCCCTCTGGGCCGCTGAGTGCGCTTCATGGTCCGAAAAGTACAGTAGCTTTAGACCAAAAGATTCAACATTTCAGTTACATAACAAATTTGAATTTTGATGTTATGTACTTGTGATGGCTGCACTTACAGCCACACAGTGGTAATATCACCATGTTAGTGTAGAGGCTTATAAGTAATATTGCATTCACATTTCTTTCTTTAAATATAGGAATTTATTTACAGAACAATAAATAACTGGTTTTGGTTTAGAATTCATTCACATATCCACATAACGCTGCATTCTAAAATAAGTGCGCACATTTTAGTTTACACTGTTATGTATGATTAATCTTTTGTTTTCTGAGTTACCTTAGTTGCAGCTGTTCCAGTCCCTTGATTAAGGAGCCAAGAGGTGGAAAAGGGGCGGAGCGAGCTTTAAAGGAAGGCTACAAATTGGTTCACGCCATAACTCGGGACCATGGGGGGGAATTGGAGTTCATTATGTTTGGTTTAGTTAGGTTTTGTGTGTTTTACCCCTTTTCCTGTTTTTTGTGGGCTGATCAGCCACTATTTAAGTTTCCCCTTTGTCTCATTAAGTTAGGTCAGTTTGTTTGAGTTATCAGTTGTGTTGTTAACTTTGAGTAGAGTTTTGTTAGTTTGACCTCTTTTATGGGCCCAAGATTTTGATTCTTTTTGCATGAGTTAACCAATTATGTTTTTTGGGTTAAATAAAAAAATCATTTTTTGGACTTTAACCTGTGCCTAAGTTTCCTTCACTGCTCGGTCCATCACAAGTGGTGTCAGGAGTGGGATCAGCAGTTGAAGGCACAGGATTTTTTTTTCTCTTTTTTTCCCCTCTTCACTCATCAAGCCATGCACAGAATGGGAAGGAGTGGCAGAGGAGCAAAAGGAGATTGTCAAAACCAGCCAGTTGGAGTTGTAGAGCAAGTAGAAGGAGGAGAGGAAAATGGAGCCTCTGGAGGGGTGGATAGTACTGAGAGCCAAGGTAAGGAGCCGACAATGTCAGAACTGATTTCCATGCTTCGTTCTCATATGGGTCAGCAGGAGGCCCAGGAAGCAAGAAGAAGGGAGGAGTTTACCCGCCAGGAACAGCGCTTTAGAGCACTGCAACATCAGTTTCAGCTGTTGCAGGTAGAAGTGCAAGCTCGTACCTCCCCGGTCCCTGAGCCTCAAATGGAGGTCTCTGAGCCTCAAATGGAGGAACCTGAACAACCAGAGGTAGAGTCCTTTGAAGAGGAGGATCCTCCCTGTGCTGGCTCCAGTAATGAGCAAATACATCCTCAGTCAGGTCAGTCTCGCTTTTATGAACCCAGGCTGGAAAAATTGACAGAGGAGGATGATATTGAACATTTTTTAACAACATTTGAACGCATGGCTGTAGTTTGCCGGTGGCAAAAAATGGACTGGGTTTTTCATCTGATTCCTTTACTCACTGGCAAAGCAAGAGGTGCGTATGTTCATATGGATATGGATGACTCTCTAGACTATGACAAAGTGAAAGCAGCTATCCTTCAAAAATATGACATTAATCCTGAGACATATAGACTGAGATTCCGTTCACTGGAGGTAAAACCTGATGAGAATCCAAAAGAACTATATGCAAGATTGAAAGAGTTATATGAGAAGTGGGTGAAGCCAAAAGGAAAAACGGTGCATGAGGTTAGTGAAATATTAATTTTAGAACAATACTTGAGAATGCTGTCTCCTGAGTTACAGATATGGATTAAAGAACGCAATCCAAACTCTGCAGCGGCGGCTGCAGAGCTAGCTGATGTGTTTGTGGCAGCACGGAGAAAAGGACAGCCATGGAGCCACACAGCATGGAAAATGAGAGATGGTTCAAAATCTGTCCCTCACTACCAGAAAGCAGGGGTGAGTAAACCTCCAAAGAGCCAGTCTGTCAATATGCCGTCAAGACCTCCACCCAAGACTGTGATTTGTTATTTGTGTGGGATGGAGGGCCACACAAAACCTATGTGCCCAAAGAATGCTACAAAAATAACGCAGATGTGTTTTGTGCCCCGACAAAGTGTGGAGCCTAAAGTGGAGTTTGAGAATGGTTTCAAAATGACCTTAGTTGAGGTTGATGGGAAACCATTAAAGGCCCTTGTTGACTCAGGAAGTACTCAGACTCTTGTGCACCGAGACTTTGTACCCGCAAATAAAGTTAATGTGGAGACAATCCCTGTTCGCTGCATTCATGGAGATGAGAGATCATATCCAACAGCAGATCTGTACATCAAGGTACAAGGACAAACGTATATTCTAAATATTGGTGTTGCAGAGAATCTGCCATTTCCAGTAGTGCTGGGTCGAGATCTGCCTGTGTTGTTTGACTTGCTGAATCCTAGTTATACATGCAATGTTGCAGTAACAAGAGCTCAAGCTAAGAAGAAAGAGGAGTCCCTACACCCACTCCGTGCCTTGCCCTTCTATGATGCGGACATAGAGACTGCACCCGGGAAGTCTCGTAAGTCACGTGGACAGAGAAGGCAAGAGAAGTTTCTACATACTGCTGTTCGAGAAGCTCCTAGCACAGAGCCTGAGTTACCTTTGGGTTTCAAAATCCCTGTTAATATTATTGAAATGCAACATGACGATCCATCTCTAACATCTCTGTTCCAGAAAGCTGCAGAGAGGAACCAAGGAACTAAGCAAGATTTGAACAGCAGGGGGGAGTTTCTGCTGAAAGATGGCATTCTGTATCGTCAGCAGGGTTCAGCATTGCAGTTGGTGGTTCCTACAGCAGTCCAGAAGGTGGTGCTCTCCCTGGGACACTCCATTCCATGGGCTGGCCACTTGGGAAAGCACAAAACCATGGCCCGCATTAGAAAATATTTTTATTGGCCTGGTGTGCGCTCGGATGTAACACTGTTCTGTAAAAGCTGCCCTCAGTGCCAGAAGTCTTCTCTTAAAATCCCCTCCAGAGCTCCTCTCCAGTCTCTACCAATTATCAGCACTCCATTTGAACGGCTAGGAATGGACATTGTTGGTCCTCTAGAAAGGAGCAAGGCAGGCAACCGTTACATGCTGGTTGTGACAGATTACGCTACAAAGTATCCAGAGGTCTTTCCTTTGAGATCAATAAAAGCCAAAGCAGTCGCCCTCTGTCTCATACAGTTCTTCTCAAGGGTTGGTTTTCCTCGTGAGATTCTTACTGACCGTGGCACTAACTTTATGTCCACTTTGTTGAAGCAAGTGTACCAGCTCCTTGGGATTAAGAGCCTGAGGACAACGCCATACCACCCTCAGACAGATGGCCTAACAGAGCGCTTCAATCAGACTCTGAAACAAATGTTACGCAAATTTGTCAATGAAACTGGTACAGACTGGGATCAGTGGCTGCCCTACCTCCTCTTTGCATATAGAGAAGTACCCCAGGCTTCTACAGGTTTTTCACCTTTCGAACTATTGTATGGCCATGAGGTACGAGGCCCCTTGTCTCTTCTAAGGGAGACTTGGGAGGGTGACCAAGAAAGATCACAGGCTGTCAATGTTGTCTCTTATGTTGTCCAGATGCGGGAACGGTTGGAGAAGATGACGGAGCTGGCCCAAGCCCACAAAGCGGAAGCACAGCAGCACCAGAAGGCCTGGTACGACCAGTCAGCTCGGCAAAGATCCTTCAGTCCTGGTGAGAAGGTGCTGGTGCTTCTTCCAAGTGATGACAGTAAGCTGTTAGCAAAGTGGCAAGGGCCATATGAGGTCCAAAAGAAACTTGGACAAACAACCTATAAGGTCGCTATTCCAGATCAGCCCCGCTCCAGCAGAGTACTGCACATTAACCTGCTTAAGGAATGGGTGGAGAGACCAAAAGCAGATGTCTTTCTGATCCGGGAGGTTTCGGAGGAGGAGGAAGTGGATGATCAGTATCTGCCAAAACCCACTCCTCAGGACCTGGATCTAAACCATCTTCCTGAGGAAAGACAGGCTCAGGTGAGAAACCTGTGTAAATTAGATGTGTTCAGTGAAAATCCTGGTAGAACGGACATTGTGGAACATGACATTGTGTTGAAAGATGGAGCTTCTGTGAGGAGAATGAGTTACAGGATACCTGAGCGTCTACTGATCTCGTTGAAAGAGGAGATCGACCTGATGTTCTCACTAGGAATCATTGAAGCCTCGAAGAGCGAGTGGTGCCACCCGGTGGTCCTGGTGCCAAAGAAGGATGGCAGTATCCGTTTCTGCATAGACTTCAGGTACCTGAATGCAATATCACAATTTGATTCATATCCAACTCCCCGCATTGATGACATGGTTGAGCGTCTTGGGAAGGCCAGATACCTGACAACAATAGACCTCTGCAAGGGTTATTGGCAGGTACCACTGACTAAGCGCTCAAAAGAGCTGACTGCTTTCCGGACCCCGTGGGGCTTGTTCCAGTTTAAAGTCATGCCCTTTGGACTGCATGGTGCCCCGGCAACATTCCAGAGACTGATGGACCAGATACTGTCTGACATGTCTGATTTTGCTGCAGCCTACCTTGATGACATAGTGATTTTTAGTTCTACCTGGGAAGAACACCTGAAACACCTGGAGAAGGTATTGGGGCGTCTTCAGTCTGCAGGGTTGACTGTTAATCCAGCTAAGTGTGCCATTGCCAAGGCTGAAACTGAGTACCTTGGGTTTGTGATTGGAAATGGAGTAATAAAACCTCAAGTCAATAAGGTCACCGCCATAGAATCCTGTCCTTTGCCAGAGACCAGAAAACAGCTGAGATCATTTTTAGGTATGGCAGGATTCTATCATCGGTTTATCCCTCATTTCTCCGCCAGGGCAGCTCTTCTGACGGATCTGACTGGTGCCCGAAGTCCCAATAAGATCACCTGGACAGAGGAGGCTAAGATGGCTTTTCAGGACCTACGACAATCTCTGAGTAAGAGCCCAGTCTTGCACAGCCCTGATTTTGAGAGAAATTTCATTCTTCAGACTGATGCCTCAGAGAGAGGATTGGGAGCTGTTCTGTTACAGGGACCGCCTGGAGAGCGTCATCCAGTGGCCTTCATCAGCCGAAAGCTGTTTCCGAGGGAAGTGCGATACTCAACCATCGAGAAGGAGGGACTTGCCATCAAATGGGCCCTGGACTCCTTTAGGTATTATCTTCTCGGACGGGAGTTCATATTGGAAACAGACCACAAGGCTCTTCAATGGATAGAGAGAATGAAGGACACAAATGGAAGGATCACGCGATGGTACCTTGCAATCCAGCCATTCCAGTTCACCATCAACCACATCCCCGGCAAGGATAACTGCACTGCAGACTGTCTCTCTCGCTGTCCCAGGGAGAGATCTGAAGAGGGGGAGTGTGTGATGGCTGCACTTACAGCCACACAGTGGTAATATCACCATGTTAGTGTAGAGGCTTATAAGTAATATTGCATTCACATTTCTTTCTTTAAATATAGGAATTTATTTACAGAACAATAAATAACTGGTTTTGGTTTAGAATTCATTCACATATCCACATAACGCTGCATTCTAAAATAAGTGCGCACATTTTAGTTTACACTGTTATGTATGATTAATCTTTTGTTTTCTGAGTTACCTTAGTTGCAGCTGTTCCAGTCCCTTGATTAAGGAGCCAAGAGGTGGAAAAGGGGCGGAGCGAGCTTTAAAGGAAGGCTACAAATTGGTTCACGCCATAACTCGGGACCATGGGGGGGAATTGGAGTTCATTATGTTTGGTTTAGTTAGGTTTTGTGTGTTTTACCCCTTTTCCTGTTTTTTGTGGGCTGATCAGCCACTATTTAAGTTTCCCCTTTGTCTCATTAAGTTAGGTCAGTTTGTTTGAGTTATCAGTTGTGTTGTTAACTTTGAGTAGAGTTTTGTTAGTTTGACCTCTTTTATGGGCCCAAGATTTTGATTCTTTTTGCATGAGTTAACCAATTATGTTTTTTGGGTTAAATAAAAAAATCATTTTTTGGACTTTAACCTGTGCCTAAGTTTCCTTCACTGCTCGGTCCATCACAGTACTGTATAGCCTATATAATAAATAAGCATGTAGTCCTCTGTGTCTCCCTCTGTTCCTGTCTTGTTATTGTCTAATCCGTATGTGTGTTTCCCGGTTCAGTTCAGTCAGCTTATGTTCTGTCCATCCAGTCCTTATAATAAACACTATCCACATCCTCAGCCAGCAAGTTCTGCATTTGGGTCCTCTCTCTCCACACTGATGCTGACAAAAAGCGAGGGGCGGGGCCATCTGCTGCGACCGGTTGGGGTGAGAGAAGGAAGACAGGATAAAGACATGCTGTGGAAGAGAGACAGAGGTTAATAACAGATATGATTCAATGCAGAGAGGTCTATTAATACATAGTGAGTGAGAAAGGTGACTGGAAAGGAAAAACTCAATGCATCATGGGAATCCCCCGGCAGCCTACGTCTATTGCAGCATAACTAAGGGAGGATTCAGGGTCACCTGGTCCAGCCCTAACTATATGCTTTAGCAAAAAGGAAAGTTTTAAGATTAATCTTAAAAGTAGAGATAGTGTCTGTCTCCTGAATCCAAACTGGAAGCTGGTTCCACAGAAGAGGGGCCTGAAAACTGAAGGCTCTCCCTCCCATTCTACTTTTAAACACTCTAGGAACAACAAGTAGGCCTGCAGTGTGAGAGCGAAGTGCTCTAATAGGGTGATATGGTACTACAAGGTCATTAAGATAAGATGGGGCCTGATTATTTAAGACCTTGTATGTGAGGAGCAGGATTTTGAATTCAATTCTGGACTTAACAGGAAGCCAATGAAGGGAAGCCAAAACAGGAGAAATATGCTCTCTCTTTCTAGTCCCTGTCAGTACTCTTGCTGCACACTTTTAGGAGTCCTCATTCACTTCCGCAAGGAACCTGTAGTGGTGGCAGCAGACATAGAACAGATGTTCTATTGTTTCAAAGTCTGCCATGATCACCGGGACTTCCTATATTTCCTCTGGTTTGAGGACAATGACCCCACCAAGCGCATCACGGAGTATAGGATGACCGTGCACGTATTCGGCAACAGCCCCTCTCGCGCTGTTGCCATATACGGCTTGAGAAGAGCAGCTCTGCAAGGACAGGAAGAACACAGTGCAGAGGCAAAAGAGTTTGTTCTAAAGAACTTTTACGTGGACGATGGTCTTGCTTCCTTCTCCACCAATGAGAACGCCATCCAAGTCCTGAAGGAAACCAAGGAAATGTTAGCTGATTCCAACATACGGCTACATAAGATAGCTTCCAACCACAACATAGTAGTGGAGGCGTTTCCACCTGAGGAATGTGCTAAAGAGCTGAATGACCTAGAGCTAGGTGTGGATCTGTTGCCTATGCAGAGAAGCTTGGGTCTCAACTGCCACCTTCAAACCGACAGCTTTACCTTTCTTGTCTCCCAGGAAGAGAAGCCCTTTAACCGTAGAGGTATTCTCTCCACAGTTAACAGCATATTTGACCCGTTGGGGTTTGCAACTCCAATAGTAGTTCAGGGCAAGGCTATAGTCAGAGAGCTATGCATGGAGTATTGCGATTGGGACACCCCAATACCTGCTGAAAAAGGGGTAGTCTTGGAGAGACTCACTGAAGGCACTCGAGCAACTTCACATACCAAGGCAGTATCTACCTGTTTCCCCTGCTTTCCGCACAGCACAGGGAGTTATGTGTCTTTTGTGACGCGTCCACCATGGCCATCTCTGGCAGATGCCTACCTCAGGACAGTTGATGATGAAGGACACTGTCTTGTAGGATTCTGCATAGGGAAATCTAAATTCCTATACTGTGCCCTGTCTAGAGCCGTACTATCAGTTGAGCTGGCTGATATCTTGAGGGATGAGCTAGATGTCGAAATCCACAAAGTGAAGTTTTACACCAACTCCAGAGTTGTGCTGGGCTACATCTACAACGCCAACCCAAGGTTTTATGTGTATGTTGCAAACAGAGTAGCACGCATCCGGAAGTCTTCGCAGCCTGAACAGTGGCACTTTCTCAGTTCGGAACACAATCCTGGTACAAGACCAGTTCCAGCTGCACTGTTGAGAGATACAAACTGGTTTTCTGGGCCGATGTTCTTGAAAATGAAAAGGGAGTTACACTTACTCCACCACAGTTCTTTGAGCTTGTAGAACCAGAAAAGAATGCAGATGTGCGTCCACTGATTGCAACCTTTTCTACGAAAGCTTCTGAAAGACTGCTTGGTTCACACAGGTTTGAGAGCTTTTCCAGCTGGAAGACACTTGTATGTGGCATAGCGAAGCTCATCCAGAAAGTCAGATCCTGTGCTAAGACTCTGGAGGGAGATTCGACAAAGGTAGATGAGCATACACAGGCAACAACAGTGCAGGGAGTGCAGAATTATTAGGCAAATGAGTATTTTGTCCACATCATCCTCTTCATGCATGTTGTCTTACTCCAAGCTGTATAGGCTCGAAAGCCTACTACCAATTAAGCATATTAGGTGATGTGCATCTCTGTAATGAGAAGGGGTGTGGTCTAATGACATCAACACCCTATATCAGGTGTGCATAATTATTAGGCAACGTCCTTTCCTTTGGCAAAATGGGTCAAAAGAAGGACTTGACAGGCACAGAAAAGTCAAAAATAGTGAGATATCTTGCAGAGGGATGCAGCAGTCTCAAAACTGCAAAGCTTCTGAAGCGTGATCATTGAATAATCAAGCGTTTCATTCAAAATAGTCAACAGGGTCGCAAGAAGCGTGTGGAAAAACCAAGGCGCAAAATAACTGCCCATGAACTGAGAAAAGTCAAGCGTGCAGCTGCCAAGATGCCACTTGCCACCAGTTTGGCCATATTTCAGAGCTGCAACATCACTGGAATGCCCAAAAGCACAAGGTGTGCAATACTCAGAGACATGGCCAAGGTAAGAAAGGCTGAAAGACGACCACCACTGAACAAGACACACAAGCTGAAACGTCAAGACTGGGCCAAGAAATATCTCTGTGACTGATTTTTCTAAGGTTTTATGGACTGATGAAATGAGAGTGAGTCTTGATGGGCCAGATGGATGGGCCCGTGGCTGGATTGGTAAAGGGCAGAGAGCTCCAGTCCGCCTCAGACGCCAGCAAGGTGGAGGTGGAGTACTGGTTTGGGCTGGTATCATCAAAGATGAGCTTGTGGGGCCTTTTCGGGTTGAGGATGGAGTCAAACTCAACTCCCAGTCCTACTGCCAGTTTCTGGAAGACACCTTCTTCAAGCAGTTCCACTTTTTGTTCACTTTTTCTTGCTGAGCCTGAGAGAGCACATGCCTGTAAGTAGTTGCTATATGTTGTGTAAGCTTTCCCGCGATAGTTATGTGTAGCAGTTTAGAGTTTTGTGTGAGAAATGGCCGCGATGCTAACACGTTAGCCCGTCTATGGGATTTCCGGACTCCCGGATGTTTATTGTGGCCCTGTTAGCTATCTGTCAAGCTAGAAACCACCCTAATGAGGGCAGAATAACGACCTCTAAAATTTAACAAGACCTGTGACGGATGACACTAACTGAGGTTAGCAGATCACTTGGCGGCAAGTAGTGGTGAATGCTGGTCTTAAATGCCGGCAGCTCAGTTGCTCGCAGGTGTGTGGTAATGCAAGTGCAGGGTGACTCCGCCCAGGGGTGGTGACCACGCTCCAGTGGAAAATCCCAGCACTCACCCGGACCATGACAACTAAATATTCCACAGTCATGTGTTAGTAATAGGGCTGCCACAAACGATTATTTTGATAGTCGACTAGTCACCGATTATTTTTGCGATTAGTTGACTAATCAGATCATGCATCCATTGGACCTAAAACGTACAGCTTACTGCACAAGCATGCATCTGCTCTTATATAACTATCATTAGCTTACAGCTTTAAGTGTGTAAGGTCTGTGCTAACTAAAAATAAAGACAAGATGATAGTTTATTAAATTTTAATGAAATTTGCAGATTGTTTCGGTGAAGTTTAATAAACTCCTTGCTATCTAAAATATAACAGGACACCGGAGTATATTCTCCAGCATCTCACACTTCTGATAATCAGTTGTCTGCTTGACGTTTATCCATCTGTTTAAAAACTATAACTTTAATCTCAGCCAAACCGATTTACTCAGGAACAAATAAAATACAAAAAAAAGCCAAACAATAACATTTTTAAGTTATCTAATTGACTTATATATATTTAACCTGAGTAGCGAAAGACGGCGGTGGGTTTGAAAACGATTTGTTGGGAGTCCGGTGTTCTCACGGGCTCTAGTGAGCCTTGCCCCCGGCTAGCTATCCAGCTAGTGGGTAACAGACGTCTCCGAAAACGTCAGAGCGCTTTTGAAAATATGTGGTGTCTTGATAAACTGAGCAGATATTTGAGGTTTACACAGCTACATTCTCGACTGAAAATATGTTAAAAGTTTATTTTGTGACCCAGAAAGAATAATAAGAGTAATAATAAAACTAACTAGCTGCCGCCATTGTTGGAAACTGAGCAGGGCCGCGCTATGAATTCTGTGACACAGCTGCTTCTTCTTCTTCAGGGTTTAACAGCAGCTGGCATCCTTGTACATGCAGTGCTGCCATCTTCTGTTTCAGTCCGTTATTACACTCTTAAATCCTACTACTTATTCTTGCGTCTTTTGTGATCTTACAAAGCTTCAAACGACGCGTCGACTATTAAATCAGTCGTCGACAATTTTGATAGTCGACGTAATCGTGACTAGTCGACTAATCGTGGCAGCCCTAGGTAGTAATATTATAACAAATTTTATAACATTAATATATATAGTATATAATATTATAACAAACAGATCACAAAGTGGGGGTCTAGTGCACATAAGTCACCAACTTTCTGCAGAATCAATTGCTACAGACTTCCAAACTCCATGTGGCCTTCAGATTAGCTCAAGAACAGTGTGTAGAGAGCCTCAAGCAATGGATTTCCTTGGCAGCAGCTGCATCCATACCATACCTGCATCCGTGGTCTAAAGCATGCCACCACTGTACTCTAGAGCAGCGATCCCCAACCCCCGGTCGTTTGGTACCGGGCCGCGAGAGTTGAGGCTCAGGTGTGAAATATATAGTTTTCAGGGTTTTTATCGGTTTTCAGAGTTATTTTGTTATCGTTTTTATCGTTTACTTGGTTTTCCTGGGTCTTTTCACGTGTGTTATGAATAAATCTTCTACCGGTACTAGTTTTATTTTGTTGTATTTATCCGCGACACCTTAAAGGCCGGTCCATGAAAATATTGTCGGGCATAAACCGGTCCGTGGCGCAAAAAAAGGTTGGGGACCGCTGCTCTAGAGGAGTGGAGATGTGTTCTCTACAGTCACGATCACACTTCTGTGTCTGGCAATCCAAAGGACGAGTCTAGGTTTGGTCATTGCCAGGAAAATGGTACTTGTCTGACTGCACAGTGCCAAGTGTAGTTTTATTGTTGGGGAGTTATGTGTAGAGTTATTTTTCAGGAGTTAGTTCCAGTGAAAGAAGCTTTTAAAGCTTCAACATACGAAGACATTTTGGACAATTTTATGCTCCAAGCATTGTGTAAACAGTTTGTAGTTTGCCTCTTTACCAGTGCACAAAGCAAGGTCCACACTGTAAAATCTAATTAGTTCCCAGAACTCAAAAAAATTGAGGAAACTCGTTGCCTCAAAAAAATTGAGTAAAGCTTAGCTAAAAATGACTAAATTAGAACAACTTATTTATTTTGAGTACTCTGTACAAGCTCATTTGTTCCCAGAACTCAAGAAAATTGGATCAAGTTTACGTAAGATGACCAAGTTAGGGCAACTTACTCATTTTGAGTACACTATACAGCCTTGTTAGTTCGCAGAACTCAAAAAAATTAAGGAAACTCGTTGCCTGAACAAAACTAAGTAAAGCTTACTTAAGATGACTGTTAGGACAACTTATACAGTGCAAGTCTACAGTATTAAGAATAACTTGATACTGACTGTACAATACTAATTGTTTACCTACTGACAAACATTTCAAGTTCAACTAAATTAAAAAACAATTTGTGGTAACCTGAATATGATTAAAAATAATTAACAACACTTTTTGTAACGATGTTAAAATCAGCCCAACTTTTATTTTCAAACACAACAAAGTATAAAAGCCAACATACTGGACACTGTTCTGCTGAACAACAAACAATTATATTGCCATCACTGTTGTAATCTTACAATGAAACAAAGTCTCAGATGTAATTATTCTGAAAATAAGTTTAGGCCTACCACAAGTTTGTTTTGTACTTACATTACTTATATAATCAAAATAAAATATTTGTTGTTCTGTCACAAGTGCAGTCTCTGATTTAAACAACACATTTGTTTTGCATTCCAACACATGAGCTGGAATGTTGTAATATTTTAAGGATGGCTTGTTTCCAGTCCAGGCATTACTGCCTGAATGACTATCATGGATCGAGGTGATCCAAATGTAGGTGCAGAAGAAAGTCTTTAACTTCCCTTAAGTACAGTGTCACTGGATGTGGGTTGGAGATGCAATGAGCTTGAACCTGCAGGCGACCATCTTCACTGACCACACCATCTGTGATGGAGGACTCATCTCTCCTGTTGTCCTGCAAGCAAACAATCGTATTTTTTGGAACATGAACTTAATTGCTTTCTTAAAACATTTTTTCTGCATTTGGTATAAACAGACTCAAATTTAGACAATCTCAGGCTCCCTCCCCACCGGAGAGGTGACATTCAGTGTCCCAATTGTCAGTCTGGATAGCCCTGACCACCACCCAACACACAATAATGTCATGAAAGCATCATTTTAAAAAGGGCTATGCAAACATGGCCAATAACTTTCATTCTAATGATGTGCAAAATGATTTGGGCACAAAACAAATTTTGTTGTTAGAAAACTTGCAGACTTCACTATATACAGTGTAGACCCTCTAAACTAAGTTTGGGGGATGTGATCTTTCAAGAAATGCAGACCAAACTGTTGTTGTTTGTTTACTTACACAGCATGTCTTGTAGAATTAACTGGAGTCACCAGCAACAGCATCGCGCAGTCATATCTCAAGTCTAATAACAGAAGACAGGAAAAGATCAGTAAAGAAACAACTTCCCCAAACCAAAGCACAAATAAAACAATAAGTAAAACAGGCTGATCTAAAGTATGATTAAAGTTCAGCCTGATTATTATAAATGTCACTGACAGTTGCTAATATATTGGAAAACCAGAATACTTACTGATGTCTTTCTGTCCAACAGCAGGAGTACTGGTCCCGAGCCTCAAAGACAGTAAGAAGCAAGCAGAGGGAGAAAAAACAGAACATTTTTCAGAAACTGATTTGATCCTTAATGGCTGTGCAATCATTGTAACATGGAGTTTGCTTATGTTGTTAAATAAAGGCTAGATTTGACATTAATAGATGCCACAGATGTTCAAAAGCTGCCACAAAGCATGAAAAAAATGGACGTCTCCGAAAACGTCTGAGCATTTTTGCAAATATGTGATGTCTTGATAAATCGAGCAGATATTTGAACTTTACACAGCTACATTCTCGCCTGAAAATATCTTAAAAGTTGATTTTGTGACTCAGAAAAAGTAATAAGTTTTTTAGCCGCGCTCCTCCGCCATTGGCCAATAAGTACGCACAGGCTCCGACAACCGCAGCCGACAAATGCCATCCTCCTTTTCCCCAGACTACCCTTTCTGGGTCACAAAATAACCTTTTAAGATATTTTCAGGTGAGAATGTAGCTGTGTAATGCTCAAATATCTACTTAATTTATCAAAATATCACATATTTGCAAAAGTGCTTCCACGTTTTCGGAGAGCTCTGTTATCCACCAGCGCGATAGCTGACCGGGAGGTTAAGGCTTGATAGAGTCCATGAGCACAGCTAACTCCTGGCTTATTGTTTTCAACCCCCTGCGGTCTTTTGCTACTCAGGTTAAACATGATATATATAATTAGTTAGTTAGTTAGTTAGTTATGGCTATGGATTGAAAATACCCCCCACACCACACCCCTAATGGCTGCACCTCCCGAAGAATTTTGTCTGGGCTCTTATCTCACTTTTTTATTTCAAACAATCAACAGAAAATTTCACCGACATAGTTTTATGTAAGGTTTTTAAGGGTGTGTTAATTTTTAAGTAACATGAGCCCAGCGGCAACAGCAACGCTAGGCTAACACTAACTAGCTAGCAAGATTATAAACTTGCTGCTAAACTAAGAGAAGCCACAAAATCAGTTTGAATAAGAGTAAACATTTACTTACCAAGTCAGTGTATCAGGTAAAGATTCACAGCAATGACAATAATCTCTTGAGCTGACGCTTCTCCAGGTTTGCTCAACATATTCCATAACAAATGCTGGCACCATGAACATGCGGACTGATCCAAGAGGGAGGAGGACGGTAGTGACGTGGCATTTTCAAAACACATCTTTCATCCTTCCGCACTGAGAAGCAAAACTTCCAGCTTATTTAGTTTTTCTAAGTTAAGACAACTCAAATAAATTGAGTTTATCAGCGTTTTGCATAAAAAGTACTTGTAACTTATTTAAATTGAGTTCTAATAACAAATTGATAAAAATTGAGTTCAGCTTATTTAATATTTTTAATTAAACACAATATTACATTTTACAGTGCATAAAGACATGAATAAGTGAGTGTTACATCCCCCAGGAGGATGTCTCTTCTCCCTATTAACCCTTTGTTTTGTCCAGGCTCCACCTCCTCTGTCCTGATTGGATGCTGTGCAGAGTCCGGCTGATTGGTAATCAGCAGAGCACTATTTAAGGCCTGTGGAGCTGTGCTTCTGGGCCCTCTGGCCATTTTGGTTGCCATACTGGTGCAGGCTTGCATGCCTTTGTATTTTGTGTGAGCATTATTGTTTCATGTTCAGACTGCTTGTAGGGGAGAGCTGCCTTTTGTTTTGACACCCTGTTTTCTCCTGTTTATGTGTTGTTAGGTAGGTTATGGTTATAGGTTGTATCTTTTGTTTCTTTGGAGTTAGGTAAGTTTCTTTTATTTCTACGTCAGGGATGTTTTGTTTGTTATGTTGGCCTTGGCTCTCCCTGACGTTACACCTCGGTCTGAACCTACGTCCCATCACCAGTATTAAATAAACCTTTTAAATTTACCATCTTGGCTCCTCCTTCTCTATCCACATTTTCGTCCCTTCAACCCCCTAGACTAGCCAGGGGACGTAACATAAATTGGGGGCTCGTCCGGGATAAAAGTCCTGGTTAATCCATTTGTGGATGGTGAAGGTTTGGAGTTGTTTGTTTCTGCTGGTGTATTTGGCAGAGGTAGTTAGTATGGCAACTGGTGTTTTTGCTTTGAGTGCATTTTTGAGTAATCCTTCTTGGGAGGAGCTAAATGCGTGTAGAAAACGTGATTTGTTTGCTATAGCAGCACACTTTGAGTTAAATGTATCAAGGCAAATGGTGAAAGAGGACTTGAAAACTGCTGTTTCAAACAAACTTGTGGAAGAAGGCCTGCTTCCTGTTTCTAAATCACCTCGTTTGCCAGTTCCTCTTGACAGGACCCCTAATGAAGGAGTGAAGCCTGCTGTGTTAAAGGACGAAGGGCAAAACCCTGCTGCTGTGGAGCAACAAACGGTGGAAAATTTAAGCACTAATGGCTCACCTTCTTTTGCTACTCCATCTTCTCCTCGTTCAAGACAAGAAGTATTACTCAAGGTACGTTTGGCTAAATTACAATTTGAGGCTCAGGATAAAGCCCAAGCTCGTCAGGCAGAGTTGGAACTTCGCAGGTTGGAAGCAGAGACAGAAAAGGTGTTAAAGCTGAAAAAGTTGGAGCTGGAGTTGCAGATTGAAAGGGAGGTCAGACTGCGTCAGTTGGAGTTACAGGCACAGACTTCAAGAAGTACTACTACTCAACCTAGTTCTGCAAATTCATCTGTTGGTGAAACAACCTCCTCCCCTGTAAACCCAGGTGGTTTCAATGTGAGTAAAAACATTGTGTTGGTACCTCCATTTCGTGAATCAGAAGTTGATACATATTTCAATGTGTTTGAACGTGTGGCTGCCTCATTGCACTGGCCGAGAGAAGTTTGGCCATTGCTTCTTCAGTGCAAATTGGTAGGCAAAGCACAAGAAGTCTGTTCTGCTTTGTCTGTGGAAGAAAGTTTGAAATATGATGTAGTGAAGTCTGCTATCCTTGCTGCTTGTTCCCGAAGCGTATAGGCAACGCTTTCGCAATCACACAAGAACAGCAAATCAGACTTTTGTAGAGTTTGCTTGTGAAAAAGCTACTCTTTTTGATAGATGGATAACAGCAAGTAAAGTTCCTGACTACAACTCCTTACGTGAACTGATACTGCTGGAAGAGTTCAAAAATGGCCTGCCAGAACGCATTGTTGTACACCTTAATGAACAGAAGGTTTCCACTTTGAAAGAAGCAGCTGTGATAGCTGATGAATTTGTGCTGACTCATAAAACTGTTTTTGTGCAGAAACGTGAAGTTACCACCAGAGAACCTCCCCCACGAAAGGATCCTTCAAGCCCACGACAGACTTTTGCTCCAAGGACTGAAAGGGAATGTTTCTATTGTCATAAACTTGGTCATGTTGTTGTTGAATGTCCCGCTTTGAAGCGCAAGAACCAGTCACCAAAAGGAGTAGGCTTAATTAAAACCATCCGTGCTGAGAGAAGGGACCAAAGTGAAGGAGTTGATCCCTGCTTCAAACCCTTCCTCTTAGATGGCACTGTGTCATTGACTGGGAAGCCTGAGGATGAAAAACCCATTCGAATACTCAGAGATACGGGAGGGTCAAGATCTGTGATTTTTATCTGATGTATTACCCCTGAGTGACCATTCCTCTTGTCATGGTAGTATTCTGATTCAAGGAGTCGAAATGGGCTATGTCGAAGCTCCTTTGCATTATGTACACATCAAGTCAAAGTTGGTTAATGGCATCTTCTCTGTGGCAGTACGCCCCTCACTTCCCATAAAAGGGGTGCAGTTCATTTTGGGAAATGATATTGCTGGTGGAAAAGTGCAACCTGTTCCCGAAGTAACAAATGATCCAGAATCAAACTTGAAGAGCAACGACCTAGCAACATGTTTCCCATCTGTTTTTCCTGCTTGTGTTCTCACCAGGGCTCAAGCAAGACGTAAAGCTGCAGAAATTGATTTGTCAGACTCTTCGTTGGCTCAGGCTCTGGCTACAGATGATTTGCAAACCCTGATTGATCTTAAAAGTGGTTCAAAGGATACTACTGAGAAGTGGAAGGATCTACATCTTCCACAGTTAGACTTGCCAGTCACATGTGAAAGCCTTGTTGCTGCTCAGAAGTCTGATCCCTCATTGACTAAATGCTTTACTTTTCTTTCTGAAACAGGAAATAAAAAGGCTTCTTATTTCTTGGAAGATGGGGTCTTGATGCGCAAGTGGACTGCCCACCCAAGTCTAACAGCAGACGTAGAGGAAAGCTGTTCTGATGACTGTGACTGGAGCACTACTTATCAGATTGTTGTGCCTCTTGAGTATCGTCACTACGTAGTCTCCCTTGTACATGAGCACCCTCTGTCTGGTCATTTGGGAGTTACAAAAACGTACAACAAGATACTCAACCATTTCTTTTGGCCAGGATTGAAGGCTGATATAGTTGAGTTTTGCCGCACTTGTAAAACATGTCAGATTGCAGGAAAGCCAAACCAGACAGTTCCTATAGCTCCTCTTCATCCTATACCAGTACTTGGTGAACCTTTTGAACGTGTCATTGTGGACTGTGTTGGTCCATTGCCCAAGACAAAGAATGGTAATCAGTTTTTACTGACTGCAATGTGTACTTCGACTCGTTTTCCAGAAGCTGTCCCACTCAGAAGAATAACTGCACCTTTGGTGATTAAAGTTTTGACAAAGTTCTTCACTACTTTTGGTTTACCAAAAGTAGTCCAGACAGACCAAGGAACTAACTTTCTGTCTAAACTTTTCAAGCAGGTCATGCAGACTCTGGGGATTAAGCATGTTGTGTCAAGTGCATACCATCCTGAGTCTCAAGGAGCATTGGAGCGCTGGCATCAGACACTCAAGGCAACATTGCAGAAATACTGCTTGGATACTGCAAAAGAGTGGGATGAGGGAGTACCTCTGATGGTGTTTGCCATGCGCGAAGCTAAGCAAGAGTCCCTTGGGTTTAGCCCAAATGAACTAGTGTTTGGTCATTCTGTCCGGGGACCTTTGAAGTTGTTGAAAGAACAGTTCTTGTCAACAGACCATGTTGTGAAAACTAATGTTCTGGATTATGTTTCACAGTTCAGAGAGCGCCTCCATAAGGCCAGGTTGGCAGCTGCAGAAGCCCTCTCCTCTGCTCAGGGGAAGATGAAGAATTGGTATGATAAGAAAGCCGTTCCTCGATCTTTCAATCCAGGTGACAAGGTTTTGGTTCTTCTACCAACTGCTAGCTCTGCATTGTCTGCCCGCTTCTGTGGACCATACCAGGTGGATAAGAAAGTAAATGACACTGACTATGTGATTAAAACCTCAGACAGGAAGCGTAAAACACGCTTGTGCCATCTCAATATGCTCAAATCTTTTCATTCTAGAGCTGACTCTCTCTGTGGTCCTGCAGATAAGTCTGTGGCATCTCCGTCCGAGCCAATCTCATCTCCAGAACCTCTCTTGTTGAACTCTTCCTCAGGATTGAGGTCAAGTTTAGATGAAGACGGGCTCAAACTTTGTGATGCCAGCTACCAGAATGCCAGAATGCTTAATTCTGAGGTACTGTCCCAGTTGTCTATATATCTGTCTCACTTGACCCGTGAGCAACAGTTGGACATTGAAAGGCTCGTCACCATTCATTTAACACTCTTTGGGGACATGCCTTCCCGTACTACTGTAATAGAGCACGACATTGATGTTGGGAATGCCGTGCCTATTAAGCAGCATGCTTACTGTGTGAATATGGCAAAAAGGGAAATGATGAACACAGAAGTAGACTACCTTCTGAAGCATGGATTGGCTATCCCAAGCTATAGTCCATGGAGTTCTCCGTGCCTGGTTACGCCAAAATCAGATGGAACACCTCGCTTTTGCACAGATTTCCGCAAGGTAAATGCAGTAACAGTACCTGATTCCTTCCCACTGCCCCGTGTTGAGGACTGTATTGACAGCGTCGGATCTGCTGCTTATGTGAGTAAGCTTGACCTTCTTAAAGGTTATTGGCAAGTACCTCTGACAGAAAGAGCATCAGAAATCTCAGCTTTCGTAACACCTGATCACTTTTTACAATATACAGTTATGGCATTTGAAATGAGAAATGCTCCTGCTACCTTTCAGAGGTTAATGTCAACTGTATTATCTGGTGTGGCAAACTGTAATGTTTATCTTGATGATGTGGTCATCTATTCTTCCAGCTGGTCAGAGCATGTTGACACCTTAACCACTGTGTTCAAGCGTTTAGCTGATGCTTCCTTGACCCTCAACTTGGCTAAATGCGAGTTTGGTAAGGCTACAGTGACCTACCTTGGAAAGGAAGTTGGGCAGGGCAAGGTTCGCCCTATCAGTGCAAAGGTTAATGCCATTCTTAACTTTCCTGTGCCAACAACACGCCGTGAGCTGCGCAGATTTCTGGGGATGGTTGGTTACTACAGGTGTTTCTGTAGGAATTTTTCTGAAGTCGTAACACCACTGACAAACCTGTGCAGCCCGAAGGTACCATTCATTTGGAGTCCTGAGTGTCAACATGCTTTTGAATGTGCAAAAGGTCTTCTGTCGAGTTCACCTGTTCTTGTCGCTCCAGACTTTTCTAAACCTTTCAAGCTTGAAGTGGATGCCAGTGAGGTGGGGGCTGGAGCTGTTCTTCTTCAGGATGATGGACAAGGAGTGAGTCATCCTGTCTGCTTCTTTGGCAAGAAGTTCGATACTCATCAAAGGCGGTACTCGACAATTGAAAAGGAGACTCTGGCCATGCTTCTGGCTCTTCAGCATTTTGACGTGTATGTGGGATCTACTTCCCAACCTGTAGAGGTCTTCACTGATCACAATCCTCTCGTGTTCCTCTCTCGTATGTATAACAACAATCAGCGACTGATGAGGTGGGCTTTAATTTCACAAAACTACAACATTGAAATAAAGCATAAAAGAGGATGTGAAAATATTGTGGCTGATGCCCTCTCAAGAATGTGATGGTGTAAGGTTAACAAACTTATACGTTTGTTTTTCTGGGTGGAGGTGTTACATCCCCCAGGAGGATGTCTCTTCTCCCTATTAACCCTTTGTTTTGTCCAGGCTCCACCTCCTCTGTCCTGATTGGATGCTGTGCAGAGTCCGGCTGATTGGTAATCAGCAGAGCACTATTTAAGGCCTGTGGAGCTGTGCTTCTGGGCCCTCCGGCCATTTTGGTTGCCATACTGGTGCAGGCTTGCATGCCTTTGTATTTTGTGTGAGCATTATTGTTTCATGTTCAGACTGCTTGTAGGGGAGAGCTGCCTTTTGTTTTGACACCCTGTTTTCTCCTGTTTATGTGTTGTTAGGTAGGTTATGGTTATAGGTTGTATCTTTTGTTTCTTTGGAGTTAGGTAAGTTTCTTTTATTTCTACGTCAGGGATGTTTTGTTTGTTATGTTGGCCTTGGCTCTCCCTGACGTTACACCTCGGTCTGAACCTACGTCCCATCACCAGTATTAAATAAACCTTTTAAATTTACCATCTTGGCTCCTCCGTCTCTATCCACATTTATGTTCGTCCCTTCAACCCCCTAGACTAGCCAGGGGACGTAACAGTGAGTTTGGTGAGGAAGATTGTGAAAAGTGCGCTTCTGGTCAAAAATTCCAATAAACACACTCCTAAACCTTGTGGAAAGTCTTTCCAGAAGAACTAATCCTGTTGTAGCTGCAAAGGGTGGGCTAACATCAGATTAAACCTACATATTAAATCACATTTTAATGAATTAAAAATAAAATGTCACTCACATTTATATGCGTGGTAAAGCAGATGAGCTAATACTTTTGGCAATGTAGATAATGCTTTGTTAAGCAAAGTTGGCTCTGACTAAAACAAGTTAACAACATAGTCTACAGCCAAAAAGCAATATTATAAAAGTAATACATTAAACTAGGCAATAGTTTTTTGCTTCTATGAAGTTAGAATTTCTTATTGCAACAGACATGTTGCATGCTTCACTGACTGTCCTGTTAAATTCATTTCTCTTTTGACTTCAGCCTTTAGGTTGTTCTTTCTCTGTTGCTCTTCATCCTTTCGTTCCTTTGCAAGTCTCTGTTTCTCTTTCTTTGAGGCCTTCTTTGCCTTTTTCAACATGTTTACTGTGTAGTGACCCCCACAATTCTCCACAGTCATTCTGTTAATTTTCTCTAGAAGCTGCCTGATTTGTTCTGGGTCTTCCACTTCGTTATTGAAGACATGATATCTGCCATAGACACCCTCAATGAGCTCTTGAAGTCATAAATTTTTTGAGATGAAATTTTCAGTAGTTTGTTTCTTTAGTTTGTCTCCATGTGTGAACAGAACTAGCGAGTATTTGGCTGCCTCTTTACCAAAAGTACTTTGAATCATCTTCACAGTGTCTTCCTCTTCTTGTGTGAACCTACCAAGCTTTAGGACCATCAGGAAGGCATGAGGGCCAGAAGCAGACAGAGAAATAGATATTTTAATTTTTTTTAACACTTCTTCTTCAGCCACATTATTGTCAAATACCCCAGGAGTGTCAATGATGGTCACCTTTCGACCTTCCACATCTCCCTGAGCTCTCTTGCACTCAGATGTCCAGGAGGGTGGGGACAGTTCAGACTAGAGATGGACCGATCCGATATTACGTATCGGTCCGATACTGACCTAAATTACTGGATCGGATATCGGAGAAAAATAAAAAATGTAATACGATCCATTAAATATCACGAAAGCACCTCACAAAACTTGCAACACGCCGTAACTCACCTCAGAACGTTAGCACGTCGAAGCAGTATGCATCACGTGATAGAGCGGCTGTGGCATGCGGGATCTGTCGGTGGTCTGGATAGCATTTGGAGCTTCGCTAGCAACCCGGCATTTCATCTCCGACAAAGTTATCCCCGAGAGAAGTAAAGCAAGTGTGTAAGTCCATCTCTGAATGTTTGTAAAGCATTCCTGCGTTAAGCTTAACAAGCGACTGCCTCTTCTTGCTGCTACTTCAATCATGAAACTGCTTAATGATCAGCTGATCGGCTTTTCTGTCGTGAGTCCGTCTCTCTTGTTTGGTTTTGGCCCACTTTGCACCAGAAAGAGGAAACCAGCGGATAAACAACAGCAACACGTTTAAGCTTGATAAGCTGTTGTTAGAATTTATTTAATGTTACTTTCTACTCGAGGATCTTTTTCTACGTAGCTGACGGCTGGTAACTGTGCAGGGGCGGATCTAGCAAAGTTTAGCCAGGGGGGCCGATAGGGCATTAACAGGGAAAAGGGGGCACAAAGACATACTTTTCTTTCTTATTCTCATTTAAAATGTCGAGCTTTTAATAAATAATTATCTGACACCCAAAGTTTTAATTTGATGTAAAAGGAATAGAAGTCAATTACTGTATATAGTGACTATTAAGTCTAATATATATACCCTAGTAAGATATAGTACTTTTTCCTTTGGGAAGGTACCATCTGTGCAGTCTGCAATTTTGTTGAAGAAAGATGTTGAATCTATTTAATATTTCTTGAAAAATAATTGATTTCTGTGCATTTTTTTTCACACTGCATCAAATTAAGGTTGATTACGTCGATTAAGCATCATGAGGTGGAGCGTGAGGGGTGGTTCCCTATTTTTTATTTATTTATTTTTGTTGTTGCTGGGAGTTGGAACCCTATTAGTTAGGTTGCTTAATATTTACGCTAAGTACTCTTTAAAATACCAGAATAGGGAGGATGGTGTAGGTTTAAGTTTATTAGATTGATCAGTATTGCTGAACTATCGGTATCGGACATAAAAAAGTGGTATCGTGCCATCTCTAGTTCAGACTGAAAATCTTTTCTTCCTAAGATGATGTTTCCTGTTGCACTCTTCCCTCCTCCTGTTTTTCCCACCAAAATAATTCGTAGTTCATCACTCTTCTTCTGCTTCCTAGAACCTGCAGACATAAAACATAGGAACATCTTTTTTCTTTTTCAGTTTTTTTTCTTTTTCTGCCGTCATTGTATAAAATATTGAACTTTAGTGTAGATTGTACAGTGTACAAGTTATTTGCTCACCATCACAGTGTAAGATAAAAGCTGGCCTTTCTAGACTGTCAAGCACCCAATTCTAAGAGACTGAAAAAACAATCTCCATAAACTAATAAAATATGAGTGCATAAATTGGTGCCGACGCTCATTAGCAAATAAGCATTTTTATTTTAACCTCTATCTACCAGGCCACCCACAACAAATCTAGGGTTACGTTACTGACCCTTTTTTTAAATCGTATTTTTACCTATTTGGAACACCCAGATGGAAAAAAAGAAACTTTAAATACAAAAACCCTAATGACACAATGTAAGCAACTTAATTTAAAAGGTTTTGTTTTCACCCTACAAGAACATGCTGACTTACAATTTCTTTAAAACATTTGTGTGTGTATAGAATAGAATAGAATAGAATAGAATAGAATAGCCTTTATTGTCATTGTACAGAGTACAATGAAATTGGAGTGCCACTCCCTTGGTGCAAGATAAATAATAAATATAAATGTAAAATATAAAAAGTACAATAAAATAATCGCAAGTACTCAAACAATAGTAAGTACGATATATACAGGATAACGTGTGTGTTTACAACCCTTCAAAGGTCTGTGTGAGGTTCAAGCCTTGATTTTACTGTTGAAGTCCTTAGAGAGACTGCCAGACAAACATGTCTATACACCTATATACCACGTTGAGCAGACAGTCACTCTAGGGCAGGGGTCTGAAACTCAAATGAGCTGGGGGCCACTGCTAGCACTGTCATCTCATTGGAGGGCCACTCAAGTGTTCGAGAAGTACAAAAAAACAAAACAAAAAATACACTGACAAATATTTATGAAAATATAGTGGGTTTTTTAAATTTTAAATATTGTATAACACAAAACTGCAAAAGTGAGTGCAAATCTTTTTTCCTTACTAGACCCCTGCTCTAAGGCAATCACCGATAGCCAAAACACAACAACCATATATCAGTATATCCATGTCCAAAAGATGAACACTGAACATTTTTGAATTGGGTTCAGGTCATTTAAATGGTGACACATATTTCAAAATAAATGAGTTTCTTCCATTTCAAACACCAGCATCAAAATAATTAATTAGAATTAATCAAGAACTTTGAGTTGAATGTGCAAGTCCATTGTTGATCAACAGCAAGGCAAAATCCCCAGAATATTAGAGAGAATAGTATAGAGCAGCGGTCCCCAACCTTTTTTGCGCCACGGACCGATTTGTGCCCGACAATATTTTCACGGACCGGCCTTTAGGGAGTTGCGGATAAATACAAACAAAATAAAACTAGTACCGGTCTCGAAAAAAGAAGATTTATTCATAACACACGTGAAAAGACCCAGGAAAACCGAGTTAATGAAAAAAACGATAACAAAATTACGCTAAAAACCGATAAAAACCCTGAAAACCATACATTTCACACCCAAGTCTCAACTCTCGCGGCCCGGTACCAAATGACTCACGGACTTGTACCAGTCCGTGGCCCGGGGGTTGGGGACCGCTGGTATAGAGATTTCACATAGATAGCTACATCTCTCCTAGAGCTCACATGTCCAAGGTTGTGGAATATCGTACCAGCATGACTGGCTGGTTTCATGTTTGTGCTTGAACAAGCTTAGAATCAGAGATGGGCAGTAACGCGTAATCCGATTACTTTTTTCAAGTAACTTGACCAACACTGCTTAGAATGACACTTTTTCAATCCAGTCTGACAAAAAAAATACAAAATATTCCCAGAACAGAATTTATATAGATACTGATATTCCATTAGTAAATGCCTGCATTTGTATAGCGCTTTTCTAGTCCATAGGACCCCAAAGCGCTTTACACTACATTCAGTCATCCACCCATTCACACACACATTCACACACTGGCGATAGCAAGCTACATTGTAGCCACAGCTGCCCTGGGGCGCACTGACAGAGGCGAGGCTGCCGGACACAGGCGCCACCGGGCCCTCTGACCACCACCAGTAGGCAAACACGGGGTTAGTATCTTGCCCAAGGATATTTGGCATGCAGCCAGGATGCAGCCTGGGATCGAACCACCGACCTTCTGATTAGTGGCTGACCTGCTCTGCCACCTGAGCTACAGCCACCCCATTAGTGATTATAATCATTTACAAATAATAGTGAAGTTATTAACAGTTGAGTATCTCTCACTTGTACATGTTCAAATTATTTCTCTAAGTATTAAAAAGTGATTAGGAAAGTCGTATTCTTTATTTGTGCAAAAAATGTTTCTTGAGATGCAGTTGACCAAAACTGCCAAAATTTTCCTGGGGAATAATTTAATCCTCCAAAATCTTCATTGTATGTGGCAGCAATCTGAGACTCTCACTGCTAAAGCACCAACTGTAGCTCCAACAGCTGCTCCAGCAGCAATTCCAACTGCCAAACCTATCGGACCGCCTGCAATTCCAAGCACACCTCCAATGGCAGCACCACAGGCTGCTGCAACAGCTATTGCTGGTGCTGAAGTGAAGTCATTTGATTTTTCAGCTCTGGCTCTGGCTTCATAATGATATCTCATCTGCACCTTGCACTTCTCTCTGGTGGCCCTTCCTCCATATTTGGCTCTCAGTTTATCAAGCTCTCTCTGCTTCTGTGCTTCCATCTCCTTCAGGAGTCGCTCTTTCTCCTTTTCTATGGCTGCCTCTGCTTTCATGAACATTGCATTGGTATAGTAACCTCCACCATTAACCACAGTCATCTTGTCAATTTTGTCCAGGAGCTGAGAGATTTGTTTGGGATCTTTGATTTCATTGTTGAAGACATGGTATCTGTTACCACACTTTCGAATGATGGCTATGAGATCAGGACTTTCTGAAATAAAGTTTTCAATGGTTTGCTTCTTTAACTGGTCTCCATGTGTAAATAACACCATTGTGTATTTTGCTCCATCTTCACCAAAGGTGGTCTGGATCATCTGAACAGTATCTTTCTCTTCCTGAGTGAACCTGCCCAGCTGAAGAACCACAAGGAAGGCATGAGGACCAGGGGCAGACAGAGAGATGCACATCTTGATCCTATTCAATACTTCTTCTTGAGTGAAATTCGTGTCAAAAAGGCCTGGAGTATCATTGACAGCTACCTTTCGACCGTCAACATTCCCCTTTGCTTTATGGCATTCAGATGTCAGAGAGGATGGTGACAGTTCTGATTCAAAGGCCTCTCTCCCCAGGATTGTGTTTCCTGCTGCACTCTTCCCCACTCCCGTCTTCCCCACAAGAACAATCCTCCTTTCATCTGAATCCATGGCACCTTTGTACCCTGTTGGACAGAAACACACTGTTCATCATACAGTGCTTTGTTGTTCAGGGTGGCATGCACATGCAAAATGCAAAAAACATCTTTTATATGCTGCTTAGAGATGGTGGTAACTCTTAAAGCTGAACCAGTGAGAACCTAATAAGAATCAATAAGAGAACTGATAAGGAAATTCTGACATCCAACAGGTGAAACAGCTCAGAGATTCTCAGTTTCAGTTAATATTGGATTTGAATGCTTATCTCTTGTCTTTGATAATGCCAAAATAAACAAAAAGATTCTAAAGAAATGTTTTGGGGGATTTAAACAGATTTCATGGGAAAAAGGCTTCTCTAGTATTCAATCAGAGTGCTCAAGCCCTGTGTGAAAAGTGATTGCTCCCCTTTCCAGAAATGGCGAAAACATGGAACCATGGTGAAGCTTCCCAGGGGTGTCCAGCTGACCAAGAGTGCAGTGATCACTCATCCAAGAAGTCACAAAAGACCCCAGAACATTTGCCTCAGTTGAAGTCAGTGTTCATGACTCCACCAAAAGAATGTGTCTGGAAGAAAACATCTTGATGATCCCAAAGACCTTTTGGAAAATACTCTGTAAATGAGGGTGTATTGTGATAAACAGCTGAAACACCCAATGAGTTGGGGGTGCACAACTGATGATGTTTCGTATTCGTGACAAATGGTGGTTTACATTAGTCTTCAACTAACTGAAGAATTACATTACTGAAAACACCTAAGGTCAGTTAAAGAAAACTTGCTTCACTGATCCTGTGACAAAGTGGCTGGACTGAATGCCATTTGTCACTTGCATATATTGTTATTTTGTGTTCTGTTATCTTATAGTCAATCATAATGCTTTAATTAGTGATGTGCGATACCACTGATTTCCTTTCCGATCCGACACCAAGTAAAATTCAGGGTGGTATCGACGATACTGATCCGATACTGATACTTTGTACAAAAACGTATTTTATTTATTGCATCTTTTATTGTATCTCAAATTATAGAGTCATAATGATTACAGGACATTCGATTAATTGTTCTTATCACTTAATAATGCAGAATTCATCATATAGAAATAAAAAAACTGAAGTTGTGCGCTATTTGAACACGTTGCCTGCCTGCGGCACTAAAGGACTCCGTGAAAGACGTCTGTCTCGCCCTAGCAGCACCTGTCCTGTCCCTCTCCTCTCCTCCTCTTCAATTTGCCTCAACATATGCTCATCATATTCTGTGATATGATTTACTCTGAGGTGTTTGACAAGGTTAGTGGAGCTGCCACAACACCTTACTTTTTTGCCACATGTATCACAAACCACGCCTCGGCTGTTTGTGGATGTAAAATACGTCCGCACATGACTCCATTTATGCGCAGCCATTGTTGTGAGTGTGCATGCCAAGGGGCTGCAACACATTTATACATCCGTATTTCGCACATGACTATGAAAGGCGGAAGAGGAAGTAGTTCCTTCCTATGTAGACAATCCGAATGATATAGTTTCTTTCCATTGTGTTCCCATTAATGGAACTGGCCTGAGGATCAGCTCTGAAAAGTCGAAGCTCATGCACGTCAGCTCCATGGACCCACGACGGGGGATCTACATCGGGACACAGCTGCTAGAAGAAGTGGAGAACCTACCTCGGTAGCGCGATTTCCCATGACGGCAACGCGGAGGTGGATGTCAAGTGCCACACTGGAAAGGCAGCTGCGGTATTTCGGAGGATGAACAAGATCTGGTTCTCCCCGACCATCTCCCTCAAGATCAAACTCCGCGTGCTTAATTCGATCGTGATCCCAACTGCCATTTATGCCAGCGAAACTTGGAAGGTATCGGCCTGCATCAACACCAAGCTCGACGTCTTCCAGCAGCGATGTCTTCGCCGGATTCTGAAGATCCGCTACACCGACCACATCACCAACGAGGAGGTCCTGCGAAGGAGTGGCACAGTCAAACTTCACAACATCGTTGCATGCCAAAGACTCCGACTGGCCGGCCATATCCTCCGCATGGATGATGCATGGATTCCAAAAACAGCGATGTGCTGGCAACCCCTGGGCATTAAAAGACCACGAGGACATCCCCGCAACACCTGGTGAAGGTCCATCAAGACCTAAAGACATCGAACATATCATTGGAAGAAGCTGAAGCCCGCACACAAGATCGAGCCTGGTGGCGTTCGTTTGCCACCCGATATGCCACATAAGGCATGGGAGGATCTAAGTCTAAGTAAGTAAGTCCTGTTAATGATAAACTACAAATTTACCCTAAATTACTAAAATATCAATATTTTAATGTGAGAATCGATTCTACAACATAAATGACTGGTATCGGAGGAATCGATATTTCAGTATCAATCAGCACATCTCTAGCTTTAATGTAGACACTGCACATGTAACCTTGGCTCTACATACTCTGTTTGGCTCTGTTTGTGGTAGCATTGTCTATATATTGAGGCGATCGTGGCTCAAGAGTTGGCAGTTCGTCTTGTAATCGGAAGGTCGCCAGTTCGAGCTCCTGCTCCGACAGTCTCAGTCATTGTGTCCTTGGGCAAGACACTTCACCTGTTGCCTACTGGTGGTGGTCAGAGGGCCCAGTGGCGCCAGTGTCCGGCAGCCTCGCCTCTGTCAGTGCGCCCCAGGGCAGCTGTGGCTACAATGTAGCTTGCCATCACCAGTGTGTGAATGTGTGTGTGAATGGGTGGATGACTGAATGTAGTGTAAAGCACTTTGGGGTCCTTAGGGACTAAATAAAGCGCTATACAAATACAGGCCATTTACCATTTATTCATTACATCTCTGCAAATGTTCTTAAAGCGAAATGTCACTTCATCATTAGTTGATTTGAATCTTTCATTTGTTTATGTAGTTTGGTTATACTTACCATTGTGTGTTCCTTGGTGCAGGTCCTATATGTGAAACAGGTATATGGGAATGGCCGCCCCAGTACTTCCTGATTTTATAGGATATGATGTCACTGATCATATCAATTGGGTGTAACCAAATGAAGGGCTGTTTCTTTTGTGTAAAATTGTTTATTTCATTTAAAATAACCTCACGAGTCAGATTAAGTGAAGAGATTGACTTTTCACACCGTTTAGTTGGGTAAATGAGTTTGTTAAGTGGAAAAATGATTTTATTCCTGTTTCTTTGTCTAGACTGTGTTATTTAGCCTACCCTATATTCTCGATGGTAGAGGTTAATGAGGTTCAGATGTGAATGGAATTCTGTATAAAGCAGGTGAGATTTTGACTGTCAGGTTCTTATGTTTTGTGAAACATTTGTTGAAAGGCAATGCTAGAAAATAAAGAAGACTTAAAAGTAGGGATGGGTATTGATAAGATTTTCACGATTCCGATTCCATTTTCGATTCTGTTTAACGATTCAATTCTTTATCGATTCTCTTATTGATTCTTTAAAAAAAAAAAGGAGAACACTAAGGCCGATTAGCTTAGAACTTTGTTTTATATCTTCCCTTTGAACAAGATAGAAATTTAGGAGTAGCATGGCCTTATAAACCCAACAGTGAGATATTAAGAGATCTAGCCTATGGCTCTTCAATGGGGTTTCACAGGGTCCCCGGGGAAAAAAATTGTAAATGTAAAATAATAAAATAAATATTCTTCTGTAGCAATAACAAAGTATAACATAAATTATTCTGTAACAATTACACAAGAATATCCAGTAATGTCTCTGCCTACAATTAAACACATTCCCTTACCGAAAATTTGAGGGCATCTGCTGTGGCAAATGGGTGCAAGCCTTTTACCACAAACTGAGTCACTGCTCGGTGACATTCGTCTATCCTGGCCTGAAAGTAGACGCTACCGGTAGACTGCAGCGACAACTGCCAGCGAGCGCCAGCCAGACTCTGTCTGTCTCTCTCATCATGGTCACCTAAATGCAGCACACAGTAATGGCAGGTTTTGTAATAAGGCAGATCACACTAACATAATATGCACTGTTAGTTGATTATTTACCTGCTGCATTAACGGGAGAGGACGTACAAACGTTACCGCTGCTGCTGGGTTGAGATTCATGAGTCTGGAGTGGAATTAAAATCACGACATTCATTTAAGGTCATCGCGTGTTTTGTGAGCAAATGCTTTTGCATATTTGTAGTGTTCCATCCATCCATCCATTTTCATCCGCTTTGTCCGGGGCCGGGTCGCGGGGGCAGCAGCCTAAGCAAAGAGGCCCAGACCTCCCTCTCCCCAGCCACCTCCTCCAGCTTATCCGGGGGAATACCAAGGCGTTCCCAGGCCAGCCGAGAGATATAATCTCTCCAGCGTGTCCTGGGTCTGCCCCGGGGCCTCCTCCCGGTGGGACATGCCTGGAACACCTCACCCAGGAGGCGCCCAGGGGGCATCCTTGTCAGATGCCCGAACCACCTCAGCTGGCTCCTTTCGATGTGGAGCAGCAGCTGCTCTACTCTGAGCCCCTCCCGGATGGCCGAACTTCTCACCCTATCTCTAAGGGAGAGGCCAGCCACCCTTCGGAGGAAGCTCATTTCTGCCGCTTGTATCCGCGATCTCGTTCTTTCGGTCACTACCCACAGCTCGTGGCCATAGGTGAGGGTAGGGACGTAGATCGACCGGTAAATTGAGAGCTTCGCTTTTACACTCAGCTCCCTCTTCACCACGACGGACCGGTGCAGCGTCCGCATTACTGCAGCTGCAGCCCCAATCCGTCTGTCGATCTCCGGCTCCCTTCTCCCATCACTCGCGAACAAGACCCCGAGATACTTGAACTCCTCCACTTGGGGCAGGAACTCATCCCCGACCCGGAGTGGGCACTCCACCCTTTTCCGGCTGAGAACCATGGCCTCAGATTTGGAGGTGCTGATCCTCATTCCCGCTGCTTCACACTCGGCTGCGAACCGCTCCAGTGCGAGCTGGAGGCCCTCACCCGATGAAGCCAACAGAACCACATCATCTGCAAAAATCAGAGATGAGATTCTGAGGCCACCAAAGCGAAAGCCCTCCGCCACTTGGCTGCGCCTAGAAATCCTGTCCATAAAAATTATGAACAGAACCGGAGACAAAGGGCAGCCCTGGCGGAACGCTGGACCAGCTCTTTATCCTCTGCAGGATACTTGAGGGTGCATGGGAGTTTGCCCAACCAGTCTACATGTGTTTTGTGGACTTGGAGAAGGCATTCGACCGTGTCCCTCGGGGTGTCCTGTGGGAGGTGTTGCGGGAATATGGGGTGTCTGGCCCATTGCTACGGGCCATTCGATCCCTATACAACCGTTGCAAGAGCTTGGTTCGCATTGCCGGCAATAAGTCGGACTCGTTCCCGGTGGGTGATGGGCTCCGCCAGGGCTGCCCTTTGTCTCCGGTTCTGTATTTGTAGTGTTTCCTCCCTTAAATTAAATATCTACTATGCAAGTATTGCAAGTTGCCCTGTTGTTCTCGTAAAGTATGACCAAACTTTTTAGCGTTTGCCATGTTTCCTGCCAGGTACTGTAAATGACGCTCTGCAACGTAGTGACATCATTCGGGGTGACTGGAATCGATAAGGAAATTGTTTGCAAAAATGGCAAACAATTCCAAGGAATTGAAACAGTGGGAACCGGTTCTCAACAAGAACCGGTTTTCAATACCCATCCCTACTTAAAAGAAACTTGAACAGTCTGCAGATGCTGTTTTGCTATCACTTTCCATGCTGCTTATGTTATGCTACCTCACACCCCCCCCCCCCCCCCCCCCCCCACCCATTCAAGACTTGTGCTAATTATTTTAGGGATTTTAAAATCTGGTCCTATCAAGCAACCCATTTAGTCGCTTCATATTTTTCCCATAGTATAGGTTTATCTTTCTTTGTAAAATCAGACAGCTGCTACTACACTAGTACTTTAATTAGCATCATTATCAGGAGGCTTAGTTTAAAAAGAAAAGACATGTTTTTCACGGACCATAATAACTACTGTTAGAAATTCTGAACCTAAAAATAAATAATGCTTATGCTAATTGGAAAGCAATAAGTATAACCCTGGCAGAGGGTCTGAGGGGGTGTTCAGACCTTTTTGTAATTTTATACAAACCCTTTTGGAAACAGTTCGGATTCAAAGAATTCTAATGAAGCATGTTTCTGTTCTTGTATGACAGCTTGTTCCAATATTAAACTGTAAAGATATTCACAAGTGGATTTCTTTCAGTTCAGTGGGTTTCTTAGATTTAGATTACAATCAAGTATTGATCAAATAAGAAAAAATCCCCAGCATGAGAAAATGAAGCTGACAAGTTTGAATAAAGTATTCCTTGTGTGGGCCTGGTCCTGCCCTGACATAGATCAGCAGGACACAGCAGCAAGCTCAGCCAGAAGCTACACACAGCTAAGTTGATTCCTGAAAGGAAAAGAAAATGAGCTGTCCCCAGACTCTTCTTTGTCAGTGGTATTAAGGAGGTCCTCAAAGTATTCCTTCCACCGCCTGTCTATATCCCCAGTTATAATCAGTATTACCCCAACTGCCACTATCCACTGTGTAAATAATGCACTATATTCCCCTTCTGAATTGTCTGATGGTTTGCTAGAATCGCTTTGAGTCAGACCTGAGTTTCATGGCCTCGCCGAACTACTTTTGCTTCAGCAAGTTCCTGAGCAAGTTCCTAGTTTTCCAGTGTTAATTCCTAGTTTCCATGTTCAGGGTGTTGGTTTGCTTTTCATGTGTTTATTTAATGGAGTGTTTTTCCCAGCAATAAAGCTACCATTTTAAGTTACATTTCCATGTTCGATTCCTGTATGTAGGTCCTTTCTCCTGCCTGCCACACAGCGAAACATGACAACAGTGACCACTGGGTAATTTGTGTTATAAACATG
Organism: Aulonocara sp. 'chitande type north' Nkhata Bay; assembly: GCF_057382095.1. Lineage (NCBI taxonomy): Eukaryota > Metazoa > Chordata > Actinopteri > Cichliformes > Cichlidae > Aulonocara > Aulonocara sp. 'chitande type north' Nkhata Bay. Next base: position 959,039 of record NC_141362.1, on the reverse strand, counting down.
GATAAACATTACTAATTTGTAACGTGGGTTGTATTAAGTGGTTGAGAGGAGGCCGCAGAAACACTCAGCAGGACACTCATGACCACACTGGTACTGGAAATTCCACAGTGTTCGTCTTTTAATAAACACACTCTTCACCAACCGCTGCTGTCTTACATGGAGCAAGCAATGTTCATACAACCTGTAACATTACTTTGAGTTTGGGAGCTGAAAAAACGAGGTCCATCTCAGTCCATGTGTCCATGTGTAAGCACGTTTCTCCCACACTCTACAGAGGGCAGTAGCACATACTTGTGACATCACTAAACATTAACTTGGGTTGTCTTAAAGAGACATCACACAGTTGAGATTGTTATAACTTCCTAATCAGTGTATATGTGTATATGAATTTAATAACCCATCTCAAAATAGACAGAGCCGGGTCCGTGACACAAATCGTGTTATTTTTATTTTTTAACAATGAATATGTCATTTGATGGTTTTTCCTCATTTCAGTCTTGTTTTTCAATTAGACTTGCTTTAATTTGTTTCACAATAAATATATTTAATAACCCATTACTTTACAAGTTCTCTCATTTAGAAGACTTCACTAAAAGGGATATTGTTTATGGACTCATTATGCACAATAGCAAAGATGACTTTCTGGTGAATGCTATAATCACTCTTTGTACATTTTAAATACACAGATCTAAACATACAAAGCTGGCTTTTGTAAAATTTTTATTTCATACTTTAAAGCCCTTATTTTATGAAAACAAAAGATGCAGTGAAACCTTTGAACACAACTGAAGAATGTGATTTAGTTAGTAAGCCCAAATTTACCCCTTTATTTTCTCTTCCTTTTTTTAAAAAACTGAAAGCTAATTTCTTGTAATCACCTGCTCCAAAGGAATCTTGCAGGAGCCATGTTGTTATATATTAATTCTTGTTTTTGCGTCAATAAAAAAAACAAAACAAAAAAAACTCTTCTAATGCAGCAGACAAATGCCTCACCGTTTTTCCCCGGATTTTAAGGGTGGGTCGTGTGTACCCTTAAAAAAATCATTGCGAACACTGTTTGAAGATTTTTTTTTTTTAAATTGCGGACGTTCGTAGAACGAAATAAACGTTTAAAAGTAAGTACCGGTGTGACGGGTTTCAACATCACGTGGCCGCTCAGCTGCGCTGTCATGTGATAGAGAATGTGCGCGCGCGTACAGCGTCTTGTCAGCTAGCGCTCAGGATGGGCTGCAGAGAGTCGGCGTTATTAGTGTCCGTTCTCCTCTTGGCTTTGGCTTTGTGCTCTGCTCAGAATTATGTCCTGAGCGATGACGGGGGTCTGGGAAGGGTTTTTGATGGAATTGGAGGTTTAAGCGGCGGAGGGGTGAGTTTAGTGTATTTTACTAGAGTACTTCCTTGTACAACACTGCCTCCACAGGAACAATCTGATCTATGCATGCCTGCCTGCATGTTTCTGTTTCTCTGATTAGCTTATTATTTTACTAACATAACATTTCTACGTGTGCCTTAATGTAGGCGACGTCTCGGTTACTGGTGAGTTATGCGGAGCCGTACCGCAGCCAGATACTAGACTTCCTGTTTAAGGTACGACAGAAGCAACTCATTCACACAGTTCAGTTTTAAGCACGGGAACTCACTGCTCTGTGTTCCTATTTTCAGCCAAACTTTGGAGCTTCTTTGCACATTCTGAAGGTGGAGATCGGAGGAGATGCGCAAACTACTGGTAAAGTACATTTAGTCACACTACATTCCTGACAGTTTCTAATTTGTTACTTGTTACATTTCCATTTCTCTGCTGCCAGGTCTGAAATGCATTATGACACACAGCTAAAGTCCAGCAGAATGACATAAATTCCTTCTTAACAAGGAAACACTTGTGACATCTGCTTCATATGGATCTTAAAGTCTTGTATGGATAGGATATTGGCTATAATTACCACATATTTTGGTGCTGGGGTCGTGATAGACACTTTGGATCATAGTATAACTTCAAGAATAAACTGACTCTCTCCATTTTTTTGGTATTATTGAACCTCTGATTTGATCAGATGGAACAGAGCCGTCTCACATGCGCTATGAAAATGATGAGAACTACTACAGAGGCTACGAGTGGTGGCTTATGAAAGAGGCCAAGAAGAGGAACCCAAATATCACACTCATAGGTAAGAAGGAACATTGTTTCCTTTTCTGTCTGATAACTTGACAGCAGTAAACCAAAACCAGTAGACATCAGAGGGAAAATGTCATAGTAGGAAACTGAGATTTAGAATCTACATGTGTTGTTACAAATGACCACTCCTGCTTTTCTTGGCATGAACACATTTGGTATTACTGGCAAACCTCATGGAATTTCTGCCAGAACTTTCCACCCATTTACTTCTATCCGGAGATTTTGTTTTTTTTTTTTCATTTATTTTTTTTAAAAATTTGAATAAAGTAGTTTTGATATAAAGGTTACAATTCAATGCATGCAGTTATTTTATATGGAATGTAAATAATACAATAATATTATTGATATTATTGAAAACTTTAACAAGTCTGCTCAGTTTGTTGGATAGATGGTGGGGGTGATTGGAAATGTGACCAGATAGTGAAATTTATATTAAATGTAACACAAAAAGAATCATTGTCTTTTCTTGTGTGTCTGCTTGTTTTCATATAGGTTTGCCCTGGGCGTTTCCCGGTTGGGTGGGCCGTGGCAAGAACTGGCCCTATGACTACCCGGATGTCACTGCAACATATGTGGTGAACTGGATCCTTGGTGCCAAGCAGTACCATGACCTAGACATTCAGTATGTTGGGGTGTGTATACCACTTCTCAGATTAGAATGCAGCTCTGCACAAACCCACAAAATTCATGCAATAATCATCTCTACTTCAACACATTGCTTTTGTGGTCCTTACAAAGGCTGCTTCCTCAAAAAGTGAGTGCTTTGCAGCTTGGTGGCTTTTGGCATGTTTTGAACTTTCCTTTCATAACAGGATTATAATTAATTAATATAGCTATTAATTATAATTCTTTGTTACATTTCAAACACACACATTCATTTTTGAGCTCTGGTTAAACTGTTTGAACATCTGACTGCTTGCATTATCTCTCAGTATCTCTGGCATTCTCAGGATTTTAATAACCAAAAGTAGTAATGGTCAAAACTTCTAAACACTAAGCAGTTATTTGCAGCCACCTAGTGACAGTAAATTCTCTAATGTAAGTCCTGTTACCAACTTCTGTATTTCATCAAATATAAACCAGGAATTGGAACAAAGATGGACCTCTAGTAGCAGATGTGAATCTGGTCAATGTGACCAAGTGAAAGCCAGCCCACAAACACAGGGAGGAAAAAAGTAGTTCTGTTAATGTTAAATGTTACTTATTGCTCTCTACAGTAACTTACATGGCTTTGATTCATTCATGTTGTCTTAATCCTGTGCGGCTGTTGTTGCATGGAATTAGCCCTGTTAGAAAATGAAGGGTTTCTGTCCACTAAAGTGTGACTTTAACATGGTAAGTGGGAACATATCAAAACCTTTGTTGTAAAATGTGACAGATGACATTTATTAGTTGCTTAGTACTGAAGGCCTGCCTGGAATATAAAAGCTTTACCACGTGATACTGGATTGATGGATTTGCAGGAAATTGAGCCTGCAAAAGTTTGTTTGCAAACTAAAATTCTCTTTCATCCATTTAGATCTGGAATGAGCGAAGCTTTGACATCAAGTACATTAAGGTAAACATAACTTACTGTTATCTTTCATTGTACTTTTGTCATAATGAGTAGCCTGCAGTGTAAATTGAAGTAGAAAAACAGCCACTAACATTGAGTTGTGCTACTGAGAGATGCAGTGTGACGGTGTTTGGGATGATTTTAAAGCTCTAGCCGAGTTCCACTGAGAGCATGTCTTTGTCGCCAAAGGTGCTCCGGAACATGCTGGATAAAGTTGGTCTAATTGGTGTTGGCATCATCGCAGCAGACGGCGATTGGAGCGTCGCTAATTCTATGATCCTTGACCCATATCTTAATAATTCTGTTGATGTGATTGGGTAAGTACAGAGTCTCAAGAAGTTTGAAATGAAATGCTCCCACTGCGTAAATCATTGGACCAGATGGCACAGTAAAAGCAGAACTTTTACCATGTGCTATAAGTTTACTTGAAGGCTATTTGGTGCTTGACAACTGATTGCGTAAATCCGAAATGTCCACTGAGTTTGGGTGCGTCTCTGTTAAAGCACACTCTTCTTCCACAAGTACCCAGCTGAATGTTTGTGGCTGTTATTTTGCTGGACTTGAAAGATAAAGTCGGAGCTGAATCATGTGTAGGTGTGTTGCTGCTGAAAAAAAAATTTCAGATCTGCCACATTTCTTAGGTGGTTTTAAAGCTGCATTAAAAAAATTTTTTTAAATATGAATATTGACCCAATACAGAAAGTAATCATAAGTGCAGAGAAATTTTTTTATTGAATTTGGAGTCTAATTTGCATCTGTCTCTCCTGGGTGACAGCATGTTGATGTGCTACTGTAGGAAAAAACGAATGACTACAGTTGTGCCACACACTTATACAATCAAGCACCTAGGCATGCAGACTGCTTCTACAAACATTTGTAACAGAAGGGGTCGCTCTCAGGAGCTCAGTGAATTCCAGTGTGATGCCGTGATAGGATGCCACCAGGACAACAAGTTGTTTTTCAAGAGTTGGGTTCAGCCTCTTATTTCCAGTGAAAAGAAACAGTCCATAGATCACAGTTTTGAGCCATTTTATTGATTTATTGGTTTTAACTCAGTAGGCGTGATTGCGGATGCCACGCAGTTGCATCCACACTGCCCCACACACCACACCCCACTACAAACACATAGTGAAACACTGTCAGTCATGGACTGACCCATTAACTTTACTGAAGCAGTGTAGGATCATCTTGACAGAACAGAACAAATGGCCTGTAAATGGTAAATGGCCTGTATTTATATAGCACTTTACTAGTCCCTAAGGACCCCAAAGCGCTTTACATATCCAGTCATCCACCCATTCACGCACACATTCACACACTGGTGATGGCAGCTACATTGTAGCCACAGCCACCCTGGGGCGCACTGACAGAGGCAGCTTGTTAAGGAATAAAGGTAACCATACCAAATATCAAGAGTTAGTGTAAAAGCAGATGAAGCTGATCACCAGCCTCAATCCCTGCCCCCCTCAAATTCCCTTTCCTGGACACATGACTGTGATAGCTGGCCTGGTGAAGAGACAGCTGGAGTGAATGCATCTATGTTCCGTTTCCTAGTGTAATATAAAGAAAAAAAAGGAAAGGTTCAAGACTTTACAGTAACATTGTAGCATCAGAGAGCACCAAAATATATCAAACATTATATGAAGGACTGGGAGCCATAACCTCAATGATCACTTATAATATCTTCTCTTCTCTTTTGGCTCTCGGCGAAGGCAGTTGCACTTTTCTCCTCTCCTCCTTCCCCTTATCTTCCCTGCTTAGCCTCTTGTGCCCTTGTCTTGTCTCGTGTTTTTACTTTTCCCTGGAACACTCTCTCACAGTCTGTTCTCTAAAACCTAAAATAGAATTATGGATTTGATCAACTGGTCTCTGAATGCTATTGACACCCTTTTCTCAACGAGAAGTCTGGGCTTGGGAGAGCCCGAGTGCCCTGGAGGTACTTTCCCTGCCGGATACACGATGGACGGGTGGCAGACATGGAGGATCGTGTGCTTGGCGGGACTGTCGATCGAGGACGCTGAAGATATCTACCTATTCGGAACCATGATAACAGGGTTCTTGCTGATCGGAGCTGGCTTGGCCCTGGCTTATCGGAGAATTAAGAAAGCGGAACCGGCTGTTCAAACCCCTCCAAGGCTGCCCACTGGGATTGAAACGGTGGGACGAGGCACGACTTCTCAGAAAGAGCTCACTGAATGCAGCATGGTTAAAATCTTGGAGAAGCTTACAGCTGCCGTGAATACTCAGAATAAGACCTCTGAGTAGAGCTGGGCAATATAAGATTTTTTCACATCACGATATGTTTTTTTTCATTTCAGGCGATAACGATATCTATCATGATATAAGCCAAATAACTATATTTGTAAGATTTAAATGTGCCGTTGCTCACAAGTAAAGTGTGAAATAATCAGCAGCTTGTTTTTATTTAAATATTTATTTCCCATAATAAGTTCAACAGGGTAGATGTACTTAAGGAACATGAGACTTTTTCAGATAAATAAAGGCAAATATTGCAAACTACACAAAAGGCTATGGAACGCCAGGACTGCCATAATGAATTAATTAAATACACCATTAAATAATTAATTAAATGTGACAATAATTAATTAAAATTGGAATTAATTAATTAATTAAATAAATAGTTATGACACATGTAATTAATTAATTATTGACACATTTAATTAATTATTTAATGATATATTTATTTATTTCATTTTGGCAGTCCTGGTGCCTGGCTCTCATCTTGAAATAATTTTATCTGTCAGCCTCACCCATCAAACTCAGGGGGCGGGGTTAACGCTGCCCATGCAGCTTCTCTAACATTTGATTGGTTGCCGTGCAAAGTAAATCAAAACAGGTCGATCCTAGATAATCGATTGCTTGTGTAGACTTGGGGAAGCCAGGTATCCCAGAATGCAGATCAAATCACAGGCAGCAGTGGTGGTGTAGTTTTAAAATACCCCGTTTTTCTGTCACCAACTACACTTTTAACAGTGTTTTAGCCGCGAATGTCGCGCCGTATGTCTGGTCAGGTTGTCAACATAGAACATGTTTGCAAAAGTGCTCAGATGTTTTCAGAGATTTAACTAGCTCTGCTAACAATTAGCATGCAGAGTGCACCCAGGGGGTTACGTTAACCGGTTTGTTTACATATTCCACTCTCCGTGTTCCACATGTTGCATTCGCAGATTCTCATTTTCACCGAACAATCGTCTCTTTCCGCCTGGTTTTGTGTCTCTGTGCTTCTGTAACATAAAGAACGAGCTGACATTTTTCTCACGAAACCAGCGATCAGCTCAACAGACCCTCAGTTTACCTGCATGCATCCTCCTCCTCATCTGTCAGCTGTTTAACACCTGCTGCTAATTCAAGAAACACGCCTACGTTACCTGGTGATAGTCACAGTTTAACTGGGCAGCCGGTGCTCGATATAAAGCAATGTCAGCGCATTTTTCTGCACAAGATAAGTAAATATAGTATTTTTCCCGAGCTGCTGGAGCTTGTTTCCTTACAGAGGACTTTATAGGTGAACAGCTTCATCAGCGGCTGATGTCCAATCACCGGCACACAGCTTTGAAACCTCAGCTGAGTTTTAGCTCTCAGTGGTTAAATGCTGGACTTCATTCACTCAGGTTCTGTCTGTCGGGTCACGTTTACTTCGCTGTTTTATTTACAACTGAGCAAATCGGTTTGGCTGAGGTTAAAGTTACGTTTCATAACTGCATAGTTTCACAGACGTTTAATGGTTCACTGGCACATGTGTTAGACTGAACTATTCGCTTTTCTTTATCTGGTGTGTTTTGGATTTAACAGTGAATTTTGAGATTAAACTGACTTTTATAACGTTTTTATACAAAGAGGAAAGAGAAGGCGCATTTCCACCGAGAGGAGCAGAGTTTGCAACAGCATGTTCATCATGAAGTCTGCAACATGGACAGAAATATTATATCATCTGTTTTTTAATAGTTATTCAACTGTATTCTAAGCACCAGCTGTCTGTTAGAATGAGATTTTTTTTCTTTCTCTCTGTTGGCAGAGGTATAAAAATGCGCAGGAAAATCTGACGTGCATGGCAAACTTCACCGACAATATTTAGGGAGGAATAAACACACATCAAACATAAATGAACCATTTTTTTGCTTTTTCGGTCATGTTATGTTTACCTGTCAAAGGCTTGTTACAAACTATGAAACACATCGTGCAGACTTCTGGATGTTAGAAGAAAACTAATACTGCTCATGAAGGAGACTAAAGGCAGGAAGGTGTCCTTTAAAACTAAACATGTTAATAGGACCTCCCTATTTATATCATAGTTTATGATATAGCACGTGTATTTCAGTAATAGCCTGCTGATTTCAGTGTAGTGGTGAACAGTCGCACAGCTCACATAGGCGTTATCTGTGATACTCCTTAACTATAATTTATCCAAGTTAACTTCAGTTAACCATTCAGACGGTTCTTTTGCAATGAAAAACATAAACACCCATGCTGCCGGTAAGCTTCCTCAGTGCCAGCTGTTAACATTATAGCTGCTTATGCAGTAACCATGGTAACCACGGACTCTGAGCGGCTGGATCGACGGAGGTCAGACAACAATTTTACATGTATGATCTTAAAACAGGACACAGCCACTATACGTGCTGGCCTCATATCAAATGTGACGGCAGACTGAGTCTATGTTTGACATTTTTTAATATCTAATCTTCCTTTTCAAACATTTAAACAGCAGCGAGTCTGCAGCTGAGGGAATACAAACTCAAATTGTCGGAACAGGTTTGCTCGTTTCTTGGATTCATTTGGTGATTTATTAAATGTATAAATGTTATTCTAATCTGCTGCTGAGTCTCTTACACTTTTCTTTATGCTGTATATTTTCACGTCTCTGGAATACTTGGCAGTTAGATAGTCAGCTGGGAAACTTTGTGTTAACTCATGGAGCTGAGGATATCGTGGATATGCTGACCTCGCTCCGTGGTGTACAGGGCCGTTTACCCTCATGATTAATATTCACAATAAAAATATTAGCCGAACATCATGAAGTCTGTATGTGTTTCATAGTGTCGAACAACCTTTGTACAGTTAAAGCCAGCAGTTACTACATGACGGAAACACCAACGTTATCTCTTTTATGCGTTTATACACAGATGACGCTGATTACTGAACAAAAACCCAAAGATCAGATGTTAAACAGATTTATTTGCACTTTCTCCTCCTTAAACATGTTTTTAATGTTAGTTATAATTCAGAATTGGCGACTGAAACACGTAGGACACATAAGAACATCAGGAAATAAAACACAGATAAATATAACCTCAGTAAAAGAAGTCAGCGGGGGTTATTACAGCTGTGTACCGGGGCCTGCGCTTTGTCGGTGGGATTGCTTGCGAGGCAAGCGGTTCTATCCCACGCTTTGCCGTGAGACTGGGCAGACATCTCCGAAATCATCGAAACACTTTTGCAAAGAGGCTGTATCTTGACAAACTGACCAGACACATGAAGATTAAACCACTACATGCTCGGCTACAAAAATATTAAAACGGTATTTGGTGACACACAAACAGGGTTTTTCAAAGTTCAGTTCTGTTAGCTTCCACATGCCGGTTGTTGTGTGCTAGAAACAATGGCCACCAGGCCAAAGCAATGGTTTTGACTCGATCAGCGTTAACCCCGCCCCCTGAGTTTGATGGGTGAGGCTGACAGATAAAATTATTTCAAGATGAGAGCCAGGCGCCAGGACTGCCAAAATGAAATAAATAAATATATCATTAAATAATTAATTAAATGTGTCAATAATTAATTAATTTAATGTGTCAATAATTAATTAATTTAATGTGTCAATAATTAATTAATCAAATGTGTCAATAATTAATTAATCAAATGTGTCAATAATTAATTAATCACATGTGTCATAACTATTTATTTAATTAATTAATTCCAATTTTATTAATTATTGTCACATTTAATTAATTATTTAATGGTGTATTTAATTAATTCATTATGCCAGTCCTGGCGTTCCATAAAAGGCAGCCGCTAAAGCGTTTAAGTTTCAAAATAGAACAAACGAAACAGACTACTAAATTGTCAATTCCACTTAGAAACAAAATATTAATTCTAAAAATAAATCTTAGTTTGTTTTACAGAAGAACAGACAACACTGACTAACTTTTGTCAATATCAAATAAACTGAGAACTAAAAGGAAATTCTCAATCTCTCCTTGTTGTATAGCTGAGCTTTTCAAACAGTTTTAACAGTTACTTTAGTCTGACAAAAGCCGAATGACGAATTAGCGCTTCCAGTCAGAGACTGAGGCTACGTCCACACGTACACGGGTATTTTTGAAAACGGAGATTTTTCGTTTTAAAAAATAATCCCGTCCACACATAAAGGCAGAAATGAAGGAAAACGCTGCTATGAACATGCCAAAGCAGCAGGTGGAGCTAGATTCCTAACCGTGCAGAAATGTTGGCCAATCAGAAGTCTAGAAGCCTCGGTGGGAAAAAGTAAACAAAGCTGGGGCATAGAAGCAGAACCGAGTCGTATGTGTGTGTCACGCTTGGTTGATTTTTCTAGTCGGCACACTCATTTCCTCCATTACCCGGGCGGTACGGTGGCTGGCTGCTTCCCAAACAAATACACATGTGCGGCTTGGCACTTGTGCTGTACGTAACAAGTCACGTGACGTGACGCTGCGGCTGTGATTGGTTCGGCTCTGCGCTACTTAATTTGGATTGGCTGTTCTTTTTTTTCTTTTTTTGTAAGAGGACAAGAGCGGCGAGGTCTATCGCGATATTTTAATTTTTCTATCGAGAAAAAGTTATATCGCGATACATATCGTTATCGTTCTATTGCCCAGCTCTACCTTTGAGCATATATTGGATTACATCAAGGAGAAGATCACTCAGAATAACATCTCTGAGGGAAAGTTGGATTACATCGTGGAGCAGCTCACTGCAGTCGTGAGTAGGGATGGGTATCGTTTAGGTTTTATCCGATACCGGTGCCAAACTGGTACTTTTGAAACGGTGCTGGTGCTTAAACGGTGCTCAAACCGGTGCTTAAAGAATCGAGAACACAAAATTGGTCGAAAAACCTCTCATGTTCAGCTGTTTTTTGTTTTTTGTAAAAAGATAACAATGTTAGCCTTTTCTGCAGCTATGGGGCATATATGGTATCGCTCTTGGATGGAAGCAGTGCTTAATCAATGGAAAAAAACACAAAATTTGTCCAAAAACCTCTCATGTTTAACTGTTTTCCACTTTTTCTTTGGTCATTTTAGCCTTTTTGGCCAGGGTGAAGGGAGTATCTGCCATCAAACAAGAAGACAGCCGCATGTAGCTATGATGGTGTTTGCTAGTTCACTTTACTGCATTAGGTCAGCCTACTCAACGTAAATTACACACGAACAACATTAAGCTACTCACACAGAGAAGAACGGCTGCTGCTGCCATCATCATCTGTCATCATTTCTGCTACACTGGCAGGGCTAGGGGCCAGGACTCTCCTCTTCGAGTTTTTGGGGGATGTTGCTAACTCCGGGTCCGATAACAGGCGCCACACCCGCAGTAGATGTGCACGGTGTGAGGTCTCGCAGCAAGCTATCAAATACGGTGCATTTCTCGGCTTTTAAAAAAACCCGCTATGCGTCGCCAGGTGTTTCATCGGATATGAGGTGTTACTTCCTTTGACAGTATCACAGTATCAGCTTAAAGCACTTGCAGGCTGCTGAGTTTGCATATTTTGCTGTGAAGTACAGCCAGACTTTTGACCGCTTCGCCTTGGGCATTTTTAATCTGTAGCTCTGCTCTAAAAGAACGTACGTACCTGGGCCCGCCTACTATCCTCGGAAACGTAAAATGATTGGCTAGAATCTAAAGTGTATCACAGCTCAGGGAAAAAAAAGCACCGAAATAAAGCACCGAAATGTGCGCTGCTTTTCGGTCTGGTTACTACCGTTTATGTCAGAACCGGTGCCATCATGGCACCGGATACCGGTAACCATCCCTAGTCGTGAGTTCTCAGAATCGGCTATCAGAGCACAAGAATGACAAGACCACGGAGCGCAAGTTTGATAACATCATGGAGAGGCTCGCGGCTCTCCAACAGGAGATTGAGAGACCAGTGTGTGTTAAAGAGCAGCTTTGAAATTCTCATGAGTTGCTCGCATAAAAGAAAAATCACCATTTATTGCGGCTATCCCTTCGGCGCCAGCTGTGGGCTCAAGGCTGGAGCCGAACAAAAACTCCCTGATAACGACTGTGTTTAGACTGTTCCTTCCCATTCCATGCTAGGCCACCTGGGTTGGCTGGAAGACTGTTTCCTTAGCCTGGCAGGCGAAGGACACTGTCTCAGCTGAACTATGGACATGCATACACATACACTGATATGCACACACTCATCACCCCTCCCTTTCCAAACGCCTTCGATGGTTGTTCCCTCCTGGGGAACACGGCGGGTCTGAGCCCGCGCTGGAATGGTAGCGCTGGGCAGGATGGCTGCTGTGTTTGCTTCGGATTACTCCTCACCCCCTACCCATCCCTGTGGCTTGTCACGTGTTACATAATGTTGTGCTGTGGACATTTATGTGCTTTTTTGTGCAGAGGAGTTTTTTTGTTTCTTGTTCTCATGCTGTCCTTCCCGGAGCCCAGCATGAGTAGAGGTCTCTTTTTTTCCTTTTGTACTTTCCCATTGTAGTGTATATTTCAATGTTTTTCTGTAACGCTACCGATCTCCGACCTGTTTCCCCATGTGATGTCTGTGTTGTGTGTGTATGGTCGGGGGGGGGGGCGTCCCATTTCACTGCAGGGCGTCCCATTTCACTGCAGGGCACCCTGCATGTGGTGAATAAAGCCTTGATTGCTTGATTTATAATAAATTGTCCCAAACATGGACAGAATCACTGAAATGTTAACTGTAGTCAGTAGTTTATCCCTCCTATTGCATCAAGTCTCTACAAAAGCATCTTTAATGCCACCAGTTTCTTGAGAAACTAGTTCTGGATATAAAAGTTTTATGTGGAAAGCAGCAAACATTGTATAGACAAATTCTGAATTGTGCTAGCTGTGAATCCGTCTTCTCTGCTGTCAATCTCCTTCTATGACTGTGACTGTCTGCACCAGCTGCTGCGATACACTCTGGATAAGAGTGGTCTGGAGAGGGTCAAGATCATAGCCAGTGACAACCTGTGGGAGCCCATTGCCTTCTCTCTGCTGCTAGACCCTGAGCTGAGCACAGCTGTAGACGTGATAGGGTAGGATCCTCCTCTGTCAATAGTTTGTATACGTAGCTTATGTTCTCTATCCTCAGCAGCTAAAACTTCAGCCAGTTGATGGTTGCTGCTTAAAAATGAACCACCTACAAGGCTTTAAATGGTTTGGCACCTTCATACCTTTCTGATCTTTTGCACCCTTATGTTCCATCTCGTACTCTCCGATCCCAGGATTCTGCCGTTTTAAAGGTTCCTAGAGCCAGAAAAAAAAAACTATCGGGGAACATGATTTTTCTTTTCATGCCCCATTTTTGTGGAACAACCTTCCTCAAGATATTAGGCAGGCATGCTCTGTGGAGGTTTTCAAAGCTAAGTTGAAGACCCACTTGTTCACCCTATCCTACATGTCTTAATTCTTTGCCTTTTAGTTTTGTTTTTTGTTTTTTTTATCGTTTTTAACTTTTATTATGTTTTTAACTTGTTAATTTGTGTTTTTAACTTGTATTGCTATGCATCACTTTTATTTATTTATCTCTTTATTTTCAAATAGCTGTACAGCACTTTGTCTGAAAGCACTTTATAAGTTTATAAGTTGTTGTTGTTGGTTATTATTATTATTATTATGTAAACTACTAGCAGTAAAAACAACATGCTTTTTTCTAATGGCAGTATAGCACAGAGTCGTTTGTTATTCTTTCTTTTGCGTTTAAACAAAGTGCAGCATTTAATACCTTCTAAGACGGATTTCATCCACGTTTCAGAGCCCATCACAGCACAGAAACAGCTTTGGTGAAGGTTACAAATGATCTTCTTATGGCCTCTGACAGTGGACTCATCTTTGTGCTTATTGTGCTAAACCTCAGTGCAGCGTTTGATACTGTTGATCACTTACCTTTCATGACCACGTAAACGGGGTGGTAAAATCAGCATTCTATCACCTCAGACGTTTAATGAAGGTTAAGCCCTTTCTTTCCAAGCGTGACTTGGAAAGTGTTATTCATGCCTTTATTACCTCACATTTAGATTATTGCAATTCTCTTTTGTCCCGAATTCGAAAATATTGAGCAATGGAACAAACCAACAGAGGCCCAGAAGAGTGCAGTCAAACAATGATTTATTGAGTACACGCGTGGGAAGATGTATACAGCAACACCAGCATCGATCTTCACCGAACAGCTCAATTCAGAATGGTTTTATTCATGTCAGGGTTCAACCCCTTCTGCGTCACAAATTAACATAATATGCATCAGTTTCAGTAAATGGTCAATCTTAAACCGCTAAAATTAGACAAAGAAGTTCCTTTTTCTATCACATCTTCCATACAAGGCAATTAGGTTCAGACACAGACGGTCCCTCTGGGCTTGTCCTCTTCTTGACTCATCTTCTGTCATCTGTCACTAAGCAAACTAAAATGCAGTTAGAAGCTAAATGAATACCAGGCCTTCGGCCTGGCCTATGTTTAAATCATATGTCTGTAAGCATGAATGCTGTTTATCCTTCTATTGCTCCAAGTCACCTACACAATATATTGTGAAGACATAGCGCTTCACAAAGCTTGAAACCTTTAATAGACTGAGCATCATCTCTGAATGAGCACAAATATGCAATGTGTGTATAAAGTGATTATGGCTGCACCTGTAATAAAAGGTTAATCCAATGCCAGTATCTTTAATAAACATCTTGATGCTATATCAATGCTGTAGGTTATATTATCAATGCAATGTTAATGATAAAGAATATATTGTAGCAGTAAAATAATTTCTTTTATTTCCACACTTTTAATAGGGGTTGGGCAGGGCACTTTGTCACGCTTGCAACTAGTGCAAAATGCTGCGGCACGATTTTTAACTGGCAAAAGGAAATTTGACCACATCACTCCGATTTTGGCCTCTCTACATTGGCTTCCAATTGAATTTAGGATCTGTTTTAAAGTCCTTTTATTGGTTTTTAAATCTCTAAATGGTCTGGCACCTGTTTATTTGTCTGACTTGTTGAAGCCCCATGTTCTCATTCGTTCTCTTTGATCAGCTGAGCATAGAGCTGGGCGATATGAGATTTTTTCATATCACGATATGTTTTTTTCATTTCAGGCGATAACGATATCTATCACGATATAAGCCAAATAACTATATTTGTAAGATTTAAATGTGCCGTTGCTCACAAGTAAAATTTTAAATAATCAGCAGCTTGTTTTTAAATATTTATTTCCCATAATAAGTTCAACAGGGTAGATGTACTTAAGGAACATGAGACTTTTTCAGATAAATAAAGGCAAATATTGCAAACTACACAAAAGGCAGCCGCTAAAGCGTTTAAGTTTCAAAATAGAACAAATGAAACAGACTAAATTGTCAATTCCACTTAGAAACAAAGTATTAATTCTAAAAATAAATCTTAGTTTGTTTTACAGAAGAACAGACAAAACTGACTAACTTTTGTCAATATCAAATAAACTGAGAACTAAAAGGAAATTCTCAATCTCTCCTTGTTGTATAGCTTAGCTTTTCAAACAGTTTTAACAGTTACTTTAGTCTGACAAAAGCCGAATGACGAATTAGCGCTTCCAGTCAGAGACTGAGGCTACGTCCACACGTACACGGGTATTTTTGAAAACGGAGATTTTCCGTTTTCGTTTTAAAAAATAATCCCGTCCACACATAAAGGCAGAAATGAAGGAAAACGCTGCTATGAACATGCCAAAGCAGCAGGTGGAGCTAGATTCCTAACCGTGCAGAAATGTTGGCCAATCAGAAGTCTAGAAGCCTCGGTGGGAAAAAGTAAACAAAGCTGGGGCATAGAAGCAGAACCGAGTCGTAAGTGTGGAGGGACAGTAACTGTGTGTATATGTAAGCATTTAAACACTGCAGAGAGTAGAATTAACAGTAACAGTATTGTAGAAATTCATTTCACCGAAACAATAACGTGGCGCACAGTGTGACGCATGCACCAGTTTATTGTATTTCCAGACTTGCTTTCGGCACAATTTACAGTGCACGCTACTCTGTTTTTTGTCAGACTTGAAATAGCCGAAATACCTTCACACTACGGAACTTCTATGGCTCTTCCGTTCGACAATCTCTCCGGCGTTGGAACCATCATCTGTTTTCTCTTCGGTCACGCTCGGTTGATTTTTCTAGTCGGCACACTCATTTCCTCCATTATGCGCTGGCTCCATTACCCGCTGGCTGCTTCCCAAACAAACACACGTGCGGCTTGGCACTTGTGCTGTACGTAACAAGTCACACGACGTGACGCTGCGGCTGTGATTGGTTCGGCTCTGCGCTACTGAATTTGGATCGGCTGACCTTTTTTTTTTTTTTTTTTTTATTTAAGAGGACAAGAGTGGCGAGGTCTATCGCGATAGCTTAATTTCTCTATCGAGTAAAAGTTATATCGCGATACATATCGTTATCGTTCTATCGCCCAGCTCTAGCTGAGCAGTTGTTGCTTTTGGTCCCAAAGTCACGGCTGAAACTTAGAGGAGACAGAGTGTTCTCTTTTGCAGCGCCGATGCTTTGGAACAACCTTCCTCTCCATATTAGACGGGCTACATCAGTGACAGTTTTTAAGTCCTTATTAAAAAACTATTTTTATTCCCTGGCCTTTAACTCTGTGGGTAACTGACATTTTTATTAATTTTGATGCTATGTCTGATTTCTGTTATTTTATTACTATATTTATATTTGTATTGTACAGCACTTTTTAAAGTGCTATATAAATAAATGATGATGGATTCCCATTCATTTTCTATGACGGTCACTTTTGAACACCACAGATGTAACAAAATTGATTAAAACACTCAAAATTCAACGAAAGAAGTGCTCATCACTTTAATATGTTCAAGTGCATAGTGTGGAGGATGTCATAAGGCCTTTAGGCAGTTGGATGTAAAACACAATATTTAGGAGTTTTTAAATTTGTAAATCGGTCTGATTTGACCCGAACACGTCAGGAAATGGAGAGTCCTTTTCACACGCTAAATTTAATTATGGAGTTCCACTGGGTTCTTGATATCCCTATGGCAGTATCATTAGAAGGCATAGCATACCACCAGTTCAGAAGTTTTGGCGCGAGATATGTGAAGACTTATCAAAGGCTACGTTCACACCGCAAGTCTTAATGCTCAATTCCGATTTTTTGATCAAATCAGATTTTTTTTGTCTGCTCGTTCACACTACAATAAAATGCGTTCGCGATGTCTTATCGAGCGCTTCTCCGGCGGTGATAATTGGCGTCTGTCTTGTGTCAGTGACGTAAAAAACGGATTTAATGCGACTTGACCATTTACACAGCAGTCGCTTTCTGAAACATCGGATATGTATCGGATTCAGTACCACATACGAAAGTGACCCAGATCGGATTTGAAAATATCGGATTTGTGCCGGTCACACTGTCATACCATGATCGGATATGGGTCGCATAGGGTCAAAAAAATCGGATTTGATGCGCTTTCGCCTGCAGTGTGAACATAGCCAAAGTGTCTGAAATGTAACATTCCAACTTCCCCTTTAGTGTGTTTGTTGGGCAGCTTAGATAATGTCACTACAGATAAGAATATAGCCCATATGGTTTTCACTGCCGTATGCATAGCCAAGAAAACAGTCCTCATGAACTGGAAAAAACAAAAATAATCTTAATTCTAACCAATATAGAAATTATCTATTAGATTACATTAGTCTCGATACAGCCTCTACCACCACATCAGATCAATTGCTCTGGGCTCCTTTGATTAGCTCCATCACCTAGTGGGGGTGGGGGGTCATAGTTTGGTCCCACCTTCGCTGTAGTGATTGGTGTGGGGGTAGGGACAGGCTTAGGGCGTCGGGGGGTTCCCCAGTAGCATCTTCCTTGGGGGGCTCAACCCGGGGTAGCGGTCATGGCCTATTAGGGGCTCTTAGGTGACGGTTTCCTTGTGGCTGCATGCAGCGGGGCTAGGGGAGGGTCTGTGCTGACGGACGTGGGTTACTGACCTGGTAGCCTGGCTGCCCCTGGGTGGGTCCGGGACGGGCGTGAGGTTCTGGGGCGCTCCGTCTCTGGGCTGGGGCCTTGGCCGGGCCTCGGGGGCTTGGGTCCTGGTTGGTATGTTGCTGGGGTTGTGGGTGGGTGGGTGTATGGGGGCCCGGCCCTGGCGCAGGGTTCCGCCAGTGCATCGAGCCACCTGGGGGGCTCTTCAACTGGTGGGGGAGGTTGTTACATCTTGCAGGAGCTCTCCTCTCTTCAGGAACTCACTCTGCAGGAGGGGGAGATACAGGAGAGGTGGAGGAAGATCTCAGCCTGGGCGTCTATTGTCTTGTGTAGTCTGGAAGATGAGTGGATGACGGGGTGGGTGCAGTTTTCTCTGTGGTGGGGTCAGATGGGCTGTCCTGGGCTCTGTGGGGCCGGGTGGCGCTGCTGTTCTGTGCCCCGGTCCGGATGGGCCTGTGCCCCCTTTCCCTGGCGGGTTGCAGAGTATGGGGGTGCCTACTGGGGTCAGCGGGGGAGCTGGCCCCAGGGAGAGGTCACTTGCCCCTCCCTTCCTTCCCTCCCCATCTCCAGCTGCCTCCCTCTTCCCGCTCCACCACAATCACCCACACATGCAGGGCCTTGGAGTAGGGGTGTGTCACCAGGGTGCAGGGGAAGCATCCCCCCTCTGTCCCCTTCTGGCTTCTTGTGCCTCAATTTTATCTCACAACTTAGACATTCACATTATTCACACTCTCATAACACATACATATAGGATCTTGGGGGTGGGCACGCTACACGGACTCCAAAAGACCATCAGGGTGTACACCTCACCCCTGGCGTCATTGCCCACCTCTCAATTTTAAATACACGTAGACACTGAGGGCTATCAGGAGGGGCTATGCGCTTACCTGCTGCTCTCTGGCAGGTAGCTCCATGCCCTCCTGGGTTTTAAATGCACCTTAGAACACACATGCATCAGCACTACATATGAGCGGGTGGAGGGAGGTTTGGAGTCTTCTCTCACCCCCGTTCTCTGCGACCTGCTGGAGCGGGGGGCCAGGAGGAGGAGTTGGCCGTCCGACTGGGGTCTGGAGTGTGGGGCCTCCCTGCTGCTGCGGAGTCGGGGCGGTCTGCTTTTCCCCACTTCAGGGAAAAGGGTAACACCACCTGGGTCTGGGTGCAGTTTCCCCCTCCAGGGGCAAAGGTACCTAGACCCGGTTCTTAGAGTACGCTTGGGGAGTGTGATTGTGTGTACAGTGTCTCTCTATGTCTGTCTCCACGTTGGGTGAGTGTTGAGTAATTGCATATGAGAGCATAAGGGTGGGAATGGATGTTTGTATCTGTGTGTGCCTGTATGTCTGTGTCTATATGTCAGGTTGGGTATCAGACGCCACCTCTCTGGGGACATCTCAGGCCCTCTAAGGTATGGAGGCCTATCTCCCCCCACCACTTCCCCTGCCAGTGGCAGACGCCCTCAGACATCGGTGCTTTGGTGGTTCTTTGTGTCCGGGGATGGGCGCCCGGGTACACACCGGCTCACTCCTTGGTGGCTGCTTGTCGGGGCCTGGAGCCTGGGGCTCGCTTTGGCCACTTCGGGGGTTGGGTGCCCTCGGCCTCTCGGCCTGGGGCTCGGTCACTCTGGCACAGCTGGCTGCCGGCGGAGCTCACGGGCACGTCACTGCAACCCCCCCCCTCCTGGCTTCTGCTCCGCGGCTGCTGAGTGACCCCTCATCTGGGGCTCTCCTCAGCTCTTTCTGGGATAGTGGCGCAGCTGCCCCTGTGTTGGTCTTCCTTGGTCTCTTGTGTTCTGAGGGCCTCTGGATGTCTGGAGTTTTGATCTCCTCCATACCTGCTTCATGCCCTGGTGGACGGGGCTGTGCCCCCCCCCCCCCCCCCACACACACACACACACACACACACACACACCTCCTCTAGCAGATCATTACATGAAGGAACCTTTTAAAAACAAGCGCGTCCATGCTCACAGGTGTACACACGGGTGATCACACACACAAGCTACACCCTTTTTGGCTCCTACCTCAAAGCACACTGTGCGCTGTTGATATTACGTGCTGCACAATAATGTTTAATATTTAGTATTTACTGTCATATTCCCATATATCATCGTGATGTTGCTTATTGTATTGCTCTCCTTTTCTTCTGCTGTTTTTCTTTTTTCTTTCTCAGGTGATCTAGGTTATTGTATTGTATGTATTTTTTTTTGTCTGCTTATTTAGTTTTTTGTTTTTTTTGCCCTTTATCCCCGTCTGTCTTCTCCGCTGTTTTTTCCCCCCCCCCCTCTTCCTTTCTCCCTTTTCTTTTCCTCATTCAAGTCTGTCCCGTATCTAGCAAGTGTAAATAAAAAAATAAATAAAATAAACAATAAAAGGTGAATCAAATAAACCATTACGGCAAAGGCTGGGATGTTCAATTTGGTAAAGTAAATCCGTTGGGCATCTTTCTTGGCCTTTAGACAATAATTCTGATGGCAAAAGAACCAAACGGGACAGGCAAAACAAAAAAAAAGACAGCATACATTTTCACTGCCATGCAGATGACACCCAGCTTTATCTATCCATGGAGCCAGATCACACACACCAATTAGTTAGACTGTAGTAATGTCTTAAGAAGCTCATAAAGATGTCTCATACTGACCTTGATGACCTCTAATTTGTTTTTGCTTCTAGTATCAGAAAAATGGTATCTAACTAGATGCTTACTCTGGATGGGATTACCTTGGCCTGGATGGCATCCTGGATTTAGGATAGGTACTTCTTCCACAATTGTAAAAAGTTAATCAATATTTGATCAGAGCATGTGTTCACTGTTCATCAAAACAGTGATCAGTAATTTTACTAATAACCAGGGAAGTACAGAGCAGAAACAGCTTTTTAATATTGTTCTTGCTCGCACCTTTCTGAACACTTTTAAGATTTAAAATAAACAAATATATAAACTTATTAAACAAAAATTTAAAGAATTTCAAGGAAATTGTGCAAATATTTGTCAGACAGCTAATAGATGTGTGATGTTTCCCTGTGGTCTGCAAGTCCAGGCCCAGAGACCAGACTGATGGATCTAAAACAGATATAACTAAAGTTAATCCAGTGGTTACCTGCACAGAGATAACCACAAAGCATAAACAACTTAGCTGCTGCAAGCTAGGTGTGCTACGAGCTTGCTGTGTAATGTAATATAATATAAGATTTACACAGCATGTTCAGACCAATGAGCTACTTACTAAAGATGTCCAAACCCTTTTCTTTCCAAGCTCCTTAGACTATTAAAGAAACCCTGTCACATCCTTCTCTTCTGTCCACTCCACAGATTGTCTGTTCAGGTTCATCTAGGTAATATTTCAGGCTCTCTAAACTCACAGTTAGTGGAGCTCTGCAGCCAGATGTCTAAGAAACAATTTTACCTTTCTTAGGAATGCTGCATGCTTAAATCATAGAAGCTATGTAATGCTATGTAATGCTGTGCAACAAGCACAGAATTACACAGCATCAATGGGACAGCAGTGCAGAGGATTCAGAGCTTATCTTAGAATCCTCGGGTTTAAAATATTGTTTCAACATTAAAGTAATCCAGTGACACACCAAACAATAACTTGATTGTTCCAAGCTTTATTTTTCAAATTGTAACCAAATGCAGTTTAAAAATGTGATAGCGACAAAGAAAAACTATTTCTTCTTTCCAAAACAAAAACTGAGAAAGGAGTCAAGGATTAAATGGAATTTTAAAAAATATATGATTTTTTGTAACCGTATCATCCAATTTCAATAATATTATAATTCTTTTCTGTTTCTCTTGTTTTCCCCTCTGGTAAATAAATCAGTTCCCTTTCAGTCTATTCACTCAGTACACATAAGTATGGGATAGCCCTCGCACATCCTGCCGAAGAAACCTTTATTCACTCCTTCAAGGCAGATGACCTGTGTTGACATGCACACAGCCCCACCTGCACATATAACCCCTATCATCACAGACGTCTCTCAGTTCTTACGCTCTTCCCCTCGCTGAGAACACCTCTGCTGAGTTGGGCTAGCTATCTGCTGCTAGTTAGGTCCGTTGTCTGCTGACTTGAACTTAACTTAACTGCCGCTGTTGGTGTTAGTCTCCATCGCTGGTTCCTGATGACAAGCCCGCTGGCACCTCTTCTTAACGAGGTCAGAGTTGCCACGGATTACATCATCCATGCGTCCCGCTGTGCAGTGCTCTCCCTGGGCAGAGGGATGGCTTCGACAGTAGTAGCGCAGAGGCACCTGTGACTGACCTTCTCTGGCGTCCCGGATAGGGACAGGGCTGTATATCTGGACTAACCAGTGTCTGCGGCTAAGTTATTCGGACATTCACTAGATTCAATCTGAGGAAGAAGCAGACAGAAGCTTTGCGCGACATCATCCCCAAACGTCAGGCGAAACCCAAACCCACAGCTACCTCGCACAGGCCCGCCACTCCTCTGCCAACTGGCAAAAGACCGGCGCCCACTGCTGCAGTGGGTGTGCCGCCAGCGGGAGCACATCCTCCACCCTGAGCTCCGCACCAGTCAGCCTGGAGCAAAGGACAACCCTTGGACCCCCGGCGGGACCCGACGCCCAGGAGGAAGCCTCAGCCCTCCTACAGTGGCTTGCAAAAGTATTTGGCCCCCTTGAACTTTTCCACATTTTGTCACATTACAGCCACAAACATGAATCAATTTTATTGGAATTCCATATGAAAGACCAATACAAAGTGGTGTACACTTGAGAAGTGGAACGAAAATCATACATGATTCCAAACATTTTTTACAAATAAATAACTGCAAAGTGGGATGTGCGTAATTTATTCAGCCCCCTTTGGTCTGAGTGCAGTCAGTTGCACATAGACATTGCCTGATGAGTGCTAATGACTAAATAGAGTGCACCTGTGTGTAATCTAATGTCAGTACAAATACAGCTGCTCTGTGATGGCCTTAGAGGTTGTCTAAGAGAATATTGGGCGCAACAACACCATGAAGTCCAAAGAACACACCAGACAGGTCAGGGATAAAGTTCTTGAGAAATTTAAAGCAGGCTTAGGCTACAAAAAGATTTCCCAAGCCTTGAACATCCCACGGAGCACCGTTCAAGCGATCATTCAGAAATGGAAGGAGTATGGCACAACTGTAAACCTACCAAGACAAGGCCGTCCACCTAAACTCACAGGCCGAACAAGGAGAGCGCTGATCATAAATGCAGCCAAGAGGCCCATGGTGACTCTAGACGAGCTGCCTCATTTCCGCAGAGTCGTAAACAAGACAGTCAGCATCAAAGCAGCAGGAAGAAAATAAAGGTGCTATTGCAGAAAAGAGCAATACAAGTACAGCCGTTAGTTTGTTCAAAAAAAAAGGGGGGAGGGCTTCATCCCATCCACAACCTGTGAGTCTTGAACATGTATCTACGAATGTACAAGGTCAAGATGCTAACACTCAGACAGCTCTTGAATGCAGTTGGTCCGGGAGATTGGTTTGCAACAATCGATCTAACAGATGCTTATTTTCATATGACTATACACCCGAACTACAGGCAGTTTCTGAGGTTTGCATTCGAGGGCGTAGCCTACAAATACTTGGTGCTGCCTTTTGGGTTCTTGCTTGCTCCTTGCACCTTTGCAAAATGTGCCGAGGTGGCGCTAGCACCCCTCCGAGAGAGAGGCATCCGCATCTTAGCCTACCTAGACGACTGAACTCTCGTAGCTTGCTCCAGAGAGCAGGTGGAGACTCAGTTGTCACTGGTTTTGTGACACATTCACACACTGGGTTTCTCTGTGAACTTTTAGAGCTCGCTAATCCCGAGTCAGCAGATTTATTTCCTCGGTTTAGAAATATGCTTGCTTTCCAGCCGCTCACGTTTGTCAGAGCATCGCTTCCTCATTCAGGTTCAGCTGGATTCTCTCTCATTGCCTGTGGGCATCGTGTCACCTCGGGAGGAGGCATGCTAGCTCTCCGTCCCTGGAGGAAGCCCAGGCTGTTGCATCAGGGCTCTTGGACTGGGAGGGTGTTGTTTTGCTAGGTGGTGTCCACAGATGCTTCCCTAAGGGGGTAGGGAGCGCTGTGCGGTGCATCAGTGAGAGGGATCTGGTCCCCAGCCCGGTGCGAGCTGCACATCAACCACTTAGAGCTGTTAGCAGTGTTCTTAGCTCTCAAACATTTCCGTCCAGTCCTGGAGGGCCAACATGTCCTAGTCAGGACGGACAATTCAACAGTAGTCTCTTACATAAACAGGCATGGAGGAATACGCTCCTCTCAACTGTTGAAGCTGCCTCGCTCTGCTGTTATGGTGCAGTGTTCATTTTCTGTCTCTAAGAGCCATCCATGTTCTGGGTTACCTGAACTTGGGGCCAGACCTTCTCTCTAGCGGGGGGTCCTCTGGTGAGGGAATGGAGGTTGCACCCTTTGATAGTGGCTCAGATTTAGGATCTGTTAGGCAAGGCACAAGTAGATCTTTTTGCCTCCAGGGTAAATACTCACTTCCACATGTTTTTCTCCATAATCAACCACGATGCACCGTTGGGCATGGACACGTTAGCACACCAATGGCCAGACGTGCTCCCTTGTGCATTTCTCCCAGTGAAAATGACATCTCCAGTTCTGGAGAGAGTGCATCAGCAGTCGCTCTCTCTGATTCTAGTGGCCCTTTGGTGGCCCACAAGGTTGTGGTATGCAGAAATAATCAGCCTGCTAGCAGCGAGTCCTTGGCAGCTTCCTCTCCGCGGGGACCTCCTCTCTCAAGGTGCGAGGAGAAGTGGTTCATCCACGCTCGGATCTGTGGCGGCTTTATGCTTACCTGCTGAGAGGTCAAACTTGATTGCTAAGGGTCTGCCAATAAGTGTGATAGCGACAATTCAGAGCATTAGGGCCTCATCCACTAGAGGCTTGTATGCTTACAAATGGTGAGCTTTGAGCAATGGTGCCAGGATTGCCATACTCTCCCATTTCAGTGCTCTATTGTGGTTGTTTTGACATTCCTGCAGGAGCTGCTAGATAAGGGCCTTTCATTTTCAACAATTAAGGTTTATTTAGCAGCTATATCTGCTTGTCATATTGGCTTTGACGGGATGACATCAGATGCATCTCCCCTTGCCTTACGTTTTCTGAAAGGGGTTCACCGGCTGAGACCCATGCTTCTGCCCAGTGTCCCTGCTTGGGTCTTATCTTTGGTGCTGGAGGCCCTTTGTGGCCAACACTTTGAACACATTGAGACTTTGGATATGAAATTTCTCTCATATAAGATGCATTACTTCTCACTTTGGCTTCACCAAACACATGTCTGTGTATTGCGTTCAGATGCTGCCTTTTTTCCCAAGATCATGCCAGCATCTTATAGCTCAATGGAGTTTGATTTGCTGAGCTTTTGCTCCCCTCCTTTTGTATCTGAGGAGCAGAGAGGGCTACATTCTCATTGTCCTGTGCGTGCGCTACGTACCTACATTGAGCATACTCAGAATATGCGTTTATGTAACCAGCTGTTCATCTGTTTCGCTAGTCCAGCCAGAGGTTCCACCAGGGGGATGGCAACTTCATGGGCTCTTTTGGGGTGCCTATAGCTGATATTTGTGCAGCAGCTAGTTGGGCATCACCACACACTTTTGTGTGGTTTTATTGGTTCGACATTAAAGCCCCTTTGGTGGCTCGCACTGTCCTTTCTGCTGGGTCTACTGCACACTAAGGTGGTGGTGGTCCAATTCCAGTTCAGTGGCTGCTCTGCAGGGTGTGTATATATCTTCCATACTTATGTGTTGTACCTCGCTCCTCTCCTTCAGGGAACAGAAGTTATAGACATAACTGTGTGTTCCCTTTCAGTTGATTCACTCGGTACAACACAAGGTGGCCCCACTGAGCAGTTTGGCTCGGTGAAGAGCGGCTATCGAACTGAGGGATGTCTGTGATGACAGCGGTTATATGTGCAGGCGGCGCTATACGCATGTCATCACGGGTCATCTGACTTAAAGGCATGAATAAAGGTTTCCTCAGACAGGACACGTGAGGGCATGATATCCCATACTTATGTGTTGTACCTCGTTCCTCTCCTTCAAGGAACAGAAGTAATAGTGATAGGTTTGTAGCATAAACCTATTCGCTGGAACGTTAAGGACAACTTACTACACAGCAAAAGCAAGACACAAGTAGGCAAAGTTCTCTGTGTTACTCATGCATGAGGGAGGCCTGCCTGGAGCCAAGTGTCGTTCCACCCACTTGACCTCTGTCAGACTCTCAGCCATAGCACTTCTTTTATTGTGGTTACATGAATATACATAGGTTCATTAACATATGACGTCTACATACACACAAAGAGTACCTTGCCTGTGCGTTGTGTAAGTGTCTCCACAGACTACTAAGGATCAAACCTCTACCAACACGACATTGATTATAAAACTCTAAGCATAAATGAGTAGATATTTCTAAGCATAAATGACAATCCGCTATATAACCCTGACAAATAGACATAACTGTTTGCTTCACAAGCTATAAAATACAGGCTTTACAATCTGTGACTGTTTGATACTCAGCTTTAACTCCTTTTGTAGCTACTTTTGTTTTTTGTTTTTTTGCTGTATGGGAACAGCTTGAATACAGAAATCTGAACTGTGATCACCAAGTTTGACCTTTTGTATGTCCAGATGGGACTATTGCAACTCTCTTTACCTGGGCCTCCAACTCTCCCTCCTTCAGCGCCTGTAATTAGTCCAAAATGTGGAAGCATGCCTCTTAACTGGCACTAGAAGGCATGAGCACATCACCCCTACCCTCGCTAACTTACACTGGCTTCCCGTCAAATATCGCATTGATTTCAAAATCCTTCTGCTCACTTTCAAAATTCTAAATAACCTGGCCCCTAGCTACCTAAGTGATCTCCTTGATCTGTACAACCCAAAGAGAGCACTAAGATCCTCCAGCCAACTGCTCGTAATGCAGCCGAGGTCTTGTTTAAAAACCAGAGGGACTTCCGCTTCCGGCCGCATGGAGTGAAGTAGTGGGTGCGTTCAGCTCCGCTTATTATTTTTAAATATTGCATATGCATACTTAATTCTTGGTTAGCAGAAGCCACGCTAAAATGGATACTAAGAAGACCAGAAAATACACACAAAAGACCATAGACATCGATTCGACCATCTCGAGCGGGGAATATGGCGAAGCAACTAAAGCTAAAGCTAATGCTAACGTGGAGACGGGGGAGGAAGCGCCTATATCTGTGGGTACGCTGCGACCAGAAATACGTGCAGGACTGAAACCGTATGAAGACAGTTTGGACAGCATTAAAATCCAGTTGGCTAGTATACATAAAGGAATCAGCAGTGATATATCTGTGTTGCAAGAAGAAGCTAAAGCAGATATTAAAACCACCCGAGACGAACTCATGGGAAAAGTTGAACAGCTGTTCACTATGCAAGCAGAGGCAGCGAGCACACAGAAAGAGATGGAGAAGTCCCTGAGTGACATGACTGACAGGCTGACAACACTGGAAAAGTCCTATATGTCTCTAAAGGCAGACCATCAGAAGCTACAAGAGAAATGCACTAACTTAGAAGATAGAAGTCGCAGACAGAATATCAGAGTAGTTGGTGTTGCAGAAGGCGCAGAAGCGAATAACATCACCGATTTTGCCGCAAAGTTTCTGGCGGAGGTCCTCGGAGCAGACAACTTTGACTCCCCTATTGTTATTGATCGAGCTCACAGAAGCCCCAAACCACGCAGCGGGGAGCGACCGAGGCCCATTATTATCCGATTGCACTACTTCACAGACAAGGAGAAGATCCTGAGACTGTTTCGTAATAAAGGAAACTTACGCTTCAACGGGTCTCCAGTTTATATTTTCCCCGATATAAGTCCTGAGGTTGGGCGGATGCGAGCAACCTTCAATCAACTGAAGCAGAAACTCCGCAGCGCTGGCATCCAATACAGCCTGTATTATCCAGCCAAATTGGTGATTACGGCAAACGGCTCCAGATACACGTTTACCGACGCACAAGCAGCTGAGAAATTTATCTTGTCCAACAAGCTGATCACATCGGAAGATGAAACTGAATGGGAGGCGCTGGCCAGCTGATCGAGAAAGACATTACTGGATGGTCACACTCACTGACTGAGTTGATAAACTCTTATTCAGGTGAAATATATTATTATGCTGTTGAGGATATTTTTACATCTTCTTCCTTTCTTTGTTCTGTTTTGAGAGAATGAATAAGTTTATAGAAGGAGAATGAATTAGAATGTGTTCGCAAGAAAATTCATAGTTAATATTTAAATTGATTAATATTAAGGTAATTTAAGTTATAAGATGATGTTTATTCTCTTACCAATGTAATCTCTTCTTGTATGTAAACCATCATAATAGGAATTAAGGGTAATGGCAGAGCCTGAACTACTTTTTTTCCCCCCTTTATTTATTAATTTTATTATTATTATTGATATTATTATTACTGTGAGTGTGCTTTATCAAAATTAAACTGGATATGAATAATATAATTCTTTAGGAGCTTAGTGGTAAGTCAGATGCTCATATCTCTCTCTGAGTTGAGACTTAAATACTTTTGTTGTATGGAGTCCCCTCTCTGTCCAAGCTCTGTTGGAGTGCTTTGGTCAGGGAGGAGCAGAGAGGAAGTAGGGACTGTTTTTGTGGGGTTTTTTGTTTGGGTTCTCACCTGCACTTTTGTTTGTATTTTGTTTGGAGGCCATTTTATTAAAAAAGGAGGGGGGAAAGGGTTTAATTGGGTTGCAAATCTTTATTTATAAGTTAAATAATGGTTATTGATAATTATAAAAACCTAGTAAATTTTGTGTCATGGAATTGTAAAGGACTCAATAGTGCTGTTAAGCGGGGCAATATTCTAGCACACCTTAAAAAACTGGGGACAAATACTGTATAGGATATTTGCAGGAAACCCATTTGAGAAATCAGGATCATCAGAAGCTATGTAGCAGATGGATTGGGCAGGTGTTTCATTCTAACTTTACAGCTAAGAATAGAGGTGCAGCCATTATTATCAAAAAAGGGATTCCCTTCATAGCGTCAAAAGTATTATTGGACCCTCGTGGACGTTACATCATAGTTACAGGAAAACTTTATAACAATCAGGTTACACTAGCAAATATTTATGCCCCTAATGTTGAGGATGCAGGTTTTATTAAATCATTTATATCCTCTTTACCTAATATGGACACCCATAAACTGATAATTGGTGGCGATTTTAATTTCGTTTTGGATTCTATTCTAGTCTTGATAGATCATCACAAAGATCAGTATTTAAATCAAAATTTGTGAAAACTATTCAAGAATTTATGAAGACATATAAACTGATAGATCCATTTAGAGCTATTTCCCCTAACTCTAAGCAATTTTCATTTTTCTCTTCTGTTCATCATACTTATTCTAGAATAGACTTTTTCTTAATAGATTATAGATTTCTTACACAGATCCAAAGTTGTGACTATAAGGCAATAGTTTTATCTGACCATAGTCCAGTATTGCTACAACTAGCAATAGGAGATAGACCTACTGCACCAAAATGGAGATTTAATAATGGTTTGCTGTTAGATAATATCTTAGTAAATGAAATAAAGGATCAAATCAAGCTATTTATTTCAATAAATGGCACACTTGAAGTTACGAGATCCATACTATGGGACACATTAAAAGCCTACTTGAGAGGCCAAATTATCTCATTGAGTAGCTATAGGAATAAGCAACGAAAAGAAAGAGAGTTAAACATAACAATGGAACTTTTAGAAATAGACAAGGAATATGCTATCTCTCCTTCATCGAAACTTTATAAAAAGGTCCCATTGCAGACAGAACTTAAATTGCTTTATACAAATGACACGATAAGATTACTTACACAACCTCGACATAAATACTATGAACACGGGGAAAAAACAGGTAGTTTACTAGCAAGGCAAATTAAAGAAGTTGCAGCTTCAAGACTGATTACAGAAATAAGAACTAGTGCAGGGCAATTAACAACTGACCCAAAGAGAATTAATGATGTATTCCGAGAATATTATAAAGCACTTTACTCTTCAGACTTAAAAAAAGATCCAAACATAATCGAAAGTTTTTTCGATTCTATTCAAGTTTCATCTATCAATATAGAACACAAACTATTGTTAGAACAACCAATAACATTAAGGGAGATAAATCAGGCTATTCAAAGTATGCAGTGCTCGAAAAGTCCCGGTCCAGATGGGTATAGTGCTGAATTCTATAAGACCTTTAGTGAACAAATTTCACCCGTTCTTTTGGAGGTATATAACGAAGCTCTAACTAAAGGATGCTTACCTTCAACCATGTATGATAGCACTATCTCTCTAATCCACAAGCCTGGTAAGGATCCTTTGGAACCTGGTTCGTACAGACCAATAAGTCTATTGAACGTAGATAATAAAATATTGGCAAAAATTCTGGCTATGCGATTAGAGATAGTTCTCCCAACAGTTGTGTCGGAGGACCAAACGGGATTTGTAAAAAATAGACAGTTATCTTTTAATATTAGAAGGCTATTCAATATTATATACAGGGAGTGCAGAATTATTAGGCAAGTTGTATTTTTGAGGAATAATTTTATTATTGAACAACAACCATGTTCTCAATGAACCCAAAAAACTCATTAATATCAAAGCTGAATGTTTTTGGAAGTAGTTTTTAGTTTGTTTTTAGTTTTAGCTATTTTAGGGGGATATCTGTGTGTGCAGGTGACTATTACTGTGCATAATTATTAGGCAACTTAACAAAAAACAAATATATACCCATTTCAATTATTTATTTTTACCAGTGAAACCAATATAACATCTCCACATTCCCAAATATACATTTCTGACATTCAAAAACAAAACAAAAACAAATCAGCGACCAATATAGCCACCTTTCTTTGCAAGGACACTCAAAAGCCTGCCATCCATGGATTCTGTCAGTGTTTTGATCTGTTCACCATCAACATTGCGTGCAGCAGCAACCACAGCCTCCCAGACACTGTTCAGAGAGGTGTACTGTTTTCCCTCCTTGTAAATCTCACATTTGATGATGGACCACAGGTTCTCAATGGGGTTCAGATCAGGTGAACAAGGAGGCCATGTCATTAGTTTTTCTTCTTTTATACCCTTTCTTGCCAGCCATGCTGTGGAGTACTTGGACGCGTGTGATGGAGCATTGTCCTGCATGAAAATCATGTTTTTCTTGAAGGATGCAGACTTCTTCCTGTACCACTGCTTGAAGAAGGTGTCTTCCAGAGACTGGCAGTAGGACTGGGAGTTGAGCTTGACTCCATCCTCAACCCGAAAAGGCCCCACAAGCTCATCTATGATGATACCAGCCCAAACCAGTACTCCACCTCCACCTTGCTGGCGTCTGAGTCGGACTGGAGCTCTCTGCCCTTTACCAATCCAGCCACGGGCCCATCCATCTGGCCCATCAAGACTCACTCTCATTTCATCAGTCTATAAAACCTTAGAAAAACCAGTCTTGAGATATTTCTTGGCCCAGTCTTGACGTTTCAGCTTGTGTGTCTTGTTCAGTGGTGGTCGTCTTTCAGCCTTTCTTACTTGAGTGGGATTTCCTCTTCTCGACCCTATCAAAGTATGGCATAGGCCCTAATTATATCTCCTTTGTTAAGCTGCTTTACACAAAACCTAAGGCCTCGGTTAATACAAGTAATATATCTTCTAGTCCTTTCCTCCTCCACCGCTCTACAAGACAAGGGTGCCCTTTGTCCCCATTGCTATTTGCACTTGTCATAGAACCTCTTGCCATTCAATTACGCTCTACAAAAGATTATAAAGGAATAAGGAGATTTGGTGTAGAACATAAGGTCTCTCTATGCAGATGATTTTTTTGCTATATATCACTGACCCTACTAAATCATTGCCAAAAATTATGACAGTTTTAACTGAATTTGGGAAAATTTCTGGATACAAAATCAACTTAACAAAAAGCATATTGTTTCCGATTAGTTCTTTAGAAAAATTAGATAGCGCTACATTGGTCTCGTTTCCTTTTACAATCTCAAATACCTTCAAATATCTTGGAATAACTGTAACCCGTGAATTCTCTGGCCTTTTTAAACATAATTTTGTTAATTTATACCATCAAACTGAACAGAACTTGGAAAGACTGTCTAAACTGCCCATCTCGCTTGCTGGCCGAGTAAATATCATTAGGATGAGCACTTTACCCAAATTGTTATTTTTGTTTCAATGTATCCCAATATTGATCACAAATTTTTTTTTAAGAAAATAGACCAGTTTATCTCTCAGTTTATCTGGAACAAAAAGACACCCAGAATAAAAAAGATATTTCTCCAAAGATCCAAGATTACAGGAGGAATGGGGTTGCCTTGTTTTCAGTTTTATTATTGGGCCTGTAATATACGTTGTATGTCATTCTGGGGCGGGGAACATAGACCTGATTGGGAACGGATGGAAAGTATGACTTTTTTCTCCAATACTCTTAAATCTTTGGTTCATTCAAACTCAGATCTGGGTAAGCATAAATGTAAAAATCCGGTAGTGTCTGACTCACTAAAAATTTGGTCTCAAATTAGAAAGCATTTTCATTGGCGTCAATGTTCAATCTTTACACCATTAATTCATAATCAAGCATACACATTGCTCTCAGGATCAACATTCCAGCTATGGAGTTCCAAAGGGATACACACAATCAAGGATCTGTTTATTGATAATCTTTTTCCTTCGTTTCAACAACTTCAGCAAAGATTTTCCATAGAAAACAGAGATTTTTTCAAGTATTTACAAATACGTCATTTTTTTAAAGAAACGTTTCCATCCTTTCCCAATGAACCACAAAAGCTAGTTTCAGATGATCTATTCTTAATGAACCCGCTAAAGAAAGGAGCTATTTCTAGGATCTACAACCAACTTTTGCCAATAGACAGTACAACTACATTGGACCACTTGAGATATGCTTGGAGTGAAGAACTGGCTACTAACATCACTAAAGATCAATGGACTAAGGCACAAGAACTGGTTCACTCCACTTCTGTCTGCTGCAGGCACAGACTACTACAATTTAAGGTCTTGCATAGGCTCCATCTGTCTAAATTGAAGGTTTCAAGGATGTTTCCAGGGGCTGACTCAAGATGTGATCGATGTGGCCAGAATTCTGCCTCATTGTCACATATGTTTTGGACATGTCCTAATATCGCTACCTACTGGTCTAAAATATTTAAAACTTTGTCTGATATTTTTAAAAAACAGCTCCCCCCAGACCCAGTAATGGCACTATTTGCTGTAGCTACAGTTAAAAACTTAAATAATAAACAAATTCGTGCTCTGAGTTTTATAACATTGCTTGCAAGACGCCTTATACTTCTAAATTGGAAAAATAAAGCCCCCCCAACTCATTCTGCTTTATTAAGAGACACAGTGTATCATTTACAGTTGGAGAAAATTTAATTTTCATTAAGAGATAATGTTAAACAGTTTTACCTAATTTGGCAACCCTTTATAGATTACTTTAATAAGTAAAACTGGGAGGTATGGCCTCCTCCCATATCTGCCCCAAGATTATATATATATGGGTCTACGCAGGTGTTGTTGTTTTTTTGTTGTTGTTTTTTGTTTGTTTGTTTGTTTGTTTTTGGGGGGGGGGGGGGGTTCGTTTGTTTTGGTTTGTTGGTTTGTTTTTGTTTTTTCCCTCTCTCCCTCCTTTGAATATACTTATTTAGGATAATAAATGTGTATGTATAGACATAGATATGATTGTTTATATAATGGTAATTATATTTTATGTAAAAAGGATGGGGAGAGGAAGGGAGGGAAGGGGGAAAAAGAGGGGAGGGGAAGGGAGAAGGGGAAAAAAAACCCGATGTCAATGTAAATGAGATATATACTTTGTTGCCTGATTTGAATAAAGAAAGGAAAAAAAAACAAACAGAGGTGACCATGCCTTTGACATTACCGCCCCTAGACTCTGGAATAATCTCCCAGTTGATATCCGTAAATTGGAATCAACTCAGTCGTTCAAATCATGCTTAAAACACACCTGTTCAACTTGGGGATGGCAAGTGTCCTGCACTACACCATGCAATGTAATTTTAATTGTAACTGTACTACTTGTTCCTTGTTCTGCCCGCATTGCAGTACACTAGTCTTTCAAATGTGCTATAGAAA
Source organism: Aulonocara sp. 'chitande type north' Nkhata Bay (assembly GCF_057382095.1). Taxonomy (NCBI): domain Eukaryota; kingdom Metazoa; phylum Chordata; class Actinopteri; order Cichliformes; family Cichlidae; genus Aulonocara; species Aulonocara sp. 'chitande type north' Nkhata Bay. The sequence continues at coordinate 925,023 of NC_141362.1, read as the reverse complement.
TTAATTTTGACTTGACTTGACTTTTGTATGTGGTGATCAGGGCTCACTACCCGGGTACCACCACAATAACAGAGGCCCTGAAGACACAGAAGAAGCTGTGGTCGTCAGAGGACTACAGCACCTTTAACAATGAGGTGGGAGGAGGTTGTTGGGCTCGTATCCTCAACCAGAACTATGTCAATGGACAAATGACAGCGTAAGTTAAAAAACAAGCAGTACATGCCAGTAAAAATATTAAACATTACACAGAATGTTTTTAAATTTATTGAATTTTAATCAATTTGATGGTAAGTTTATTTTTAGTTAGAATAAAGTGTAAACTTGGTGAATACATGCTTTGGACAGACTGTTAAGCCTTAATGTTGAACAATGTGGTTAATATGACTGTGATCCTTCCTCCAGCACCATCTCCTGGAATCTGGTGGCCAGTTATTATGAGGATCTCCCATTCGGCAGGGATGGGCTCATGACAGCTGAGGAGCCCTGGAGTGGCAACTATGTGGTCGAGTCTCCAATTTGGATCACGGGTCTGCATACAGAGACAGATAGTTTGAAAATGTGTTTCAGATCAACATAACATTTCTCATAATAGCAAAGTTATTAGAGAGTGGTCAGTGGTCATAAAGGTCAGCAGTGTACTTTTAAATCCAGAAATCATGACACCAACCCTTAAGGTTCTGAGTAAATATAATTCATTATGTCACTGCATTTTTAGTGTTGACTGTATGTTGCATACTGATGGGGTAGACTGCATAGAAGACATCTCACTTGTGAGACAGATTTGATGGGTTGGCGAAAGTTTTGGCATGAAAGCAATCTGATTTTTTTTTAGAAGTGAATTAGTTTGGTAGTTGTTAGGTCTGGCTAGTGATTGTTTTGTAACCCTTTGTTTTCAAATGTTTTCCTTGCAGCCCACACCACACAGTTCACCCAGCCAGGATGGACCTACCTGCAGACTGTTGGACATCTGGCACAAGGTGGAAGCTATATTGCCTTGACTGATGGGAAGGGAAATCTCACTGTTGTCATAGAAACAATGGTAAGTTAGTTACACACACACACACACACACACACACACACACACACACACACACACATGAATGCTCCTTTTAACAAAGCTTTTTGTTTCCTTTATAGACTCACAATCATTCAGTGTGCATAAGACCTCCACTACCTCCCTTTAATGTAACATCCCAAAATGCAACTTTCTGGCTAAAGGGGTCTATTGTAAGTTCATGTTATCTTCTTGAATCTTGCTTAGAGTTTCTGACTTGTACATCTCTCATGTTCAAGATTATTTATTTCTTCTTAGGCATCCATTAAAGAGCTCCAAGTGTGGCGGTCACAGTTTGACTTTAAGACGAACAAGCCCTCCTTTTTTGAGAAACTAAAACCCCTGAAGGTGCTGTTTACACTCTGAAGAAAGATGCATCTCAGTGATATGTGGGCACCAGTTTGTCAACTGTAACACTGTCTTTATATGACATTAGCTTGTAGATGGCTCGTTTACCCTGAATCTGGCTGAAGACGAGGTTTACACACTGACCACTGTTAGCACAGGAAGCAAAGGCAGCTATCCCGACCCACCTCCCTCAGCTCGCTTTCCTAAAGTGTACAAGGATGACTTTGATGTTCGTAAGTTAACCATGTGCATGAACCCAAAACTCACCGAATTTTTAACGTCCATTAAAATGACATAAAATGTGACCTTTATTTTAAATCTGCTTCTGTGTATGTATAGGAAGCCCACCTTTTTCAGAAGCTCCATACTTTGCTGATCAGACAGGAGTGTTTGAGTACTACATTAACCTGACTGATCCTGGACCTCACGTTTTCACCTTAAGACAGGTTCTAACAGAAAGGCCCATCACATGGGCAACGGATGCTGATCAGACCATTAGTGTCATCGGAGACTATTACTGGTGAGTAGTCCTGTGACTACTATGATTACCTTAGTTGGGTTAGTCACTACTATCACTAACCCAACTAAAGTAATTCATGGGGTGTCTGTGGCTGAGGAGGTAGGCAGACACACACAGACACACAAAATATATATATTTTTTTCTCCACCCTGTTACATTGTTATTTTATACAGGCGGAGCCTGACAGTGACATGTGACGTCTTCATGGAGAAGATGAATGCTGGTGGTGTGTTCATAGCAGCCAGAGTGGATAAAGGGGGACAGTCAATCCGCAGTGCTAAAGGAGTCTTCTTCTGGGTGTTTGCTGATGGCACCTACAAAGTTACCAATGATCTTGGTCAGTACAATCTGTCTCTGCTCCAACCTTCTATAAGAATGATCAAAGATGTCCTACCATTAGTTAATGATTGAGTCTTAAAAAATGATCAATCTGTCTTTATTAATGGGCTGTGTACCACAGGGTTTTGATGTTCCACTAGTTAAACCATTACTTACAAAGCAATCACTTGATCCCGCTGTCTTAGCTAGTTCTAGGCCAGTCTTCAACCTTTTGAAAATTGGCCTAACATTAATATTAGATTTGTCAACTCTTTCTCAAATTTTTGAAAGAATAGTCCTAAAACAAGTAACTGATCATCTACAGCGGGTTGATTCTTATTAAAAATGATAATAATACATTTTATTTAAAAGGCGCCTTTCAGAACACTCAAGGACACTGTACACAGCAGAATAATAAAAGTAACATAAAAGCATGCAGTTTACATAATCATAAAAACATAAGACATAACACAAATATAAAATTAGAATAGTTTCAGTCAAGTTTCACAACTTATCAAAGTACTGAAACAGCATTAGTTAAGGTTGCACATCATCTCAGTACAGCGTTCCATACTGTTGCCCATTAGTGATGGGATTTCCGGCTCTTTTTAGAGATCCGGCTCTTTCGGCTCGGCTCACTAAAAAGAACCGGCTCTTCAGGTTGGTTTGTTGCTTTAATTAATTTATTATCAACAATAATATAAAATTATGCGCAAAAGGAATTACTAATGTAAAAAAGTGGTTTTATTTATATATGTTTAAATATAAATATATTTTCGGTGGCCCCTAGAGACAAAGCACGTGCAAACTCTAAAGCATATACAAACTCCAAAACACATTTCTAGCGTTAACTGAACTTCCAAAACAGAGCTACCTAGATCACTTAAATTACACAATTGAAAGCATATGTGTATTGTTTGTGTATTTATAGACAAGCACTCACATATATTCAAATTTTTTTTTTTTAAAAAAGTTCATTTACCTGTTTCAGCTAAACGGGCTGGCCTCGTTTTGCGCCGACAGAAATGCAGCTCTGTGTGGTAAGACTCGCGGTGGCGGCTTGTGTGTTTACATCAACGCGAAATGGTCCAAGAACTCTGTGCTAGTTTCTAGTTATTGCTTATCGCTGGTGGAGTTTGTGACTGTTAGATGCAGACCTTTTTATTTACCACGGGAATTCACCACTGTTTTCATTATCGGAGTGGCGCTTAGAAGAGCTAGGGCCGAACTTTCTCGGGCCATCAGAGAGGCGAAGCGCGCACACGCCCAGAGAATCCACAACCACTTCAAGGACAGTGGCGACACACGGCGCATGTGGCTGCTGAGCATCAACGGCTCCTCTGTGGAGATCGTCGACAGCACCAAATTCCTGGGCGTCCACATGGAGAAGGACCTTGGGACCAGCCAAGGTCCTTCTCCATGCTCAACACCAGCTCCCTGCACAAGAAAGCCCAACAGCTTCTCTTCTTTCTGAGAAGACTGAGAAAGGCTCGGCTTCCACCACCGATCCTGACCACCTTCTATAGAGGAACTATCGAGAGCATCCTGAGCGGCTGCATCACTGTCTGGTTTGGGAACTGTGCCATATCGAACTGCAAGACCCTACAGCGGATAGTGGGAACAGCAGAGAAGATCATCGGGGTCTCTCTCCCCTCTATTGAGGACATCTACACCACACGCTGCATTCGCAAAGGCACCAGCATTGTGGCTGATCGGACACACCCCTCTCACACACTCTTCACACTCCTGCCATCTGGAAAAAGGTACCGAAGCATTCGGGCACACACATCCAGACTGTGCAACAGCTTTTTTCCACAAGCCATCCGTCTCCTCAGCAAAAAGGGACTGGACTGATAAACACACACACACACACACACACACACACACACACACACACACACACATTATCACTCAGCTTAACTCAACTACCTCAAAACATTGAGACTGCCCTGACTAATCAACACAAGTGCAAACACACTGACCTACACCACCAAACTATCGTACACACCAACCTATTACTGGACTTTTTGCACTAACTTCTTTACTTCCTAATTTTTGCTGCTACACTAAGGAATGTTTACTGTTCCTCCTCTACCTCAACTCATCATCACAAAACCTTATTATTATGTTACGTTGTGTTTTTTTGTCACACTGTCACTTTGCTGCTCTTGTTTGCACATTTACACGTGCACTTTGTTGTCTGCTGTCTGTTAACAAGAAAAAAAAAGTCTTCCTTAGATAGTTAGATAGTTAGTTTTTGTTAATTTATGTTGTAATTTAAGATAAGATAAGATAACCTTTATTAGTCCCACACGTGGGAAATTTGTTTTGTCACAGCAGGAAGTGGACAGTGCAAAAGTTATGACGCAAAAATTAGAATACAATAAGAATAAATACAGTACACAACTGTACAGAATAGAATAAAATAATATACTATATACAGTAGAATAAAATAGAATAAAAATATACAATAAGATAAAAATAGAATACGAATGCTATATACAACTGAGTAAAAATACAACGATGCCAGAAAAGATTATTGCACTTAGTGTTATTGCACATGTGTGGATGTGTGTGTTTGTTCAGTTAAAGTCTTTGTTGTGGAGTCTGACAGCAGTGGGGAGGAAAGACCTGCGAAATCTCTCCGTCCCACACCGTGGGTGCTGCAGTCTCCCACTGAAGGAGCTGCTCAGTGCTGTCACAGTCTGCTGCATGGGGTGGGAGACGTTGTCCAACAGGGATGACAGCTTAGCCGCCATTCTCCTGTCACTCACCACCTCCACTGGGTCCAGAGGGCATCCTAGAACAGAGCTGGCCCTTCGGATCACCCTGTTCAGTCTCTTCCTGTCCCCAGCAGAGATGCTGCCGCCCCAGCAGAGCACACCATAAAAGATAGCAGAAGCCACCACAGAGTCATAGAAGGTCTTCAGGAGTGGGCCCTCCACCCCAAACGACCTGAGTCTCCGCAGCAGGTACAACCTGCTCTGCCCTTTCCTGTAGAGGGCGTCTGAGTTATGAGTCCAGTCCAGTCTGTTGTTCAGATGAACACCAAGGTACCTGTAGCTGTCCACAGCCTCTATGTCCATACCCTGGATGTTCAGTGGTTGCAGTGGAGAATGCTTGTGCCTGCGGAAGTCTACCACCAGTTCCTTGGTTTTACTGGCGTTGATCTGGAGGTAGTTCAGCTGGCACCAGTCCACAAAGTCTTGAGTCAGTCCTCTGTACTCCTTGTCGTCCCCATCAGTGATGAGGCCGACTATTGCAGAGTCATCAGAGAACTTCTGCAGGAAGCACTGGGTGGAATTGTGGGAGAAGTCTGCAGTGTAGATGGTGAAGAGGAACGGAGCCAGAACCGTTCCCTGTGGGGCCCCCGTACTGCAGACGACCCTGTCCGACACACAGCCCTGAGTCCTCACATACTGTGGTCGGTCGGTGAGGTAGTCCAAAATCCAGGTAGTGAGGTGATGGTCCACTCCAGAGTTCTCCAGCTTGTCCTTCAGAACCGAGGGAAGAATAGTGTTGAAGGCACTGGAGAAATCAAAGAACATGATTCTCACAGTGCTTCCAGCGGTCTCCAGGTGAGCGAGGGAACGATGTAGGAGGTGAATGACGGCATCATCCGCTCCAATGCCAGGCTGGTAGGCAAACTGAAGTGGGTCCAGTGATGAGCTTGTTAGGCGCCGAAGCTGAGCCAGGACCAACCGCTCCAGGGTCTTCATCAGGTGGGATGTCAGAGCCACCGGCCTGTAGCTGTTGAGGTCCTTGGGGCGTGAAGTCTTTGTTAGTCTATGTTAGGTCAGTCTGTCTTGTCTCTGCTAGCCAGCTAACTAGGCCTCTTAGTTAGCTAGTTTAGTGTTTTCTGTTAATTTATGTTGTAAATTTATGTTGCATGTAGCACCTTGGTCCTGGAGGAACGTTGTTTCGCTTCACTGTGTACTAACTGTATATGGTTGAAGTGACAATAAAGCCAACTTGACTTGACTTGACTTACTACCACACACCAAATCCGATTGTTGATACTTCCTGGCTTGTGTAGCCACTAGGTAACAAAAGCTCAACACTGCGCCCTAGCATCCTGGAGCACTTCTGTTGTCTTTTGTATGTGCTTCAGAGTTTGTACATGCTTCTGGGTTTTTACGTGTTTTGGAGTTTGTACGTGATTCTGAGTTTGTACATGCTTCTGGGTTTTTATGTGTTTTGGAATTTTTACATGTTTTGGAGTTTGTACGTGCTTTGTCTCTAAGGGCCACCATAAATATACTTTATTTATTCACTCCACATAAAATGTAATAAATAAATCATATACAGTGGGGCAAAAAAGTATTTAGTCAGCCACCGATTGTGCAAGTTCCCCCACCTAAAATGATGACAGAGGTCAGTAATTTTCACCAGAGGTACACTTCAACTGTGAGAGACAGAATGTGAAAAAAAAATCCATGAATCCACATGGTAGGATTTGTAAAGAATTTATTCGTAAATCAGGGTGGAAAATAAGTATTTGGTCAATAAGAAAAATACAACTCAATACTTTGTAACATAACCTTTGTTGGCAATAACAGAGGTCAAACGTTTACTATAGGTCTTTACCAGGTTTGCACACACAGTAGCTGGTATTTTGGCCCATTCCTCCATGCAGATCTTCTCGAGAGCAGTAATGTTTTGGGGCTGTCGCCGAGCAACACGGACTTTCAACTCCCGCCACAGATTTTCTATGGGGTTGAGGTCTGGAGACTGGCTAGGCCACTCCAGGACTTTCAAATGCTTCTTTTTACAGAGCCACTCCTTTGTTGCCTGGGCGGTGTGTTTTGGATCATTGTCATGTTGGAAGACCCAGCCTCGTTTCATCTTCAAAGTTCTCACTGATGGAAGGAGGTTTTGGCTCAAAATCTCACGATACATGGCCCCATTCATTCTGTCCTTAACACGGATCAGTCTTCCTGTCCCCTTGGCAGAAAAACAGCCCCATAGCATGATGTTTCCACCCCCATGCTTCACAGTAGGTATGGTGTTCTTGGGATGCAACTCAGTATTCTTCTTCCTCCAAACACAACGAGTTGAGTTTATACCAAAAAAGTTCTACTTTGGTTTCATCTGACCACATGACATTCTCCCAATCCTCTGCTGTATCATCCATGTGCTCTCTGGCAAACTTCAGACGGGCCTGGACATGCACTGGCTTCAGCAGCGGAACACGTCTGGCACTGCGGGATTTGATTCCCTGCCGTTGTAGTGTGTTACTGATGGTGACCTTTGTTACTTTGGTCCCAGCTCTCTGCAGGTCATTCACCAGGTTCCCCCGTGTGGTTCTGGGATCTTTGCTCACCGTTCTCATGATCATTTTGACCCCACGGGATGAGATCTTGCGTGGAGCCCCAGATCGAGGGAGATTATCAGTGGTCTTGTATGTCTTCCATTTTCTGACGATTGCTCCCACAGTTGATTTTTTCACACCAAGCTGCTTGCCTATTGTAGATTCACTCTTCCCAGTCTGGTGCAGGTCTACAATACTTTTCCTGGTGTCCTTCGAAAGCTCTTTGGTCTTGGCCATGGCGAAGTTTGGAGTCTGACTGTTTGAGGCTGTGGACAGGTGTCTTTTATACAGATGATGAGTTCAAACAGGTGCCATTCATACAGGTAACGAGTGGGGGACAGAAAAGCTTCTTACAGACGACGTTACAGGTCTGTGAGAGCCAGAGATTTCCCTTGTTTGAGGTGACCAAATACTTATTTTCCACCCTAATTTACGAATAAATTCTTTACAAATCCTACCATGTGAATTCATGGATTTTTTTTTTTTTCACATTCTGTCTCTCACAGTTGAAGTGTACCTCTGGTGCAAATTACTGACCTCTGTCATCATTTTAGGTGGGGGAACTTGCACAATCGGTGGCTGACTAAATACTTTTTTGCCCCACTGTAATATGTCTGTGAAGCTTCTCAGTCATCCAGGTCATCGTAGTCAAAGGAGCTTGCAAAGAAAAGCGTCTGGACTTCTTTAAGTTGCTTGAAGACGTTTCACCTCTCATCCGAGAAGCTTCTTCAGTTCTAAGGTCAAATGGTGGAGACAAAACGCCAAAACACAAACTTAACAATGTGGTGTATGCTGTACAGTGCAGCGAGGAATGCTCAGACCTCTACATTGGAGAGACCAAACAGCCACTTCACAAGCGCATGGCACAACACAGAAGAGCCACCTCCACAGGACAAGACTCAGCAGTCCCTCTGCATCTTAAGGATAAAGGACACTCTTTCGAGGATGCCAATGTTCACATTTTGGACAGAGAGGACAGATGGTTTGAAAGAGGAGTGAAAGAAGCCATCTATGTCCACTGTGAGCGACCATCTTTGAACAAAGGCGGGGGTTTACGACACCAACTCTCTGCCATCTATAATCCAGTTTTGAGATCCCTTCCCAGACGCCTTAACGCCCACTCACATCCTGGGCCATCTGACCTCAGGAATTCGCATGATAAGGTGGGGCCAGGTTTCACAATGAACTCACCCGAAACTCTGGCTGATTGGGACCCACACCCAGTTTCACACCTTGGCTCAGGCGAATAGAGGATCATCAGGGGGTCCTTTTGTCCCTCTGTGGGGGGTTACTCCCACTAGGTTTATATCTGGGACTCTCCACCATTTGACCTTAGAACTGAAGAAGCTTCTCGGATGAGAGGTGAAACGTCTTCAAGCAACTTAAAGAAGTCCAGACGCTTTTCTTTGCAAGCTCCTTTGAAATCATATAATACAAAAACCAACTATTTACATTTTAAACTTTTAACAATTTAAATTTTCAGCTTTTTCCTTTTAAACAATTTTAAAGTGAAACAACACAAAACACTGCAAACCACAACACAATTAAATATAAATTAAAATATAAAAACAAAAAGAGCTTGCATATTCTGTCATATGGGCCTGCATGAATAAGCTTTCTGAATCCATTATCATCCGCAACTGAAAATAGTTGTGGATGATTACTATACCTTTCTAATGTGACGTTATTGTCCCTGGCTCTCTTTCTCTCCCGCTCTGTTCCTGTGCTACTGCAAGTGTAACTACCGCCCCTCCCCCCTCTTCCCAGCACAAAGTACAAGCCTCGAATGCGGAGTGAAGCGGAAAAAAGGTGCGAGAGAGAGAGAGGGTGAGAGAAAGAAAAACAACCCCACGGCTCGCGATAAGGAGCCGGCTCGCGTCGTTCACTTCAAAGAGTCGACTCTAAGAGCCATTTCGTTCGCGAACGACACATCACTATTGCCCATAATATTCTATTAGAGCAGTTAAAGCATGTCGTCCCTCTCTGAAACAGCAGGATGGGTGTTGGTGTCCCTGTTTTGTTGGTCAAAGCGGGCAAAAAACTGGTTTAGGGTGTCAGGTAAGGTGATGTCCGGGGAGTTTGTGGGCGACTGTCCTTGTAGCCAGTGAGTGTCTTGATCCCCTGCCACATGTTTCTGGAATTGTTTGTGTTAAAGTGTTCCTTGATGCACTGTTTGTATTTCCGCTTGGCTTCTTTTATGCGTTTAAGCAGAGATTGGCGTGCCTCTTTGTTGGTCTCCTGATTTGAAGGCACTGTCCCATGCTCTTAGTAGGGCTCGCACCTCACTGTTGAGCCATGGCTTCTGGTTCGGGAACACTTTAACAGTCTTTGTTGTTGTTACACTCTCGCTACAGAAGTTGATGAATGAGAGTACAGCAGATGTGTGGCCCCCCAAGTCTGATCCTTCTGCAAATGCACTCCAATTCATGTTATCAAAACAGTTTTGTAGGGCCGTGGTGGCTTCCATGGTCTACTCTCGTACTGTTTTTACAGATGGTTTTTGTCTTTGAATTAGAGGTTTAAAGGGAGGGATCAGGGACAGAGAGAGATGGTCTGAGAGTCCAAGATGAGGCAGTGGGGTGGCTTTGTAAGCATCTGGGATGTTGGTGTAGACCTGGTCAAGTGTGTTGTTTTCGCTTGTTGGGAAGCTCAAGTTTTTAAAGAATCCAGGCAGGACAGATTTCAGGTTTGCATGGTTAAAATCTCCTGCCATGGTCACAGCGCAGTCCGGGTGCGTTGTTAGCTGTTTATTAATCGAGCGCTGGAGTAGCTCCATGGCTGACTGCACTGCAGTGGTTTGAATTACATTCATCTAATACAGGGAGTGCAGAATTATTAGGCAAGTTGTATTTTTGAGGAATAATTTTATTTTTGAACAACAACCATGTTCTCAATGAACCCAAAAAACTCATTAATATCAAAGCTGAATGTTTTTGGAAGTAGTTTTTAGTTTGTTTTTATTTTTAGCTATTTCAGGGGGATATCTGTGTGTGCAGGTGACGATTACTGTGCATAATTATTAGGCAACTTAACAAAAAACAAATATATACCTATTTCAATTATTTCTTTTTACCAGTGAAACCAATATAACATCTCCACATTCACAAATATACATTTCTGACATTCAAAAACAAAACAAAAACAAATCAGCGACCAATATAGCCACCTTTCTTTGCAAGGACACTCAAAAGCCTGCCATCCATGGATTCTGTCAGTGTTTTGATCTGTTCACCATCAACATTGCGTGCAGCAGCAACCACAGCCTCCCAGACACTGTTCAGAGAGGTGTACTGTTTTCCCTCCTTGTAAATCTCACATTTGATGATGGACCACAGGTTCTCAATGGGGTTCAGATCAGGTGAACAAGGAGGCCATGTCATTAGTTTTTCTTCTTTTATACCCTTTCTTGCCAGCCACGCTGTGGAGTACTTGGACGCGTGTGATGGAGCATTGTCCTGCATGAAAATCATGTTTTTCTTGAAGGATGCAGACTTCTTCCTGTACCACTGCTTGAAGAAGGTGTCTTCCAGAAACTGGCAGTAGGACTGGGAATTGAGCTCGACTCCATCCTCAACCCGAAAAGGCCCCACAAGCTCATCTTTTTTTTTTTTTTTTTTTTTAAATGACATCAGAAACAGCAGTATGCGACATTACGTGATGGCAGAGCTTCAGTTCATCCTTTGTCATTTTTTTTTTTTTTTTTTTTTTTTTTTAATAAATAGGACAGGGGGAATGAATGAGAGAGAGAGGGGGAGAGAAAGAAAGAAAACCAAAGAGGAGAAGAGACGGTGAGAAGGGGGGGGAAGAGAGAGAAAAAAAAAAAGAACTCCTGGGTCACCTGTATGGAGAAAAAAAAAAAAAAAAAACAAACAAAAAAAACAAACAGAGGAGACAGCAAACAACAAAGAGCAACATAATAATAGAGAAAACAAAGCACCATCACAATAAACTAGCTAGTCATAGATATCAATATTTACTAAATAATAAACGATATTGTGCAGCACGCAAGATAGACAGCGCACAGTGTGCTTTGAGGCAGCAGCCAAGAAAGCTTTAGTCCGTGTCTGTGAATACCCATGTGTGCATACCTGTGTGGATCAGCATGCTTGCATTCCAAAGGTTTCTCCATGTAATGATCTGCTAGGGAGTGTGGGGGCCCCACAAGCTCATCTATGATGATACCAGCCCAAACCAGTACTCCACCTCCACCTTGCTGGCGTCTTGCTAGAGCTCTCTGCCCTTTACCAATCCAGCCACGGGCCCATCCATCTGGCCCATCAAGACTCACTCTCATTTCATCAGTCTATAAAACCTTAGAAAAACCAGTCTTGAGATATTTCTTGGCCCAGTCTTGACGTTTCAGCTTGTGTGTCTTGTTCAGTGGTGGTCGTCTTTCAGCCTTTCTTACCTTGGCCATGTCTCTGAGTATTGCACACCTTGTGCTTTTGGGCACTCCAGTGATGTTGCAGCTCTGAAATATGGCCAAACTGGTGGCAAGTGGCATCTTGGCAGCTGCGCGCTTGACTTTTCTCAGTTCATGGGCAGTTATTTTGCGCCTTGGTTTTTCCACACGCTTCTTGCGACCCTGGTGACTATTTTGAATGAAACGCTTGATTGTTCAATGATCACGCTTCAGAAGCTTTGCAATTTTGAGACTGCTGCATCCCTCTGCAAGATATCTCACTATTTTTGACTTTTCTGAGCCTGTCAAGTCCTTCTTTTGACCCATTTTGCCAAAGGAAAGGACGTTGCCTAATAATTATGCACACCTGATATAGGGTGTTGATGTCATTAGACCACACCCCTTCTCATTACAGAGATGCACATCACCTAATATGCTTAATTGGTAGCAGGCTTTCGAGCCTATACAGCTTGGAGTAAGACAACATGCATGAAGAGGATGATGTGGACAAAATACTCATTTGCCTAATAATTCTGCACTCCCTGTAGACTCCAATTTTTCCTGTTAAGGAGTCGTCGTCTTCATACAGTAAGGTTAATTATGGAGTTCCACAGGGCTCTATGCTTAGGCTAATTGTATGTACATTATGCCTGCTTTCTTTAGGAAGTGTCATTAGAAGGCATACTATACTGTAATTCATTATTATCAGGATGTCCTAAAAACTCCCCGAAAAGCCTTCAGATGATCCAAAATCCTGCAGCAAGAGTACTGACAGTACTGACAAAGAAACTTGAGGCCACTGCTGTTAAGATTTGGCACTGTATAAATAAAATAGAATTGAATTGGTTCATCACACTTAACTCCAAACTGAAAACCAAAATCATCACTTATAGTCTTTTATTTCGTAGACAGTTTCTCCATAATTTCCATAGTTGGACAGTTTGTTGTTTCTGTGCCTCTCATCACTGTTCTTTTGTCAACAGTTGGCGAGACTGTACTTGCAGAGGGACAGTCTGGTACTGAGGTACATAGCTGGTACACCTTGTCACTCACTGTAAAAGTAAGTAGACACTTTTTACTATTTCTAATGTTTCTTTATACTCTCACTTCTTCCACTGTTATGATGATTAAAGGAGTTTGTAATCCAATAAACCATGTTAGGACGTGGAGATTAGATCAACTCAGATTAGCTACTCTCATTATCAATAGTATTTTGAGTCAGCATCTAAATCACATGAGAGATTTAAGATGATGTATTAGCAAGACAGAGCAAAAAATCTGCCTTTTTCCTACTTGGATTTTATATGGAGGTTTGTTTGTTTTTTAGGTGATTTGTAGATTTGTAGGTGTGTTAATACAGTATGTCAAAATCAAGAAATAACAGACGTCACACTTGAGGTTGTTCTGAAAAAAGGCAAGGTAAACAGTTTGTGATCATATATGAAGACAAAATAAAAGTGAAGGATTATAACCTTGACGACACAGTTAACTGGGGCAGTAATCAGTCCTGCTTGCTGGTAGCTGTGCAGGAACAGTCCTTTCTGGTGTAGGTTATTGTGTTGACACACTGTAACTGAACATTTCAGCAATATGCCTGTCTTGTCACAGCCACATTAATTTACGAATTAACCTATGAAAAGTCTATCTTTTTGCGCGGATTTGAAAATGTAAAGATGTTTTTCTCTTTACTGTAGGGACAGTATGCATCAGGGTCACTGAATGGATACCCTCTGTGGAAGAATGCTGTGATACTGACCCCAAAGGCTGGCTGGGCTGCCATAGGAACACGCTCATTTGAACTGGCCCAGTTTGATAACTTTGCTTTGGTGGCTGAGTGATGAATTAACTTTAAATCATGATTTACACTATGCTGAATGTCCTGATTCATTTATGGACTTGATTAGTACTTTACAGCCGATAGCTTCAAGCATAATAATGTTGTGTGTAAAATTTTGGGCGATGTATTGACAGAAATGGGTTATAGTATTTAATTACCATGTAATTATGCATCACTGTGTTTTTTTTTGTTGGAATGATCCTGTCATATCAAACCTCAGTCCTGAACAGAAATTAATGTCTTTCTACAGCTCACAGCCAACAAAACACTGGTTTAAGACCTTTCTTTGAAGAGATGCCAAGACTTCAAGATAAGGCTGGAATTGTTTTGGGGCATAACTTGTAGTGAATCGTGTGTTTGTAGCACATCAGAATCCATCACACTTGTACAGGATGTGCCTTATAGCCTGGTGTTAGAATCAAATGACCATATTAGTATTTGGTGTTAGCCGTGTAGTTGGCTTGTCACTACCATAGGAGCATCCCTCAGTTCCCTCAATGGGCTCCACCCCTCATTTGTTGCATCTGTTTTCAAAACAGCTAAGTTTCAACACACCACGCTTCTCGGAAATAATACTTAATGTCTTGGTGGTTTCCTCCATCTCCATCTTTTTATATACAGTGTATGTGGAGGAAAAAAATATATCATATGGCACTGAATCCTGGAACTTTGTTTGATGTGATTGTAAATGATTTTATAGTTTGACTTTATATTGTCTTAACTGCTTTGAATAAATCAAATAGAAAGCCAACCACAAGTGTAGTGTAATCCGTGACTCCCCATTAATCATGTCTGCTCCCTACTCCCATATAGCTAACTGCACAGTCACCAGGATAACCTAAGATGGCAACACAAGCACTACATTTTAATTTACATTCATTAAAATCAGCTAAATTTAGGGTCCAATCCTGATTTATTCCCTGTGCTTTGAATACCCTAGTTGTCAAAAGTGGAATAACGCTGGGATTTGGTTTAGTCAGTAGAATCTCCAGGTTAGGATTAGATATACAAATTCTGTGGAGAAGGACAGGGAAAACTACTGGTCTAGGTGTTTGTCTTACTCATTTTTCCAGTCCTAGATTGTCCAAACTAATGTAAACTTCTGAGTACCATGGCCAAAGGATATGGAAATCTTAATTTCAGAAACTCTTATAACACTGTTGCATCCCATGAATATGAGAATTTAAGCAGGCTTACCAAAGGTGATCACATGTTTTGTTTTTGTGTTGTTTTTGTGTTTGTTTTTTTAAACACTCACTCTACTCCATGCTGTTCATGACATCTGTGTTCTTTCTTTGCACCATGATTGGGGTTGTTGAAAAGTCCAATCATCAAGCTCTTCTCACAGTTCCATTGTTCCATGCTGGTCCGGTGTCAGGCTTCCAAGCTCCAAAGTAGAGCTTTCAAGTTACTCTGCAGCTATTTTCATTGAAGAACCTTACACACACAGAACAAGATGGAAAAAAAGTAGCAACAGTTGCCTCTGTTTTCTTGCAGTTTGCATAAGGCTCCATGACACAACAATAAACAAGGCAGCGTTCCCCACTAAAATGTATAATAATATTAAGAAAGCTCAGAAGCTGTTAAAAATCGTGGGATTAAAGTCAAGGATTTAGGTTTAGGTTAAGCTCCATGGGCGTAAACGAAGTTTTATTTTTTATTTGGGGTGGGGAATTTAAGGTATAAGGTTTCAAACCTATATTCAGACGTAGACAGCATATTGAGTGGGTTGGTCAGCACGTACCACATTGCATCTGGCAGATCTGCCCTTTATACTAGTAAATGGACGAACTTTATAAATTGCCTTTCTACAAAGGTATTGCTCATCATTCACACATCACTAATAACTAATAATAACTAATAACTCCAATTTCCTTGGCAGCACCTGGAAATTGGAGTTATGGCAGACTGCACAATTTCCCCTCTGGCATTTATCATGGCAATGGAGTTGGTTATGCAGGTATCCCAGTGGGTAGTGGGATGTGAGAGACTCAAGAGTGGCCTTCGTCTTCTACCCATTAGGGCCTACATGGATGACATGACCATCATTACAACAACAAAACCATGTACTAGGCGATTGCTACAGAAGCTCCAGGAAAACATAGAATGGGCAAAAATGGAGTTTAAGCCAAGTAAATCTTGCAGTATCTCCATCATAAAAGGAAAACTGACAGCCTAGCAATTCTATATCAGTGGAGAACCAATTCCAGCAGTCTTAGAGAAGCCCATAAAGAGCCTGGGATGGTGGTATAATGCAGACCTCAATGATACGTGGCAACTAGAACAACTAAGGCAGATCTTGGCTGATGACCTCAAGCAGATTAACAACACTGCACTCCCAGGGAAACTGAAGCTCTGGTGCTTCCAGTTTGGGTTATTACCCAGACTACTGTGGCCGCTGACAATGTACGAGGTCTCACTCAATCATGCCAATCAACTAGAGAGGCTAGTGAGCTCCTACATTAAGAAGTGGCTCGGACTTCCCAAATGCCTCAGCAGCGTTGGACTCTACAGCGACGGGATACTGTCATTGCCTATCCCTAGCCTGGTTGAGGAGATTAAATGTGCAAAAGTAAGGCTTGAGATGTCACTCACGGGCTCCCGGGACCCCATAGTGAGAGGCACTGCTCCCACCCTAGCAACGGGGAGGAGGTGGACCACAGCCACATCTGTGCTACAGGCGAAATCCGCTCTTCGGCACTGTGATGTGGTCACGTCCAACAGGGTAGAGGAGGATTTGGTCTTGGCGCAGTAACACCTTGGTGGCAACAGGCATCTGTAACTGTTCTGGTTACAGATGCCTGTTTTATTGTTGTGCCTGAAGAATAAATTCCTCGTTTAGAGCCTCTGGGTCTGGGACTGATCCAGCATCGACACTGTCAGCAGAGGATGGTCCAGCTGCTAGTGTAGAACTTTTAGCAGGAGGTGAAGCTGAAAAATGTTAAATATTAAACATTCATTAAAATGGGTTGAAATAAATGTACAGTACACATAATAAGTAGTGATTTGCATGTTTTCAGTTAAGTTTTTACTAAAGTTACAACTTTTAAATATTGGCATCAAATAAGTCATCTCACACACTCACTGACCCAAATCATTCAGTACAAGTGCCCTCTAGGGTAGTGTGACATCTGTAGTGCTTTTCTACATTGTACATTAATAAATTAATGAGTGTGACTATAAATCCAGATAGCTAATGACTTTTTGACACTACTTTCCTGACTTTGTAGTAGAGCTGGGCGATATAAGATTTTTTCATATCACGATATGTTTTTTTCATTTCAGGCGATAACGATATATATCACGATATAAGCCAAATAACTATATTTGTAAGATTTAAATGTGCCGTTGCTCACAAGTAAAATTTTAAATAATCAGCAGCTTGTTTTTATTTAAATATTTATTTCCCATAATAAGTTCAACAGGGTAGATGTACTTAAGGAACATGAGACTTTTTCAGATAAATAAAGGCAAATATTGCAAACTACACAAAAGGCAGCCGCTAAAGCGTTTAAGTTTCAAAATAGAACAAACGAAACAGACTAAATTGTCAATTCCACTTAGAAACAAAATAATAATTCTAAAAATAAATCTTAGTTTGTTTTACAGAAGAACAGACAAAACTGACTAACTTTTGTCAATATCAAATAAACTGAGAACTAAAAGGAAATTCTCAATCTCTCCTTGTTGTATAGCTTAGCTTTTCAAACAGTTTTAACAGTTACTTTAGTCTGACAAAAGCCGAATGACGAATTAGCGCTTCCAGTCAGAGACTGAGGCTACGTCCACACGTACACGGGTATTTTTGAAAACGGAGATTTTCCGTCCACACATAAAGGCAGAAATGAAGGAAAACGCTGCTATGAACATGCCAAAGCAGCAGGTGGAGCTAGATTCCTAACCGTGCAGAAATGTTGGCCAATCAGAAGTCTAGAAGCCTCGGTGGGAAAAAGTAAACAAAGCTGGGGCATAGAAGCAGAACCGAGTCGTATGTGTGGACGGATAGTAACTTTGTGTATATGTAAGCATTTAAACACTGCAGAGAGTAGAATTAACAGTAACAGTATTGTAGAAATTCATTTCACCGAAACAATAACGTGGCACACAGCGTGACGTAAAAAAATGCGCACACCTTTGACGCTGTGTTTTCTCAGTTTTTCTAGTCCACACGTAAATGCAAAAACGGAGTTTTCAAAAATATCCACCCTGGCCGGAGTTTTTAAAAATCTCCGTTTTCAGTGACCAAAAACGCCGTTTACATGTGGACAAAAGGTGCAAATGCATAGAAAAATCTGCGTTTTCAAAAATACCTGTACGTGTGGACGTAGCGCATGCACCAGTCTATTGTATTTCCAGACTTGCTTTCGGCACAATTTACAGTGAACGCTACTCTGTTTTTTGTCAGAGTTGAAATAGCCGAAATACCTTCACACTACGGAACTTCTATGGCTCTTCCGTTCGACAATCTCTCCGGCATTGGAACCATCATCTGTTTTCTCTTCGGTAACCTTCGGTCACGCTCGGTTGACTTTTCTAGTCGGCACACTCATTTCCTCCATTACCCGGGCGGTACGGTGGGTGGCTGCTTCCCAAACAAATACACATGTGCGGCTTGGCACTTGTGCTGTACGTAACAAGTCACGTGACGTGACGCTGCGGCTGTGATTGGTTCGGCTCTGTGCTACTTAATTTGGATTGGCTGTTCTTTTTTTCTTTTTTTTCTTTTTTTAAGAGGAGACGAGCGGCAAGGTCTATCGCAATAGTTTAATTTTTCTATCGAGAAAAAGTTATATCGCAATACATATGTTATCGTTCTATCGCCCAGCTCTACTTTGTAGTGCATAACATTTGACACTTCAAACTAGTACTGTGACTTAAGAGTTTTGTACAATGATGATGCTAACTACCTCAGGGAGGTAATCAGGTAACCTCTTAAGAAGTATATAAGTTATATAAGAATCTTGGTGTTCATATTGGTAACATTATATAACATTTGTTATACTAGAAAGTCTCGAAGAGAATTATCAGGTCTGGTTTTCATGAAGATTTTTAAAATTACATTTGTATATACATGAGTGTGAAGACCATACTACACACACACACAAAATTGTTCAGGTGGGTAACACCAGAGGTTCAGTATGGCTAGCTTTGGTGATGTGAACGACACACGGGGAGGTAATAAGGCATATATAACACTATTTTCACGTTAGCAACAGGACATGTAGGGCAGCTGTCACCTCACAGCAAGTAAGTAAGTAAGTAAAATTTATTTATATAGCACATTTCACAGATAAAAATTAGAGATGGACCGATCCGATATTACGTATCGGTATCGGTCCGATACTGACCTAAATTACTGGATCGGATATCGGAGAAAACTAAAAAATGTAATCCGATCCATTAAATATCACGAAAGCACCTCACAAAACTTGCAACACGCCGTAACTCACCTCAGAACGTTAGCACGTCGGAGCAGTATGCATCACGTGATAGAGCGGCTGTGGCATGCGGGACCTGTCGGTGGTCTGGATAGCATTTGGAGCTTCGCTAGCAACCCGGCATTTCATCTCCGACAAAGTTATCCTGAGAGAAGTAAAGCAAGTGTGTAAGTCCATCTCTGAATGTTTGTAAAGCATTCCTGCGTTAAGCTTAACAAGCGACTGCCTCTCCTGCTGCTACTTCAATCATGAAACTGCTTAACGATCAGCTGATCGGCTTTTCTGTCGCGAGTCCGTGTCTCTAGTTTGCTTTTGGCCCATTTTGCACCAGAAAGAGGAAACCAGCGGCTGAACAACAGCAGCACGTTTAAGCTTGATCAGCTGTTGTTAGAATTTATTTAATATTACTTTCTACTCCAGGATCTTTTCTACGTAGCTGACGGCTGGTAACTGTGCAGGGGCGGATCTAGCAAAGTTTAGCCAGGGGGGCTGATAGGGCATTAACAGGGAAAAGGGGGCACAAAGACATACTTTTCTTTCTTATTCTCATTTAAAATGTCTAGCTTTTAATAAATAATTATCTGACACCCAAAGTTTTAATTTGATGTAAAATGAATAGAAGTCAATTACTGTATATAGTAACTATTAAGTCTAATAAATATATATATATATATATACACACACCCTAGTAAGCTATAGTACTTTTTCCTTTGGGAAGGTACCATCTGTGCAGTCTGCAATTTTGTTGAAGAAAGATGTTGAATCTATTTAATATTTCTTGAAAAATAATTGATTTCTGTGCATTTTTTTTTTCACACTGCATCAAATTAAGGTTGATTACGTCGATTAAGCATCATGAGGTGGAGCGTGAGGGGTGGTTCCCTATTTTTTATTTATTTATTTTTGTTGTTGCTGGGAGTTGGAACCCTATTAGTTAGGTTGCTTAATATTTATGCTAAGTACTCTTTAAAATACCAGAATAGGGAGGATGGTGTAGGTTTAAGTTTATTAGATTGATCAGTATTGCTGAACTATGAAATTTTTTTTTTTTGCATACAGGTATAACAGAATAGCTTTAGTGTAGTTGTTGTTTTAAACTTGAGTATGAACTTATACAAAATGCAGCAAGATATTTAAAAAACAGTTTTGTTGATTAAAAAACACTATATCGGATTCATATCGGTATCGGCAGATATCCAAATTTATGATATCGGTATCGGTATCGGACATAAAAAAGTGGTATCGTGCCATCTCTAATAAAAATCACAAAGTGCTTTACAATAAGATCAGACATACAAGAAGGTTACTGGTCTGAACCTTGGCTGAATAATAGAACAGAATAGAGTAGAGTAGAATAGCTGGTGACTGTTAACTATCCTCATCCTCACCATCTTGTTTGTTTCTGTGTACCCCGTGGTGATCTGCCTTCTTATCTAGGGTGTACTATGAGTATCACCCAAAGACAGCTAGGATAGGCTACCTGATAAGGACACCTGGTTACAGATAATGGACTCATCTTCATGAGGATGTCACGTGCAGCACCTTCCGCTGGTTCGATCTGAGTGATCACGTCCCCTACTATAAGGCCCTTACGGTCAAACTGTCCAAGAAACAGAATTGGCTGGTAGCCCAGGGCATGTAGTTTTGAAACCTGCAAGAACAACAAAGAAAAACATGCAGCCAGTCTTTCATGTAAGAAAATTGATGTATAACAAACCTTTAAGTTTCACATCTTTGTTGTTTTATTGTTGTAGATAGTTAAAAAGTATTTATGGTGACCAAACCTGTAAATGTATGATAAAATCCATCTTAAAATGTTTTGTCTCTCAGTTAATAGCCGATTAAATTAAAAATCAGAAGTAGCTTAAATAAAAAGTTTTTAACAAGTTTTTTCTAGTTTGATGTCTTTAGTGTGATGATGTTATTCTGATGTGAATAACTTTTTTTTATTTATGCTCTTTTATAAATTAATAGTTTATGTGTATATACATGTCTTGTTAGTTTCTTACTTCATGATATACAAGAAAACATTGACAACTGTGATTAATAAAGAATTGTCTAGCAGACCAACCATCAGAACTTTTAAACTTACTGACAACTGGGCTGAATTAACCACCCTGCTCGCATTTCTGTTTTTTTTAACAGAGGCAGCCCAGTTACTGTTTTTAAACTGTTCTTGTTTTTTTTTTTCCAATCCCTCCTTTACGTTCAGGCTGCCCAGGCATCCACTGCATGTCTTCCTGTTGCAGGTGCTTGGAGCCTGACAGGAAGGGCATGGTTTGGTTTTTGGCTTTGTCATTTCTGCAAATGAAAATGGAACATGTAGTGATTATTTCAGGTCTGTTTTGGTTAAATTATTACAAAAATAATTTATGACCAAAGAAATAACTTGTATTACGAGGCAGTATTACACCATATTTAGAAAAAAAATCAATTACGAGATTAAAGTCATTAATATTGAGTTAATTACGTGAATAGGGTTAAAAAAAAAACTGAATTGATTACAGAAAAGATAAATTGCTAAGCAAGTGTGGCCAAGCAAGTGTCTTTCACATGAGAATACATCACAAAAAAAGAATTTAATAAACTTTTGCAGAAGTAGTTCTCTTGGTACACAGACTGCTCTGTGAAAACATTTCAAGTTTAATATCAGTTTAATATCACTGAAATTAATATTTCAGTGAACATGCAAATAACCCACAGTTTGTCACAACTTACTTAGGTAGGATCTGCCTCGTGTCGAGTCGAAAAATTCGCTGCAGGACCGTGAGTTGAAAGATACATTTACTACGACTCCCAAGATGCATTGCAGTAAAAACCATCCAATCGCCTTGCTTAAGATCTGTTGACGTGTCGCTAAAGGCGCGCTGTAGATAAATATTGCAATTTGAAAAAAATAAAATAAAAAAATAAAATTTGTAATTACATCATTTAACACTGGGCCAGTTTATTTTCGTATTATCGCTGGTTATTATTTTAGAGTAAATAAAGGAATAAGATAAGATAAGATAAGATAAAACTTTATTAATCCGTCGGGTGGGTTCCTCTGGGAAATTCGGTTTCCAAAAGCACAGCACCGACAGAAGTTACAGTTACAGAATATTATATATATATATATATATATATATATATATATATATATATATATATATATAGAGGATCGCAAGTTCGATTCCTGCCTGGGGCGTCTGTATCCAGTAAGGGTCCTAAGGCTAGACCCCCTATGCTAAGCAAGCCTACCGCAGACATGAGCGAGACAGATAAATATGAAGGCATGCCGGCTCGGACGTCGCCCGGATCAACAAGGTCCGCGTCAGGTGTTGAGGAACCAGGGCACCCTGACGAAAAGTGGGCTACTGGGACAAGAAGGCATCGGTGGGCAAGAGACGAAAACAGGGCGTTGTTGGAATGCTACTATGTAAGTAACCCCGGCGGAAGGGGCTACATGAATAGGATGAGGGACCTATGGATTCTTCGATACCCAACATCCACAATGACGGCGAAACAACTAGTAGCTCAGTGTTCCAACATTCGAAAGAAGGGACTGCTCTCACAGCTAGAGATTGACGAGGTACAACACAAATGCTACGGCAAGGAGGAGTCAGGACGCCAGGTCAGGGGGGAGATATCATCACCCCCACCCGAGATTGGGTACATAGCCCCAAGTGCGATAGGAGAAGGATCGTTGAGTGCGAGAGGAACTGACCTGAAAAATAGGATCATGGCCAAGCTTGAAACCTGGATCCCGCGTAGCCGGTTACCATAGCAAAGGTGTACTCTCAGTGGCAAGGGAACAATAAGAGAACAGCACCACCAAGGCTGGAGACGGAGCAATACTGGAAGAGCATATGGGAGAAGGATGCAACCCATAACGGCAATGCTCAGTGGCTAGAGGATCTGAGGGCTGACCACAGCGACCTCCCTGAACAGGGTCCAGTAACCATCACAGTGGCAGATATCCAAGAAAGGGTCTCCAGTATGAAGAGTTGGACAGCACCAGGGCCCGACATGGTTCACGCCTACTGGCTGAAGAAGCTGACTGCACTCCACGAGCGTCTGGCAGCACAAATGAACCAGCTGCTAGTTAACGAGAGACACCCGGAATGGCTAACTGAAGGCCGGACGGTCCTGATCCCCAAGGACCCCAAGAAGGGACCGGTCCCCTCCAACTACCGACCAATAACCTGCCTCAGTACTACATGGAAGCTCCTGTCAGGCATCATATCAGCTAAGATGAACAGGCACATGGGTCAATACATGAGCGGGACACAGAAAGGAATTGGCAAGAATACCAGAGGCGCAAAACACCAGCTACTGGTAGACAGAACAATCAGCCGAGACTGCAAGACCAGACTGACCAACCTGTGCACTGCCTGGATTGATTACAAGAAGGCCTATGACTCAATGCCCCACAGCTGGATACTGGAATGCCTAGAATTGTACAAGATCAATGGGACCCTAAGAGCCTTCATCAGGAACTCAATGGGGATGTGGCGTACAACACTAGAGGCCAACTCCAAGCCCATAGCACAAGTCACCATCAAGTGCGGGATCTACCAAGGAGATGCTCTGTCCCCACTGCTGTTCTGCATAGGCCTGAACCCCCTCAGTGAGATCATTAACAAGACTGGCTACGGATACCGACTACAGAACGGAGCAGTTGTCAGCCACCTCCTGTACATGGATGACATCAAGCTGTATGCCAAGAGTGAACGAGACATCGATTCACTGATCCACACTACCACGCTATACAGCAATGACATTGGAATGTCGTTCGGACTGGAGAAGTGTAGTCGGATGGTAACAAAGAGAGGGAAGGTAGTCAGAACTGAGGGGATTGAACTACCAGAAGGCAACATTGCAGACATAGAGGACAGTTACAAGTACTTGGGGATCCCACAGGCGAATGGGAACCATGAAGAGGCCGCTAGAAAAGCTGCAACCACCAAGTACCTGCAGAGGGTCAGGCAAGTCCTGAGGAGTCAGCTGAATGGTAAGAACAAGATCCGGGCCATCAACACGTACGCCCTGCCCGTGATCAGGTACCCTGCTGGGGTAATAGGCTGGCCAAAGGAGGAGATAGAAGCCACTGACATAAAGACAAGAAAGCTCCTTACCATGCATGGAGGGTTTCACCCCAAATCCAGCACCCTGAGGCTGTACGCTAAGCGGAAGGAAGGGGGCCGGGGACTGGTGAGTGTCAGCACCACAGTCCAGGATGAGACAACGAACATCCAAGAATACATTAGGAAGATGGCCCCAACTGACCGAGTGCTCAGTGAATACCTCAGGCAGCAGAAACCCAAGAAAGAGGAGGGAGACGAGGAACCATCATGGAAGGACAGGCCCCTGCACGGTATGTACCACCGGCAGATAGAGGAGGTGGCTGATATCCAGAAATCCTACCAGTGGCTGGACAAAGCTGGACTGAAAGACAGCACAGAGGCACTAATCATGGCAGCACAAGAACAAGCTCTGAGCACAAGATCCATAGAGGCTGGGGTCTATCACACCAGGCAAGACCCCAGGTGCAGGCTGTGTAAAGATGCCCCAGAGACAATCCAGCACATAACAGCAGGGTGCAAGATGCTAGCAGGCAAGGCATACATGGAACGCCATAACCAAGTGGCCGGCATAGTGTACAGGAACATCTGTGCCGAGTATAACCTGGAAGTCCCGAGGTCAAAATGGGAGATGCCCCCAAGGGTGGTGGAGAATGACCGAGCTAAGATCCTGTGGGACTTCCAGATACAGACGGACAAAATGGTGGTGGCTAACCAACCGGACATAGTGGTGGTAGACAAACAGAAGAAGATGGCCGTAGTGATCGATGTAGCGGTTCCGAATGACAGCAATATCAGGAAGAAGGAACACGAGAAGCTGGAGAAATACCAAGGGCTCAGAGAAGAGCTCGAGAGGATGTGGAGGGTGAAGGTAACGGTGGTCCCCGTGGTAATCGGAGCACTAGGTGCGGTGACTCCCAAGCTAGGCGAGTGGCTCCAGCAGATCCCAGGAACAACATCGGAGATCTCTGTCCAGAAGAGCGCAGTCCTGGGAACAGCTAAGATACTGCGCAGGACCCTCAAGCTCCCAGGCCTCTGGTAGAGGACCCGAGCTTGAAGGATAAACCGCCCGCAGGGGCGTGCTGGGTGTTTTTTTTATATATATATACACACACACACACACACACACACATATATAAATACAGAGACATATATAAATAAAATATATGAAGGGGATAAATAGAATAAATAGGAATAAAAATAAAAATACAAGTGAATTGCACATTTCAAGTATTGAGGTCTATTGCACCATTGACTATTAACAAAAGTATTGCACAAAAGGTATTGCACAGTGAAGTGAAGAGGCACTACAGCTTAGTTGTTCCCCCCTCCTTTGTCCTCCTGTTTCCCCTCCCTCTCCCCTCCAGAGAGGAGTTAAACAGTCTGATGGCGTGTGGGACAAAGGAGTTTTTAAGTCTGTTAGTTCTTGTCTTGGGGAGAAGCAACCTGTCACTGAAAAGACTCTTCTGGTTGTTAATGGCCGTGTGCAGAGGATGCCCAGCATTGTTCATAATGTCTAGCAGTTTTTTTAGTGTCCTTTTCTCTGCCACTGTCACCAGAGTGTCCAGCTTCATGCCGACCACAGAGCTAGCCTTCCTGATCAGTTTCTCTAGCCTGCATGAGTCCTTCTTTGCTGTGCTGCTCCCCCAGCACACCACAGCATAGAAAAGTACTCCAGCAACCACCGACTGGTAAAACATCCTCAGGAGCTTCCTGCAGATGTTAAAAGACCTCAGCCTCCTGAGGAAGTATAGTCGGCTTTGGGCTTTTTTATACAGGTGCTCTGTGTTGCATGACCAGTCCAGTTTATTGTCCACCAGCCCGAGGTACTTGTACTTGTTGACCACCTCCACCTCCTCCCCCTCTATCTGAACCGGCAGTGGACCTTCTCTGGACCTCCCGAAGTCCACAACCAGTTCCTTAGTCTTTGAGGTGTTGAGTTGCAGGTGGTTTGTGTGACTCCATGCGACAAAGTTCCTCACCAGACTTCTGTACTTCTCTTCATGATCGTCCCAGATACACCCCATGATGGCTGTGTCATCTGCAAACTTCTGAATGTGGCATAATTCAGAGTTGTAGCAGAAGTCAGAGGTGTACAGGGTGAAGAGAAGAGGGGACAGCACGGTTCCCTGTGTTGCTCCTGTGCTGCTGACCACAGTGTCAGACGTGATGTCCTTCAGCCTGACGTACTATGGCCCTTGTTGAGGTAGTCGGAGATCCAAGCCACCAGGCGGGGGTCCACCTCCATCCTGTTCAGTTTTTCCTGAAGCATACAGGGCCGGATGGTGTTCAAGGCACTGGAAAAGTCAAGAAACAGGATCCTGACCGTGCCTTTTCCCCCATCCAGGTGTGAGTGGGCTCTATGCAGGAGGTACAGGATGGCATCCTCCACTCCGACACCCGCCTTGTATGCAAACTGTAGTGGGTCCTGGGCATGTTGTACCTGTGGTCGGAGGAGGT
Organism: Aulonocara sp. 'chitande type north' Nkhata Bay; assembly: GCF_057382095.1. NCBI lineage: Eukaryota > Metazoa > Chordata > Actinopteri > Cichliformes > Cichlidae > Aulonocara > Aulonocara sp. 'chitande type north' Nkhata Bay. Next base: position 898,272 of record NC_141362.1, on the reverse strand, counting down.
TGAGGAAGAGCCGCTCTAGAGTCTTCATAAGATGTGACGTCAGTGCCACCGGTCGGAAGTCATTCAGCTCATTGGGCCGGTTCCTTTTGGGGACCGGGATGATGCAGGATGTCTTCCATAGGGCGGGCACTCTCCCCAGTCGCAGACTGAGATTGAAGACTCGTTGTAGCGGCTCCCCAAGTTCAGCAGCACGGGTAGCACCAAGCTGTTTGAGCTAAGATGTTAAAGTTATTCACATAATGAAAACCTATACTTTGTTTCGGGCGAGTTCCCCATTAAAATGCATGTAATAGTCAGAAACGCACTGTCTTGACGAAATAAAGCGTTTTTGTACAACTGTCCCTGGTGTAATGCGGATGGCCTCAGCCAACATCAAAGGCCCTTGGTTGGTGAAGATTGCCTTACAGGAAGCACTCTCCCTGGTGTAATCTGGATGGCCTCAGCCAACAACAACATTGGCCCTGATGAAATGTGGATGGTATTGGCCAGCACCAAAGGCCCTGGTGTAATGTGGATGACATCAGCTAGTAACGCAGGTTCTGGTCAAATTTACATGGCCTCAGAAAGCAGTACAGGCCCTGGTGTGGTGAAGATGGCCTCACAGGAAGCAGTGGCTTTGGTGTAATGTGGATGGCATCAGGCAGTAGCACAGGCCCTGGTGTAATTTGGATTTTCTCATCTAACAATACTGTCCCTAGTGAAATGTGCATGATATTGGTCAGCAGCACAGGCCCTGGTGTAATGTGCATGCCATCAACGAGTAGCACAGACCCTGGTGAAATGTAGTTGGCCTCAGCCAGTAGCACAGGCCCTGGTGAAATGTAGTTGGCCTCAGCCAGTAGCACAGGCCCTGGTGAAATGTAGTTGGCCTCAGCCAGTAGCACAGACCCTGGTGAAATGTAGTTGGCCTCAGCCAGTAGCACAGGCCCTGGTGTGGTGAAGATGGCCTCACAGGGAGCACAGGCCCTGGTGAAATGTAAATGTCCTCAGCCAGTAGCACAGGCCCTTGTGTGTTGTGGATCGCATCAGCCATCAACACAAGCCCTCTTGAAATTTGGATGGCATGATCCACCAACGCAGGCCCTGGTGAAATGAGGATGGTATCATCTAGTAGCACAGGCCTTTGTTTCGGGCGAGTTCCCCATTCAAATGCATGTAATAGTCAGAAACGCACTGTATTGACGAAATAAAGCGTTTTTGTACAACTTCATATAAATAGCTGTAACTTTTGATAGAAGATTCAGATATACGTATTCATGGCTTTATCTTATAATATTCAATATCCCCGTGCTGGGCCAACAGGTTTTGCAGCTGTGTGAGCTAAGATTTTCAAGTTATTCACATAATGAAAACCTATACTTTGTTTCGTGTGAGAACTCCATTCAAATGCATGTAATAGTCAGAAACGCACTGTCTTGGCGAAATAATGCGTTTACAACTTCATGAAGACAGGTCTAACTTTTGATAGGAGACTCGGATATGCATATTTATGACTTTATCTTATAGACTTCAATATCTCCGTGCTGGGGAATATACTTTGTTTCGGGCGAAACAGTATGTATACGTGGATGGATCAGCCAGCAACAAAGGCCCTGGTGAAAGGTACTTGGTCTAAACCATGAAACACCGGGCCTGGTGAAATGTGGATGGCCTCAGCCAGAAGCACAGGGCATGGTGCTGTGAAGATGGCCTCACAGAGAGCACTGGCTCTGATGAAATGTGGATGGCATCAGCCAGTAGCACAGGCCCTTGTGTATTGTGGATCGCATAAGCCAGCAATACAAGCCCGGGTGAAATTTGGATGGTATCAACGAGTAGCACAGGCCCTGGTGTAATGTGGATGGCCTCAGCCAACAACACTGGCCCTGGTGAAATGTGGATGGCATTGGCCAGCAGCACAGGCCCTGGTGTGGTGAAGATGACCTCACAGTGAGCACTGGCCCTGCAGCAATGTGGATTGAATCAGCAAGTAGCAAAGAATCTGGTAAAAATGTGGATGGTAACGGCCAAAACCAAAGGCCCTGGTTGTGTGTATGTGTATGGCATCAACGAGTAGCACAGGCCCTGGTGAAATTTAGTTGGTCTAAGCCAGCAACACATGCCCTTGTGTAAAGTGGATGGTGAAAGAAAACTCTGTCCCGGGTCATCCATGGATCGGGTTTCCTCCGAGGCGTGGGCACCTATCAGCAAAGATTGTCCATGACCTATAGAACTCAAAGGAATATTCTCAAGTAACAGTCAGATATTTTCTCAAGTAATAGTCAAATATGCCATTCAGCGTGTTAGTTACAGCGCCGGGAGTAGCTTGGGAGAACAAGGAAACACAGACTGCTTCAGGTTGCCTTCCCAAACCAACTCAAAGTTTATTTGTCATACAACAGTTTATATAGAGGAAAAAGGTTCGTGTGTCAGCAGATTCTCAGTTCAAACCGGTACAGACCAAATAAGGAAGCGTCTTCCTGCCCTCTGAGCAAAGAAGTATCCTTCGTATAGTTTATCAGTTCAGCTACAATTTATGATTATCCCAGCGAAATACACTCCTAGACATAGAATACAGAGTTCTTTCATTAGTGAATTTTGAAACAAACCACCTGGCCTTTAACAAGCCCTTTTCTAAGAGATAAAGAAGGGAGGATGGGAGTAAGGGAGTGATCTCTGTGGTATTTTCGACCTTGAGGTACCAGCCTGTGATTCTTACACATCAATTCTTGGGTCACAGAGAAAGAGAAAAACAACTAGTAAATGGGCCTTATTAAGTAACAGTTTTCCTGTATAATATCACTATAAAACAATATCCTGTAAATGCTCCCATGGTGCTAAAATACATAACAGTTCCACTCTTTTATTATATTTAAAATAATAACTCAATATAAAGGAAAATCACAAATGTAATAACATAATATAAAGACAAATCATAAATGTGAAGTAAATCATAAATGTAACTGGTCCTTCGAGCAAGCTTAATATCAAAATTCTGAACGAACCTTCATTCCCTTCTTGGATAATGGAGTAATTCACAACCTAATGCTCAATATATACATCAGGATCATCATTGGTGACATCTGGCACATCATCAGGGTCAATTTGTGCTAATTGTAAATATATTGAGGTAGCTGTACTAGGTGGGTGTCCCGCCAAGTGGAGCATGAAGTATTGTCAGCAAAATGTGGCTTGCAGAAATATAAACATGGTTACAGCTTTCAATACAAAATAGTAAATAAAAAATCCTAAAGTTAATGTGATCGATACAACAATCAACCTAAAAATATAAAACATACAGTTCTTCTGTCGTCTCCTGGCCTGGTCCCAGGTTCGAGAGACCTCGTATAAGTGTCGAGTGATGACAATGGGCATTTCATTTTCTCTATTATCAGGATGGAATGAGTCAGCTCAGACATTGTGTGGTACTCTAGGCTTTCTGTTCCTGCTTGATGTTCGAGTACCTTGTTGTTGTTCAGGTGGGGGATCAAAGAGCTCTCTGAGTCTTGGCTTTTTCAGGCGTTGTGTGTATAGAGATTGACAGACCACGTGACTTTCGCGCATTGCATGCCGTGAACTCGTGGCAAAACAATCCAAGTACCGCATCAAATGCAAGCATTTGCAGCACCGCAAAACGTTCATTCTTCGGTTCCAATAAATTCTTGCTTTTTCTTTGCCCCCCAAAAAGGTATGTACAAAACGAAGGAGAACAATGCCGGTCCGTACAAAGACAGACTTGATGAAAAGTCAAAGAAAAGATACGAGGAAAAAAATCAAGCCAGTGAAAGGGTCAGACCCGTACGAGCACACAGAGTGACAAAATACGTTAGCGTGCTGCCCAACTTTCAGATTTATAATTATACGGTTCTTGGAGTGAGTGCATACACTCGTGAAGTTTAGTAACTTCAGGTCACTGCAACAAGCCCAGGTACAGTTTACCGACGGATGGGTACAGGACCTTGAAATGCACCGTGTAGAAAGTAAAGACCATCGTACACATCATAAGTTTACCAGTCTCACAAATTGTCTTCATAAATACACATTCGTTAACCGTTTATTAATAGGACCTTTAAGCTCAACGGTAATTAATTAGTAGTGGAAATAATTTCTGGTACGCATTACAGAAATGTAGCAGTTGTGGAGCAGGGAAATTATTTTACTGCTATTGTTAAATAATCATCATTATTACCATTGCATTAATAATATAATCTGGCGTTTATATTGCATTCACGGGTTGAACAGTGTGTGTCTTTCAGAAAGACTAAGTGGCAGGCTGACAGGAAGTTGCAGAGAGTTTGCAGAAGTGAAAGCAGGAAGTTATTTTGAGCAGCAGGCTAAGACGATCATTGCTTTAACAATGTAACAGATAGCTTTAAGATGGCCTTAAGATGTTTATGATGATGTTAAATTTGTATTTCAGGTGCAGTTATGGCTATTTTGTACACATTGCATATCTGTGCTTATTTGAGTTGATGTTCAGGTTCTTTAAAGGTCTTAAGCTTCACTAGTGAGAGTGTCTAGATGATCCATGCTGAGGGAAAACTAGAACATAGAAGGAATTGCAATACATGCTTACAAAACACTTATATCAGGTCATTTTATATTAAGGTTTTAGTAGAGGTTCTTGGTTAAAACATTTATTTAGTAGAGGACATATACATAGTCTCAGTTAGGTTGTAACACATAAGGATGAGCCTCTGGTCTGGTAAAAGGTCAGAAGTGCGAGAGGTGACATAGAGGCTGAGTGAGGTCGTGACACACACACATGAGTTAGAATTATTTATAGGAAAGAGGTTCGTCATGTCTGGTTGGAACTGCGAAAGTGTCTCGGTAAAAGAGGAACCGTCCTTGTCGTCTCGGCAAGAAAGAAGAACTGAAAGGTAGAAAGGAAGTGCCGGCTATGAAAATAGAAGATGATGTTCTTTCAAATTGGGTTAAAAGTCATTGTGGTGTTGATCTGATCTATGTATAAAATGTATCTGTGACGTTAAAGGGGCGTCATTAAATTTAAGCCCTGACAGTATAAAAATCTGTGTATGCTTTGAGTAAGTTGAAGATCAATTGCTGTCTGCGTACAGAGTTGTCTTCCCACACGTGTGTATTCATTAAAAATCATTGTTTGACCAAGAGCTTCTGGACCAAGGGTGGTTTGTACTCTCCTTCCTCAATTTTGAACCTTAACACAGTGACAATAATATTGTATGCTGTAATCGTACTGGGCAATTAGTGATACAAAACAACTGTTTTATCCTGTGAATAAAAGTATATGTTTTTGTCAATGTACCATGGCAATAACAGAAGCGAAACGCAATATTGTGTCAGGACAATTCACTATTTATGCACAATAAACAAAGGCGCGACAATTTCTGTTCAGCGCCAGACTTGCTTGTAACCTATATCACTAATTATGTTAAGAAAAATGACGCATTAACTACAACAGCAGACTTGCCTTCGTGTAAATGCTTGGAGCAGACTAACCTGTGAGCTGGAGTGTTCTGGGACGTTATATTTGGTCTTTGAATGGCTGCAATCCAGTCGCCTCTTTGTTACTTCGGAAACATGGCTCGAACAATTTCTCTTCAACGACGTAATCCGATAAAAAAAACTATCTCTTTACCTGTCAGCTTCCCGTGGCTGTCATGCGACCGGCTATTGCAGTTAATAATACAACAGCTTCTTGCCATTTTTTGTGTTTCTTTTTATCGCTGTGTAACTAATTTCAATTGAAAACCTGCGTGCGCTAGTACCTCTTGCCACGAGTTCCCAGAATTCTTTGCGGTTTTACCCCTGAGTGACGTCACATTTTCAATCTCTATTGGATCCGGGCGCTGGCTCGCCTGAGTCGTTATCTACCTGTGTGTGTTTATTTGTTTTGGTTCCCGGCGCTGGCTCGCCTGAGTCGTCGTCTGCTTCATCCGACACCTGAGGTGGTCTGGTTGGGCTGGTCTTAACCCTGCTGGCATGAATCCACTGAGGTTGTCCGTCTGTGAGGATGCTGGTTCTCGTCACTGCCAGTACAGTCTGGGGGCTGGAACACGCGGCCTCCCCGAGTGGCCCTGGTTTTAGCGACTTCACCAACATCGCGTCTCCTGGTTTCCTGAGGAAGGGAGAGGCTGAGAGAGACAAACTTTCTGATGGTTATTATTCAGTGTTTCTACCAGGTTGTGAACATAGTCCGACAATGCAATGTCTATGTCCCCTTCCAATAGCGGTGCCCCTCTGGAGGCTGACCATGGTGTTGGGAATGGTCTTCCCATGATTATTTCAAATGGAGATAATTTGGTTGCTGCGGATGGAGTCATTCTAATCTCGCAGAGGACTTGAGGAAGTAATTTGACCCAGGTCATTCCTGTTTCTATCATTGCTTTAGTCAGGCGATTTTTTTATGGTCCTATTCATTCTTTCTACAACTCCTGAACTCTGAGGGTGGTATGGCACATGATATTTCCAGTCTATTCCTAAAGTTTTAGCACACTTTTGAATTACTTCTGATGTGAATGAAGGTCCTCTATCACTGTTAATTTGGTGAGGTATTCCGAATCTGGGTATTATTTCATTGCACAACTTTTGACAGACTACTACTGCAGTTTCTTTTGATGTTGGATAAGCTTCTACCCATTTACTAAATTGATCCACTATCACCAGTAAGTACTTGATGCTTCCTTGTGCTGGCATATGTGTAAAATCAATTTGTAATGTATGAAATGGAAAATCTGGTTGTGGTAAATGCTGATGTTTTGCTTTTGGTCTCCCTACATTAGTTCGTGCACATGTTAGACAGGTTGCTAATATGCATTATACTGCGTGTGATGTTTTCTCAATTACAAATCTTGATTTTATTGCTCCTATTACCCCTCTTTGTCCGACATGACTCACACCGTGAAAATGTCGGACAAGGACTGGCAGTAGGGAAGATGGGAGGGCAATCAAACCCTCAAGATTTTTGTATAGGCCATCTCTGTCATCTAAGGTACAGTCATTATCCTCCCAATAGGTGTAATCAGATGCAGAGGCCTGCTCTTGTCTGGGAGTGTAACAAGTGGCAGCTGTAGGGGCACAGATAATACTTCCTGTGGAGGTGGGAGCTGTGACGCAGCTGCAGCCTTGGCAGTCACGTCTGCTAGGGCATTACCTGCTGCTTCGTCTGTGTCAGCTGTACTGTGTCCTTTCGTTTTAACGACTGCAACGGCCGATGTTAGCTGTATAGCCTGCAAAAGTCTTTGAACAAGATAAGAATTAGCAATTGATTTTCCGTCAGCAGATCTGAAGCCTCTCTGTCTCCACAATGTGCCAAAGTCAGGTACCACACCAAACGCATAACGGCTATCAGTATAAATTGTCACCCGCTTATCTACATGTAGCTCACAGGTGCGTATTAAAGCTCTGCTTTTTGTCCTGAGTGAAATGGTAATGAGTGAGCCTCTAGTATAATGTCAGGCAATGTCACCACCCAATAGCCACAAAGAAATGAGTTGTCATTTGGTTTTGAACAGGATCCGTCCACATAAACAGTGATAGGTGTCTGCTCTAAATCTGGGCGTGGTGCTGTAGATTCTTGTATGCGTGTCATGCAATTGTGAACATCAGGCCCGTCTGAACCATCCTGTCGGTCAGAGGAACACAGCATACGAATAAGTAAGTGTGCTGGCGAATTGAGTGTGCTGCTTGCTTTTATAGTGAGATTTGCTGTTGAGGTCAGTGTAGCTTCATAACCTGAGCGACGTTGTGCGGTCATATGTTAAGATAAGATAAGATAAGATAAGATAACCTTTATTAGTCCCACACGTGGGAAATTTGTTTTGTCACAGCAGGAAGTGGACAGTGCAAAAGTTATGAGGCAAAAATTAGAATACAATAAGAATAAATACAATACACAACTGTACAGAATAGAATAAAATACTATATACAGTAGAATACAATAAAATAAATATACAATAAGATAAAAATAGAATACAAATACAAATACTATATACAACTGAGTAAAAATACAACGATGACAGAAAGGATTATTGCACTTAGTATTATTGCATATGTATGGATGTGTGTGCTTGATCAGTTAAAGTCTTTATTATGGAGTCTGACAGCAGTGGGGAGGAAAGACCTGCGAAATCTCTCCGTCCCACACCGTTGTGTAGTTATGTTTGCTAGAATGGTCGTGACCTGATGATTGGTGTGTAGAATAGTGTCATGTGAGAGTGTGAGCTTCTCGCAGTCCCTTATCATGATAGAGCAAGCTGCTACTGCCCTCAGGCAGGCCGGCATCCCCTGAACAACCACAGGCAGCACCTTTGAGTGGCGGAGGTCAGCGCTCCCTTTAATGCATTGAAAGAGGCAGTCATTTCTGTGGACCACAGTATTCGAGGAGGCTTGTCTTTTTTACAACAGTCACGCAGAATGTGGTCATGAAAAGAACAGTCTGGTATCCACTGTCTGCAATAGTTCACCATGCCTAGGAAGGACAGCATTTCCTTCTGTGTAGTGGGCCGAGGGACGGAGGTCACAGCTTTGACCCTGTCTGCAGTCATGGAATGTTTTCCGTGAGACAGTGTGAATCCCAAATATTGAACAGAAGTCTGACAGTACTGCATTTTCTTTGCCGATGCTTTGTGGCCAGTCTGTTGGAGGTGCTGGAGAGGCATGTGTGTAGCAGTTTGACATAGTTCCTCACTCGGAGCACAGAGGAGGAGGTCATCCATATCCGTACAACATTAAAAAGTTTTTGCATCTCTGTGTGTGGAGTGAAGCTGTGGAACAGACTAAGTAAAGATATGAAGCAATGTCCAAGCATGGCGCAGTTTAAAAAGGATATGGTTTTTACAGGGTACAGGGAAAGGTAGAGATTTGATAGGGTGTTCTTGTCTAATATTTTCATGTGTGTGCGGGTGCACGGGTATGTTGGTATGGGTATATATATATATATTTGTAGGTTGTGTATCCTTGAGGTGAAAATGTGTATATGTGCGTATGTGTATATACGTATGTATGGATAGACAGAAACATATATGTATATATTAAAAAAAACAAAAAAAAAATTACACATGACATATAATGTAATTGCAAGGAGGTATTTTTGTAGTCTATTGATACTATATAGTGGAAAAGGGGTGGGATTAAATAAGCTTATGCTTCTTCCTGCTCCTTTTTGAACATGAACTTTATTTGGAGTTGTGGTTGCTTGTTTTCCTTTTGTTTTGCTTTGTTCATTTGTCTCTTTTAATTCTATTTTGTTGTACTTTTTCAACATGTTCAAAATAAAGATTCAATCAATCAATCAAACCACGTACTGTATCAAGGTACAGCCCTCCGGAGGAGTGAAGCTGTCCAGGGTAGCACGGACCACCACTGAGAAAGCAGCAGGGCTATCCACCATGCCTTGGGGCAGACGAGTCCAGGTGTACTGCTTATTTCTATGTGTGAATGCAAATATCGGCTGTGTGTCTTCATGCACAGGCACTGAGAAAAAAGCGGAACACAGGTCCACCACGGTAAAATGTGTAGCTGTGGATGGAATGGATGTCAATATGCTGGGAACGTCTGGGACGAGAGGTGGCAGAGGCATAATGACTGCATTAATTTGCCTTAAGTCTTGTGTGAAACGCCATACTCCAGGTTTGTTAGGCTTTGGCACAGGATTGACAGGAGTGTTATATGGAGATACTGTGGGCTTTATTACTCCTGTAGTCAATAAATCTCCTATGATGACATCTAGGGCTGCGGCTTTTTCGGCGGAAATGGGATATTGCTTGACATATACTGGCTTGTTGTATTTCAGCTGTGCGTGATAAGGTGTACAGTCAATAAATCCTACATCATTCTCAACTTTTGACCATAATGTCATATTCTGGTATTCAGCTGGCAACGTAACTGCAGAAATAGTACAGTGGATAGGGTAGGTTAGATCTATGTGTCGACATGGTGTAGTTATGTCATAACCTATGTCTGAGTTATGTGACAAAACCACTGTTTGACCTTCACTGGTGTGAGCAGTTATCATGTTGTTGAACAGTGTGAGAGAGACAAAAGTGTGGCTCCCAGGCATGGGGTTACCTGGTAGTGGTGTCTGTACACGTGTTTGGCACAGTGTGTGACATGGAGTACCGGACAAAAAGATGTTGAGTTCATTCTCTGCTGAGGCGTCCAGCTGACACAGAGGCTGTTCCTTCTCCATGATGTCGGTGCATAGGGCAGAGAAAACATAGCTGTTATCAGTGTCAGCAAACATTTCACCCTTTGTGTTAAATGAAATACACAAATTCATTTTTGCCATTAAATCTCTGCCTAATAGATTCACAGGCGAGTTTGGAATAATTACGAATGGATGATATGTGATTTCATCTGGTTTTGGGCCCCAGCGTGTCTTTAGAGAATGAGTTTTAGGGCATCGCACTACAGTTCCGTTAATTCCCATAGTGTTGATGCACACAGAGGAAACAGGCCCATTATAGAATTTTCCAGACAGTGAACTTTTAGTGGCTCCACTATCCACTAAAAATGGGTATTTCTTACCATCTATTTCTACCTCTAGTATGGGCAAGTGCTCTGTGTTAGGGGACAGTTGCAAATGCAGCATCGTGTGTAGTGCTTCACACTGCTGTCCCTCATCCTCACCTGGGCCTCCCTATTGGCGGTCCAGCCGGGGGTTATCAGATGATGGGAAGAGATCATGGTGGGAATTGTAACGCACTCTCTCCCATTCTGATTCATGCTCTGGGTGTCTGCGGCTGCTGGAAAACTGAGCTAAATTTGCACCTCTAGCTTGTCTACCTTGTGGGTTAAAATGCGGATTATAAGGCTGCTGCCTAGATGTGGGGCCATTATTGCGTGATTCCTGTTGTTGCCAGTTACCTTTACTGGAAGAGCTCTGCTGACGCCTAGTGGCAGGAACTTGTCCTGCGTTTTGTGGTTGAGGCTCGCGTGCTCTATTGGAAGCTGCAAATTTGCATTCCCTAAACCAATGTCCTATCTTTCCACAGCAAAAACACACATCTCTACTCTTATCTTTCCGCCCTCTGAAACCTCCCTGCTGTGCTGGGGCAGGTGGTACTCCTGCATACATTAGTTTCTCACTTTCTTCTGGATCTGCAACATCAAAATTCAGCATCATTTTAACACTTTTAGCTTTCGTGGTAGTAGGGAAAAGTTCTGCACTAGCCTTCAGTTTTACAAGCTTTAAAAAAGCATCTTTACTCAGTTCATAGAGATTATTAGTAGCTGTCACTTTTAGCAACTGAGAGCATTCAGGGTGGATATTGTTCAAAAAGGTAGTAATGAAAATCTGATCATTTCCATCCTCAGGCATGCATGCCTCATTGGTCCAACAGTGCATAAAGCATTTTATGAATACTAGGATAGATTCATCAGGCTTTTGTTTACACATAGTTACTGAATTTAAGTCAATTTTGTCTCTGGACATTGTTAGCAGGAATCTCTTTAGATTCCTAAAGAAATCGGTGATTTTGTCATCATTTACCCACAAGAACTCTGCAGTTGTGGATGCTTTATCATACTTTGGATCTAGATCATAGAAGAGTCACAACTCTTCTATGAGTTGTGACTCGGTTACTCCAGGAATGCATTGACACAATATGTACCTGTAATCCGGAAGTGGGAGTCGTACTGAGCCGTTATTTGTGACTTTATATTTTATTTTTTTCGGTTTTACAGTTAATTTAGATTTTTCCTCAGACCTGTCTGAGGTCTTTGAATTATTCTGACCCATGTTCAGTGATTTCCAGAGGGGTTTACGCTTGAAGGATTTAAGTTAGTATTTTTGCTGTGGCATACCTGAGGTTACTTGATTATTGCTAGCAATTTTATCTTTTCTTTTTTTTTTTTTGGTGAGCAGCTTCTCACTCTTTAATGAGCAACTTCTCGTTTTATGACAACAGGCAACTTCCTGTGTCCTTTCTGCTGGTGAGCAACTTCTCACTTTATGACAACAGGCAACTTCCTGTGTCCTTTCTGCTTTATTTTACTTTATTCGGGGACTAAGGAAGATTCGTCAGTGTATCCCATTTATCTGGGCCACTGAGGAAAGCTTCGTCAGCATGTCCCGTTTCTACGTGGGTCACTGAGAAAGGCATAACACAGTCTTTATAAATAAAATTAAGAAAATTGTGTTTTAGTAGCTGTGTTTCGATTAATGTATCGCATTATATTGTTGGGAATGTTAAATGCTAAAGTGAAGAAAAGGTTTGATTTCACTCATGACTGAGCATGTTATTATTAACCATAGCAGGCCACTGTAAAGAGTCAATTAACTTTTATAGAGGTAAAAAAAAAAAAAAACCCCAAAAAAACCCCCCAACCCTCTATTGAGGTCTATGAATAACAGGGGAATGATAGACTTGTCACACTCAAAATGGAGATATGTAATAATAAACACTGGTCCCCGTCTTTTGGGTGCTTTCTTGAAATAGTCAGCAATTTAAAAGCGGGATAGAACCGACAGGGGCATGTGCTGAGAGGTGGCGCTGCACAAGAACAAGAGCAAAATAAAGAAAAATTATTGTGTTTAGCTTTGATAAATTCAAATTAAAATGTACCATTACACTCAGAAGATCAATATGAAATTCGATATATGCTAATTTTGTATGAAGTACATGACTGATAACTGTTCTGTCCTGAGCTTTTGTTTTTACAGCACCCACTTGTCCACACCAACAGTTTCTCGCCACCAACAGGGGGTACTTGCAAAGAATAGGGAGGAATATCATCAAAAATGGGAAAGGTAAGCCCCGAACGGGGTGATAATACCATAACTTTCACTTATGGTCAAATTCTCAAAATTTGATCCCAAACTTGAAAATTCTTCAAACATTTAGAGACAGAGTGGATAAACATAATGTCGCAAACCACATAAGGATGGAGCATTTGAATCGATAAGATGGTGAAATAACATGCAGTAAAATGTTGATCATGTTGATTATGTTTATTCCAGTGTGCAGAGCAAGGTTATTATTATTAACGAAAACAAATGAAATAACGAAAACTAGAAGTGAAAAAACATTTTCGTTAACGGAAATATAATAAAAACAAAAAAGGAAAACTAACTAAAACTGTAATGAGTGTTCACAATACTAACTAAAATTAACTGAATTTACAGCAAAATGTGTTTAGTTTCATTGATGTGTTCGTGTCCTACAATAGTTAAGGGTGAAAATGAAGTTTAGTTTCCAGATTTTTGCTTGCTGTCTAATTATGCCAGCAGGTGGCAGTACATTAGTTGAGTCGTCTGTGTTGCTGCTCCGTCCACGCGCAGAATCATGTCAGGAAAAGTCGGGGGAAAGCGCCAGAGTCCAATTTGAATATGACTGTGTTTTGGATAAAGCAAGTGTCTGTTGTAGTTGAAAGAGACAAATTATGAGGGACATTTCTAATGGGAAAATTCCCACAAACCTTAAAATGCACTTGAAAAGCTCACACAAGAAGGCTAACCTAGCTTACCTTGAGAAGGTAAGGGAGCACACTCAACCCTCATCCCCAGAAAACAGAAGCTAACCCCAGGCAAGGCAGCGTGATGCATCCCGAGACAACAGGACGGGGACATCTATATAACTGTGTGAGTCAATTGCCTTCACAAAGTTTATCAATTCAATTGAACCAAAATTAGGAACACCCGGTGCTGTAAGAGTTAATAGTCTCAATACTAGGGCTGGGCCATATTATACCGTTCACGGTAATACCGGTATAATGTTAGGCAACGATAGGAAAATGAAATATCTCGATAGAATGGGAGTAAAACGCGCATGCGCAGTGCCTTTGTTTTCATACGCACATGGCCGATTGTTGAGTGAAACAAATGAACCAGAATTGGTTTGTAAAAATGGTGCAACTTCAGTGATGTGGAACTGGATTGGTGTTTGTCCGTCAGATACACAACAAAGCACATTTTTTGCAGAACATGCAAGCGGCCGTTGTTATTGTCATATTTATCAGACTAAGATGCTCTTAAATCTGGGAGTAATCTGGGTCCTAAACTCTGTATGCTTCAGGTCAAACAACACTGCAGCATCACTGAGAGTTAAAAACTGTCTAAATTCTTTCATCTGTAATAAAACGATCAGCATCGCTGCTTTACCAGGTGTAACTATAAAGTTTAACTTCCAGGCATCCATGAAAACAAAAGTTATTACATTTAACAGGGTTAGAAGTTAGCAGGAAGCTAGCGGAAGTTAGCTCGCTAGTTTCGCTAGTTACCTAAGCATGATATTGCATGTTCTGACTGAGATTTCTGAAAAAAAATTAAACGTACAGCTCTGCTATCACTTCCAACATAAATGAAGACAGGAAACTAAACAGCAGTGACGTTTGTAGGGTTACTGAAGTAGGGCTAGCTGGTATATAATGATGTGCTACGTGATCGCTAGCGACACCGCTATGTTAGCATAACATAAACAGTGAAGCTGGAGGACGAACACTAACACTTTTCCACTTATAAAAGTTAATGTGAAGGTTCGTCATGGTTCGAGACAAATGCAATCGCATGGCAGGATGCTGTAAACCAGGGGTGTCAAACTCAAATACACAGTGGGCCAGAATTCAAAACTGGAACAAAGTCGCGGGCTAACATTAATATTTATTGAAATATATTTATTCCTCCAGATATAAGAATGAATCTTTTCTTATGGACTCAAACACGTTTTGCTGAAAAACTGAATATGGAACAAGCAAAGCTTAATTTTAAACAATATATATATTAGCTGTATAATACCAGTAGGCCAGCTCTGATAGTAATTTGGTATGGCTTCACGGGCCAAATGTAATTAGGTTGCAGGCCAGAGTTTGACACCTATGCTGTAAACGGACCAAACTTCAGTCAGGAGAACAACTGAGATAATCCATCCACAATACAAGGTTAGTCATTAATATACTGCAACAACATGGGAATAGAGCAGCTGCCAGAGAATTCAACATTAATGAATCAATGGTACAGAAGCGGAGGAAGCAAGAAGAATGAGTTTAATAAAGTTTGATTTATCTGACTGCTTTGTTTCGCTTAATGTGCCTTATAATCCCGTGCACCTTATGGTCCAAAAAATATGTACTGCACACTGCAGTTTAATGTTGCAAAGCACCTCTTTTTAACTTCAGTGGATATTATACATGGTTATGCTCGGGATATGTCAGCCCATTTCTACTGGAAATGCCTTTTGGTTAAACTTTCAGCAAGGAATTTCCATTTGCACTGTTACATTTTTATAAAGCTTTAATGTACATAAAAACCAGCTTCTTGTTTAAGTGAAAATAAATGGAAGGGAGTCTTTTTGCGCTAGTAATGTTGTGGAGTTGTATTTTGTCTCGCATCAATTATATCGTCAGTTATATCGTTATCGCAAATTTTCAAATATATATCGTGATAAATATTTTTGGCCATATCGCCCTGGTCTACTCAATATCCGAGGATAAGCAGAAGAGCATTACTGATATGATGAAACTGGGATTTTGTTACACTTAATTATCGCAAACACAACCAAAACTAAACTGAAACTAATCAAAACTAGACTAAACTGAAACTAAGGATTTTCAAAAAATAAAAACTAAACTAAACTAGCAAACAATTGGTAAGAACTAATTAGAAACGGATGTAAAATTGAAAATCTGGAGTCAAGACTAAATAAAAATAAAAACTAATGAAAATTGCAAAATGATTAAAACCCTGGTGCAGAGATTGGCTAATCTGACCAGGAAATGTTATAAAATGGATTGTCGGAACAGTCAGCGTTAAAGTCACCTTTGACAGTCCAGACTAAGATGTCCGACGCCATGTTGGACATCTTCAGGGCGGAAAAGGGTTGATGTGACCAAGGTGTGGTTTGGCTTGTTGTATGTATATTTCAAGATCATATGGCTCTGGATGGACCAGTTACCAGGGCATGGAAGGAGGACAGACTCATTAAATGAGGAGAAGGAATTTCCTGGGATTGAAGATCCTCTGGGTGAGTGGTTGACTGAAAGCATGCATAAAATAAAAGCTATTTTTCGTTATTGATTGGTAATACATTGATAATTGGCCACATTTACAGCTGTATTGACTTGTTGTGGACGTAGTCTACTTCATGTTTAAGCACTCTAATTAACAGATTGAACATAGAGACATTAAAGGAAGTGTATGCAGCTCCACCCTGTTAGATGCCAGTCACGGTGGGGCTCAGTGATGAATCAGGTGAGCTGGATTCATGGCTGAATCAAGACAAAGATTCCCCTGCTGTGGTCAGTAAGGGAAAAGCAGGGGGAAATAAAATTTAAAAGAGGCATTTATAAACGTTTATGTGTCAAGTTTATAAACGGGATAAAAAGGGGGTGTTATTTTAGCATCAGCATTATTATTGCATCAGAATCATATAACAAGCATTGCATTGATCATTTATTGAAGCTTCTGACATTATATTAACATTTGTGTTCCAGTGATTGTTATAACCTCAGGTTAATCTTCTATTTACAGGTGTCAGGATAATCATATGATCTTTCATTGCAGGTGTAACCATGATCATTTTTATACATATTGCAGTTTGTTGCTCATGATAGAGTTGTGCTCAAGTTAATAAGGGTTAAAAGCTACAGTCAGCGCGATGTTTGGCTGATCTATGGACTGGAGTGACATTGGGCATGGAAGGCCGCACGCGCTTACATAACACTGATATCATGCTTTTCTTTGTGATCTTTTATTCGGTTATGTCTTTTGCTAAGTTTTAAGTAGTGGCAGTTAATTAAACGACATTCATTTAATATAACATACCTGATTCGGAGCATTACACACAGATCAACTTAACAATCTGCAAAACCTTGTAGCTGCAATATTGTGTCTCCATAAGGGACAGTTGGCTCCATGAGATAAGTGGGAGTCAGTGCCTGTCCTCGAGAAGGAGAGAATCTTCCTTTGCTGTGTCACAAGTAGTCAACAAGTTCATATAAACGTGAAGTTCATATTATTACAGGTTTTGTTTCTTGGCAATTCTGCAGATGCAGGCTCTGGGCGGAGCCAGGGGTTGAACAGATCTAACATGACAATTAAATTGATTTCATTCCCTGACACAGGATGACAGGACTGGAGCGACGACACTGGATAGGAGGAAGTCTCATACTTTCTAAGATATGAGGTCACTAACCTTTTCTTTCAATTTTCTAGCTCCGTTGATTTGACACATGGGAATGTGTCAAAAAAGGGGGAGGAAGTTGAGTTTTAACATCAAACAAGGGTTATATGAACATTTTTATGACTTCATTTGTGTTTTAATAACTTAGGTATGGTAAAAAAAGTTTCCAGACTTTTTTAGAGAATCAGTGAGAAGCATTAATCATTATTTCCATGTTTAAGCATTAATTATTGAAATGAACTGAATAGCGTTTAGAAGATAAAATGCCTGTGTTCATGAGAAGCTGAGTATCACACTGGAGAGGAAACCGTGGGACAGTAGGCGGAAGCAAACACATGATTTTTGGGGGGCAAATGTTAGGATTAAAAATGGCTAATTTGTTTTTGATGTCTTTTGTTAAAATGAGTGGTTTTAATAATTTTCAGACACACCTTGCAAATGTGCTTATAATGAGTTAGCACTTGGTCTTTTGAAGGTCATAAGCTTCGTTCGGCGTGATGGTCCGGACTGATAAAGTGTAGGAAATGCCTTGAGTGCAGAGGGCTAAATGCAAACACGCTTACACACACACAGGATATGATTAGAATAAGTCCCTGGGACATTCTGAATATTCTAAACCAATTCTGAATCACCAGAAGGTCAGTAGATAACAACATTAGATTATTAGAGCTAGGAAGAGAGGTGTTTTGGTTTTCTGTCTCTTACAGAGAAAGGAACAGACACCAGACGAGGTCACAGATATACGAGGATCCTTCGCAGCAGAGACAGACACAGTGACTGCTGAGACACCAAATGGGTTCAAGTGTCATGGCGTTTGGGGTCCGATTAGTCACCTCAAAAGGATGGATCCCATAAACACACAACCATGAAGGGGTTGGCGGAAATCCAGGAACACCAGACCAACGAGGTTCGAGAGGCTCTTGGGCAAAAGGGGGACACGTTCCTGTTCCTTTTTCTGGGGGATACACAGGATACACAGGACAAACAGGACCCGAGGATACACAGGTCGTTGTTTGAAATCGGGGCAGAATAATCCCCTGATCTGTGCAACGACTGAAGGGTTGTCTAACCCCTGAGGTTGAAGAAAGAAGAGCAGAAGATCACCCAACTGGACGACACTGGTGGCTGCAGCAATAAAATAAAGACTAAAAGCTCCTTGGACAGAGGTTCTAGTCTGAGTACGTCTGAAGGGTATAAGGTAGCACCAAAATAAAGCTGTGGAAGAACTGGGGAGTGTCATCTGTACCTGCTATTGTTGTAATAATAGTTTTTCTTGCATCTGAACTGTGCAAAGACAGAGGTCATCTCACATATGGTTCGCCAAACAGGGGGACAAAGGGCCTCAGGAGTGAGAAGAAATGAACCTGGCCACACTGGATTACAGGGTGTAGGTGAGCTCTCTATTCTAAAGAGCTCATCAGGGGGAGTGTGAGATTATAATATTATTTTATGCCATGTTATACCCCTAATTAAAGATTGTGAATTATTATGTAGTTTTAGTTTGCATTATTCTCCTGAATTAGAAGAAGGTGGTAACTATTGCATTTGTTAAACTGATTTGCATTACATTAGACTGCTGATTTATTGTGAATGAATGATATTGTTTTATGATGCATTATACTGCTGAGTTATAAGAAATACTGTTCGCAGAAAGTCTTCGCCTTATTTGTCTGATTAGAAGAGAACAGAACATACTGGAGTTTTCTGCCCCATCTCAGCAGGAGCAGATAAACAGGGAGCCAAGGTCGTAGCTTAGGCGCTGTGTGAGAGAAAGCATGTGAATGTTTAGGCTTTTATGATTAGATGGGGGCCACTAGATGCTATAAGAGTTTGATCAATGCTCCACCATTTTGAGATCTGATGCTGTCTGCGTACGGTGTCCATCTCCCACGCGTGTGATCATTAAAATCATCGTTTGACTCAACCCGCCGGACCAGTGTTGTTATTGTGGTTTTTCCTCTTGTATCCATCCCCAATATTTGAATCAGTAACAATGGCCTGATCTAACAAAACTGTCCCTGTTGAAATATCGATGGTATTGGTCAGCACCCCAAACCCTGGTGTAATGTGAATGGACTAAGCCAACACCACTGGCCCTGGTGAAATGTGGTGGCATCAGCCAGTATCACAAGCCCTTGTGTATTGTGGATGGTTTTGGACAGCACCACATGCCCTTGTATAATGTGGATGGCATCAACGAGTAGCACAGGCCCTGGTGAAATGTAGTTGGCCTAAGCCAGTAGCACAGGCCCTGGTGTAATGTGGATGGTATGACCCAGCAACGCAGGCCCTGGTGTGGTGAAGGTGGCCTAACAGGGAGCATTGGCCCTGGTGCAATGTGGATGGCCTCAGCCAGCAACGCAGGCCCTGGTGTGGTGAAGATGGCCTTAGCCAACACCACTGGCCCTGGTGTAATGTCGATGGCATCAGCCAGTATCACATGCCCTTGTGAAATGTAGTTGGCCTGAGCCAGTAGCACAGGCCCTGGTGTAATGTGGATGGTATGACCCAGCAACGCAGGCCCTGGTGTGGTGAAGGTGGCCTAACAGGGAGCATTGGCCCTGGTGCAATGTGGATGGCCTCAGCCAGCAACGCAGGCCCTGGTGTGGTGAAGATGGCCTTAGCCAACACCACTGGCCCTGGTGTAATGTCGATGGCATCAGCCAGTATCACATGCCCTTGTGAAATGTAGTTGGCCTGAGCCAGTAGCACAGGCCCTGGTGTAATGTGGATGGTATGACCCAGCAACGCAGGCCCTGGTGTGGTGAAGGTGGCCTAACAGGGAGCATTGGCCCTGGTGCAATGTGGATGGCCTCAGCCAGCAACGCAGGCCCTGGTGTGGTGAAGATGGCCTTAGCCAACACCACTGGCCCTGGTGTAATGTCGATGGCATCAGCCAGTATCACATGCCCTTGTGAAATGTAGTTGGCCTCAGCCAGTAGCACAGGCCCTGTTGTTATGTGGATGGCATGAGCGAGCAATGCAGGCCCTTGTGAAATGTGGATGGCCTCATCTAAAAACACTGTCCCTGTTGAAATATGGATGGTATTGGTCAGCACCACTGGCCCTGGTGTAATGTGAATGGCCTCAGCCAAAAGCACACTCCCTGGTGTGGTGAAGATGGCCTCAAAGGAAGCACTGTCCCTAGTGTAAAGTGTATGGCCTAAGCCAACAACAGTGGCCCTGGTGAAATGTGGATGGCATCAGCCAGTATCACAGGCCCTTGTGTTTTGTGGATGTCATCAGCCAGCAACACAAGCCCTCTTGAAATGTGGATGGCATGAGCCAGCAACGCAGGCCCTGGTGAAATGAAGATGGTATCAGCCAGTAGCACAGGCCTTTTTTTCGGGCGAGTTCCCCATTCAAATGCATGTAATAGTCAGAAACGAACTGTCTTGGCGAAATAAAGCGTTTTTGTACAACTTCATATAAATAGGTGTAACTTTTGATAGAAGACTCAATTATACATATTCGTGGCTTTATCTTATAATATCAGAATCAGAATCAGAATCAGAATACTTTATTGATCCCTGGGGGAAATTTTTTTTTTTTTGTTACAGTGCTCCATTTTAAACCAACATTAAGACAAGACAGACAATACGCTAACTAAGAATAGTACAATATATACATATATATACATACATACATACATAAGTCACTTATAAATAAATATTTGGAAAAGAAACATGTGTAGCTGTAGCAGCAAACAGTGTGTTAAGTGTATGCGTTGTACAGGGAGATGGCCACAGGCAGGAATGATTTCCTGTGTCGTTCAGTGGTGCTTTTCGGTAATCTCAGTCTCTCACTGAACGAGCTCCTGTGACTGACCAACATGTCATGGAGTGGGTGGGAGGTGTTATCCAACATTGTCTTTATCTTGGACAGCATCCGCCTCTCCGACACCACCTTGAGGGAGTCCAGCTCCATCCCCACAACATTGCTGGCCTTACGGATCAGTTTATTGAGTCTGTTGGCATCTGCGACCCTCAGCCTGCTCCCCCAGCATGCAACAGCATAGAGGATCGCACTGGCCACAACAGACTCATAGAAAATCCTCAGCATTTTCTGGCAGATGTTGAAGGACCTCAGTCGCCTCAAAAAATAGAGACGACTCTGGCCCTTCCTGTAAAGTGCTGTGGTGTTTTTAGCCCAGTCCAGTTTATTGTCAATGTGTACTCCAAGGTATTTATAGTCCTCCACAATGTCAACACTGACCCCCTGGATTGAAACAGGGGTCAAGTGTTTCCTGGTCTTCCTGAAGTCCACGATCAGTTCCTTGGTCTTTGCCACGTTGAGCTGCAGATGATTCTGCTCACACCACGTGACAAAGGAGTCGACCACAGCCCGGTACTCTGTCTCATCATCCCTGCTGATGCATCCAACCACCGCAGAGTCATCAGAAAACTTCTGAAGATGGCAGGTCTCTGTGCAGTGGCTGAAGTCTGTGGTGTAGAGGGTGAAGAGGAAGGGGGAGAGGACAGTCCCCTGTGGTGCCCCTGTGTTGCTAATCACCTTGTCAGACACACACTGTGGGAGACGTACATATTGTGGTCTTCCTGTCAGGTAATCAACAATCCAGGACACCAGAGAAGCATCCACCTGCATCGCTGCTAACTTATCACCCAGGAGGGTCGGCCTGATGGTGTTGAAAGCACTGGAAAAGTCAAAAAACATGACCCTCACAGTGCTCGCCGGCTGGTCCAGATGGGTGTAGACACGATTGAGCAGGTAGATGATGGCGTCCTCTGTTCCGAGACGAGGCTGATAAGCGAACTGAAGGGGATCCAGATGTGGTCTTACTATGGGTCGCAGCTGGTCCAGGATGAGCCTTTCCAGGGTCTTCCTGATGTGGGAGGTCAGTGCCACGGGGGGCCACTGGGACGAGGCGTCTTTGGTACAGGGACGAGGCATGATGTCTTCCACATCACCGGGACCCTCTGCAGACTCAGACTCAGCATAAACAGTTTATGAAAGACTCCACACAGCTGGGGGGCACAGGTCTTGAGGACAAGGGGACTCACTCCGTCTGGTCCAGCAGACTTGCCTGAGTGAAGTCTCCTCATTTGCATCTCAACCTGGTATTGAGTGAAGGTGATGGGTGGGGGAGGGGTGTCAGGAATCTCACAGGAGGCAACATGTGAAGAGAGAGGCTGGCACAGTGGTGTGGCTCTGGATTCCAGGCTGACTGCAGGTGAGGTTGTGGTGTCGAATCTATTGAAAAACAGATTCAACTCGTCGGCTCTATTCTCACCTCCCTCAGCTCCCCTGCTGTTGGTTGGCCTGAATCCAGTGATGGTCTTCATGCCCCTCCACACCTCTCTCATGCTGTTCTGCTGGAGTTTCCACTCCAGCTTCCTCCTGTAATTGTCCTTAGCCTCTCTGATCTTGTCCTTTAGTAACACCTGGATCTTCCTCACCTCCTCTTTGTTGCCCCCTCTGAAGGCCCTCTTCTTGTTGTTGAGGAGGGCTTTGATGTCCTTAGTCACCCACGGCTTGTTATTTGGGTAACAATGAACAGTCTGAGCTGGAACAATGGAGTCGGTGCAGAAAGTTATGTAGCCTGTGATACACTCAGTAAGCCCATTGATGTCCTCGGCGTGAGGCTCACAGAGTGTTTCCCAGTCGGTCACCTCGAAACAGCCCTGTAGTTCCGCTATTGCCTCCTCTGACCACCTCCTAACAGTCCTGGTGGTCACAGGTTCCCTCCTCACAATTGGCACATAGCGGGGGGTGAGGTGAATCAGGTTATGATCTGACCTACCAAGTGGGGGGAGGGAGGAGGAGCTGTATGCATCCTTGACGTTAGCATACAGTAAGTCTAAAGTTTTCTCTCCCCTGGTGGGACAGTCCACATATTGTTTGAATGTTGGTAGTGTATTGTCCAGTGATACATGGTTGAAGTCACCCGAGATCACAATAAAGGCACTCGGGTGCTGAGTCTGTAGCCGAGCTATGGCAGAGTGGATAGTGTCACATGCAGCTGTGGGGTTAGCAGAGGGGGGAACATAGACAGCCACCAAGATGACGTGAGAGTAGCACATGACCAGGTGTAATGTGGTTGGCATGATCCAGCAACGCAGGCCCTGGTGAAATCAATCAATCAATCAATCAATCAATCAATCAATCAATCAATCAATCAATCAATCAATCTTTATTTATAAAGCACTTTTCATACAGAAAAAATGTAGCACAAAGTGCTTTACATAGTTAAAAGCAGCCCACCCCACCCTCCAACTCACTCCCCACACTCTCAATACACATATATCCCCCCACCCACACACACATACACACACGCGCACACTTAAAGAGTAAAAATTGGGCTGGGCTCGCATGAGCCAAGTGAGGAAACATTATAACAGAGAGCCGTCTGCACCGGGAGCCGGTCACAGACCGCAGCCTCCGGGCTGGGCACACAGCAGGAGGGAGGCCAAGGAGCCCCCCAACCAGGCTGAGAGGACCCCAGAGACCCAGCAGCCACGGTCAATAACAGCCCCGGTGCAGAGAGCGCCCTCCGAGGAAACACTGGAGATATGACGCAATACGAAATGAGGATGGCCTCAGCCAGCACCACACACCCTGGTGTAATGTGAATGGACTTAGCCAACATCACTGGCCCTGGTGAAATGTGCATGATATCGGTCAGCACCACAGGCCCAGGTGTAATGTGGATGGCATCAACGAGCAGCAGAGGCCCTGGTGGGGTGAAGATGGCCGCACAGGAAGCACTGTCTCTGGTGTAATGCGGATGGCCTCAGCCAACAACATTGGCCCTGATGAAATGTGGATTGTATTGGCCAGCAACGCAGGCCCTGGTGTGGTGAAGATGGCCTCACAGGGAGCATTAGCCCTGGTGCAATGTGGATGGCCTCAGCCAGCAACACAGGCCCTGGTGTGGTGATGATGGCCTCACAGGAAGCACTGGCAGTGGTGTAATGTGGATGGTCTATTCCCGACAACACTGGCCCTGGTGTAATGTGGATGGCATCAGCCAGTAGCACAGGCCTTTGTATATTGTGGATGGGATCAGCCAACAATACAGGCCCTGGTGAAATGTACTTGGCCTCAGCCAAGACCACACACCCTGGTGTAATGTAAATGTCCTAAGCCAGTAGCAAAGCCCCTGGTGTAATGTGAATGGCCTTAGCCAACACCACTGGCCCTGGTGAAATGTGCATGATATCGGTCAGCACCAAAGGCCCTGGTGTGATGTGTATGGCCTCAGCCAACAGTACAGGCCCTGGTGTGGTGAAGATGCCCTCACAGGAAGCACTGTCCCTGATGTAAAGTTTATGGCCTCAGCCAACAACAGTGGCCCTGGTGAAATATCGATGGTATTGGCCAGCACCACAGGCCCTGGTGTAATGTGAATGTCTTCAGCCAGTAGCAGAGGCCCTTGTGTATTGTGGATCGCATCAGCCAGCAACACAAGCCCTGGTGAAATGTGGATGGTATCAACGAGTAGCACACGCCCTGATGTGGTGATGATGGCATCACTGGAAGCACTGGCAGTGGTGTAATCTAGATGGCCTCAGACAACAACACTGGCCCTGGTGAAATGTGGATGGTATTGGCCAGCACCACAGGCCCTGGTGTAATGTGAATGGAATCAACGAGTAGCACAGGCACTGGTGTAATGTGGATGGCCTCATCCAACACCACTGGCCCTGGCGTAATGTGGATGGCATCAGCCAGTATCAAAGGCCCTTGTGTTTTGTGAATGTCATCAGCCAGCAACACAAGCCCTGGTGAAATGTGGATGGTTTCGGACAGCAAAACAGGCCCGGGTGTAATGTGGATGCAATCAACGAGTAGCACAGTCCCTGGTCAAATGTAGTTGGCCTCAGCCAGCAACGCAGGCCCTGGTGAAAGGAGGATGGTATAAGCCAGCAGCAATATGGTCCCACAGGGAGCACTGGCCCTGGCTTCGGACAGCACCACATGCCCTTGTATAATGCGGATGGCATCAACGAGTAGCACAGGCCCTGGTGAAATGTAGTTGGCCTAAGCCAGTAGCACAGGCCCTGGTGTAATGTGGATGGTATGACCCAGCAACGCAGGCCCTGGTGTGGTGAAGGTGGCCTAACTGGGAGTATTGGCCCTGGTGTAATGTGGATCGCATCAGCCATCAACACAAGCCCTGGTGAAATGTGGATGTTATCAACGAGTAGCACAGGCCCTGGTGAAATGTAGTTGGCATCAGCCAGTAGCACATGACCTGGTGTAATGTGATTGGCATGAGCCAGCAACGCAGGCCCTGGTAAAATGAGGATGGCCTCAGCCAGCACCACACACCCTGGTGTAATGTGAATGGACTTAGCCAACATCACCGGCCCTGGTGAAATGTGCATGATATCGGTCAGCACCAAAGGCCCAGGTGTAATGTGGATGGCATCAACGAGCAGCAGAGGCCCTGGTGGGGTGAAGATGGCCGCACAGGAAGCACTGTCTCTGGTGTAATGCGGATGGCCTCAGCCAACATCCAAGGGCCTTGGTTTGTGAAGATTGCCTTTCCAAAAGCACAGACTCTGGTGCAATGTGTATGGCCTCAGCCAACAACATTGGCCCTGATGAAATGTGGATGGAATTGGCAAGCACCAAAGGCTCTGGTGTAATGTAGATGACATCAACTAGTAACGCAGGTTCTGGTCAATGTACATGGCTTCAGAAAGCAGTACAGGCCCTGGTGTGGTGAAGATTGCCTCACAGGAAGCAGTGGCCTTGATGTAATGTGGATGGCATCAGCCAGAAGCAAAGGCCCTGCTGTTGGGAAGATGCCCTCAAATGAAGACCTTGCTCATGTGGATCGCATCAGACAGTAGTCCAGACTCTGGTCTGGTGAAGATGTTCTCAGCCAGAAGCAGAGACCTGGTGTGGTGAAGATGGCCTAACAGGGAGCACTGGCCCTGGTGAAATGTGGATGGCATGAGCCAGCAACGCAGGCCCGGGTGAAATGTGGATGGTATTGGCCAGCACCAAAGGTCCTGGTGTAATGTGGATGGCATGAGTCAGCAAGGCAGGCCCTGGTGAAATGAGAATGGTATCAGCCAGCAGCACAGGCTCTGGTGTGTTGAATATGGCCTCACAGAGAGCAGTGGCCCTGGTGCAATGTGGATGGCCTCAGCCAGCAACGCAGGCCCTGGTGTGGCGAAGATGGCATCACAGGGAGCACTGGCCCTGGTGCAATGTGGATGGCATCAGCCAGTAGCACAGGCCTTTGTGTTTTGTGAATGTCCTCAGCCAACACCACTGGCCCTGGTGCGATGTTGATGGCCTCAGCCAACATCAAAGGCCCTTGTGTGGTGAAGATGGCCTTACAGGAAGCACTCTCCCTGGTGCAATGTGGATGGCATCAGCCAGTAGCACAGGCCTTTGTATATTGTGGATGGGATCAAACACCAACACTGGCCGTGGTGTAATGTTGATGGAATCAGCAAGCAAAGTAGGCTCTGGTGAAATGTAGATGACCTCAGCTGGAAACATACACCCTGCTGAAATGTAGATGGCCTCAGCCAGTAGCACAGGCCCTGTTGTGATGTGGATGGCATGAGTCAGCACCACATACACTTGTGTAATGTGAATGGCCTTAGCCAACACAACTGGCCCTGGGAAATGTGCATGATATCGGTCAGCACCACAGGCCCAGGTGTAATGTGGATGGCCTCACCCCAGGGCAAAGGCCCTTGTGTGGTGAAGATCGCCTCACAGGAAGCACTCTCCCTGGTGTAAAATGTATGGACTCAGCCAACAACATTGGCCCTAGTGAAATGTGGATGGTATTGGCCAGCACCACTGGCCCTTGTATAATGTGGATGGCCTCAGCCAGTAGTACAGAAACCTTGTATATTGTGGATCGCATCAGAAAGCAACACAAGCCCTGGTGTGGTGATGATGGCCTCACAGGAAGCACTGGCAGTGGTGTAATGTGGATGGCCTAAGCCAACAACACTAGCACTGGTGAAATTTGGATGGTCTTGGCCAGCACCAAAGGCCCGGGTGTAATGTGAATGTCCTCAGCCAAAACCACTGGCCCTGGTTTAATGTGGATGGCATCAGCCAGTACCACAGGCCCTTGTGTATTGTGGATGGTTTCCGACAGCACCACATGCCCTGGTGTAATGTGGATGGCATCAACGAATAGCACAGGCCCCGGTGTAATGTGGATGGTCTGAGCAAGCAACGTAGGCCCTGGTGTAATGTGGATGGCATCTGCCAGTAGCACAGGCCTTTGTATATTGTGGATGGGATCAGCCAACAATACAGGCCCTTGTGAAATGTACTTGGCCTTAGCCAAGACCACACACCCTGGTGTAATGTAAATGTCCTAAGCCAGTAGCAAAGGCCCTGGTGTAATGTGAATGGCCTTAGCCAACACCACTGGCCCTGGTGAAATGTGCATGATATCGGTCAGCACCACAGGCCAAAGTTTAATGTGGATGGCATCAACGAGCAGCAGAGGCCCTGGTGGGGTGAAGATGGCCTCACAGGAAGCACTGTCTCTGGTGTAATGTGGATGGTAGAAGTCGGCATCACAGGCCCTGATGTAATGTGGATGGCCTCAGCCAAAAGCACAGTCCCTGGTTTGGTGAAGATGGCCTCACAGGAAGCACTGTCTCTGGTGTAATGTGAATGGCCTTAGCCAACACCACTGGCCCTGGGAAATATGCATGATATCGGTCAGCACCACAGGCCCCGGTGTAATGTGGATGGCATCACCCCAGGGCAAAGGCTCTTGTGTGGTGAAGATGGCCTCACAGGTGAAATATGGATAGTATTGGTCAGCACCACTGGCCCTGGTGAAATGTGAATGCCCTTAGCCAACACCACTGCCTCTGGTGTAATGTGGATGGCATCAACCAGTATCACATGCCCTTGTGTATTGTGGATGTCGTCAGCCAGCAACACAAGCCCTGGTGAAATGTAGTTGGCCTCACCCAGTAGCACAGGCCCTGGTGTAATGTGGATGGCATGACCAAGCAACGCAGGCCCTGGTGAAATGAGGATGGCCTCAGAAAGCAACAAAGGCCCTGGTGTGGTGAAGATGGCCTCACAGGGAGCACTGGCCCTGGTGTAATGTGCATGATATCGATCAGCACCACAGGCCCAGGCGTAATGTGGATGGCATCAACGAGCAGCAGAGGCCCTGGTGGGGTGAAGATGGCCTCACAGGAAGCACTGACCTTGGTGTAATGTGGATGGTAGAAGTCGGCATCACAGGCCCTGATGTAATGTGGATCGCCTCAGCCAAAAGCACAGGCTTTTGTGTCGTGAAGATGGCCTCAAAGGAAGCACTGTCTCTGGTGCAATGTGAATGGCCTTAGCCAACACCACTGCCCCTGGGAAATGTGCATAATATCGGTCAGCACCACAGGCCCCGGTGTAATGTGGACGGCCTCGGCCCAGGGCAAAGGCTCTTGTGTGGTGAAGATGGCCTCAGAGGAAGCACTCTCCCTGGTGTAAAATGTAGGGCCTCAGCCAACAACAGTGGCCCTGGTGAAATGTGGATGGTATTGGCCAGCACCACTGGCCCTGATGTAATGTTTATGGCCTCAGCCAGTAGTACAGAAACCTTGTATATTGTGGATCGCATCAGAAAGCAATACAAGCCCTGGTGTGGTAATGATGGCGTCACAGGAAGAACTGGCAGTGGTGTAATGTGGATGGCCTTAGCCAACAACACTGGCACTGGTGAAATTTGTATGGTATTGGCCAGCACCAAAGGCCCAGGTGTAATGTGAATGTCCTCAGCCAAAACCACTGGCCCTGGCGTAATGTGGATGGCATCAACGAATAGCACAGGCCCCGGTGTAATGTGGATGGCATGAGCAAGCAACGCAGGCCCTGGTGTGGTGAAGATGGCCTCACAGGGAGCATTAGCCCTGGTGCAATGTGGATGGCCTAAGCCAGCAACGCAGGCCCTGGTGTGGTGATGATGGCTTCACAGGAAGCACTGGCAGTGGTGTAATGTGGATGGTCTCATCCGACAACACTGGCCCTGGTGTAATGTGGATGGCATCAGCCAGTAGCTCAGACCTTTGTATATTGTGGATGGGATCAGCCACCAATACAGGCCCTGGTGAAATGTACTTGGCCTCAGCCAAGACCACACACACTGGTGTAATGTAAATGTCCTAAGCCAATAGCAAAGGCCCTGTTGTAATGTGAATGGCCTTAGCCAACACCACTGGCCCTGGTGAAATGTGCATGATATCGGTCAGCACCACAGTCCCAAGTGTAATGTGGATGGCATCAACGAGCAGCAGAAGCCCTGGTTGGGTGAAGATGGCCTCACAGGAAGCACTGTCCTTGGTGTAATGTGGATGGTAGAATTCTGCATCACAGGCCCTGGTTTAATGTGGATGGCCTCAGCTAAAAGCACAGACCCTGGTGTGGTGAAGATGGCCTCACAGGAAGCACTGTCCCTGGTGTAAAGTGTATGGCCTAAGCCAACAACAGTGGCCCTGGTGAAATGTGGATGGCATCAGCCAACACCACAGGCCCTGGTGTAATGTGGATGGCATCAGCCAGTATCACATACCCTTGTGTTTTGTGGATGTCATCAGCCAGCAACACAAGCCCTGGGTAAATGTGGATGGTTTCGGACATCACCACAGGGCCGGGGGTAATGTGGATGGCATCAGCCAGTAGCAAAGTCCTTTGTATATTGTGGATTGGATCAGCCACCCACACAGGCCCTGGTGAAATGTAGTTGTCCTCAGCCATGACCACAGGCCCTGGTGAAATGTAAATGTCCTCAGCCAGTAGCACAGGCCCTGTTGTAATTTGGATGCCCTGATATAACAACACTGTCCCTGGTGAAATATGGATGGTATTGGTCAGCACCACACACCCTGGTGTAATGTGAATGGCCATAGCCAACACCACTTGATCTGTTGAAATGTGCATGAAATGGTTCAGCACCACAGGCCCAGGTGTAATGTGAATGTCCTCAACCAACACCACTGGCCCTGGTGTAATGTGAATGGCATCAGCCAAAAGCACAGGCCCTGGTAAAATGTGGATGGTATCAGCCAGCAGCACAGGGAGCATTGGCCCAGGTGTAATGTGGATGGCCTCAGCCAACAAAACTGGCCCTGGTGAAATGTGGATCACATCAACCAGCAACACAAACCCTGGTGAAATGTGGATGGTAACAACGAGTAGCACACACCCTGGTGTAATGTGAATGGCCATAGCCAACACCACTTGATCTGTTGAAATGTGGATGATATCTTTCAGCACCACAGGCCCAGGTGTAATGTGAATGTCCTCAGCCAAAACCACTGGCCCTAGTGTAATGTGGGTGGCATCAGCCAAAAGCACAGGCCCTTGTGTATTGTGGATGGCACCAGCCAGTAGCACAGGCCCTTGTGTATTGTGGATGGCACCAGCCAGTAGCACAGGCCCTGCTGTAATGTTGATGGCATCAGCCAGTAGCACAGGCACTGGTAAAATGTGGATGGGATCAGTCATGACCACAGGCCCTGGTGAAATGTAAATATCCTCAGCCAGTAGCACAGGCCCTTATGTATTGTGGATGGCATCATTCAGGAGCACAGGCCCAGGTGTAATGTGCATGGTATCAACGAGCAGCAGAGGCCCTGGTCGGGTGAAGATGGCCTCACAGGAAGCATTGTCCCTTGTGTAATTTGGATAGTAGAAGCCAACAACAGTTGCCCTGGTGAAATGTGGATGGTATTGGCCAGCACCACAGGCCCTGGTGTAATGTGGATGGCCTCAACCAGCACCACACGCCCTGGTGTGGTGATGATGGCCTCAGCCAAAAGCATTGTCCCTGGTGTAAAATGTATGGCCTTAGCCAACACCACAGGCCCTGGTGAAATGTGCATGATATTGGTCAGCACCACAGGCCCAGGTGTAATGTGGATGGCATCAACGAGCAGCAGAGGCCCTGCTTGGGTGAAGTTGGCGTCAAGGGAAGCACTGTCCCTGGTGTAATGTGTATGGCATCAGCTAAGAACAGTTGCCCTGTTGAAATGTGGATGGTATTGGTCAGCACCACACACCCTGGTGTAATGTGAATAGCCTTAGCCAACACCACTGGCCCTGGTGAATTGTGCATGATATTGGTCAGCACCACAGGCCCATGTGTAATGTGGATGGTATCAGCAAGTAGCACAGGCCCTGGTGTGGTGATGATGGCCTCACAGGAAGAACTGTCCCTGGTGTAATGTGAATGTCCTCATCCAAAAATACACGCCCTGGTGTGGTGAAGATGGCCTCACAGGAAGCACTGTCCCTGGTGTAAAGTGTATGGCCTCAGCCAACAACATTGGCCCTGGTGTGGTGATGATGGCCTCACAGGAAGCACTGGTAGTGGTGTAATGTACATGTCATCAGCCAGTATGTTATGTGTATGGTCTCAGCCAACAACAGTGGCCCTAGTGAAATATGGATCGTATTGGTCAGCACCACACACCCTGGTTTAATGTGAATGGCGTTAGCCAGTAGCACAGACCCTTGTGAATTGTGGATCACATCAGCCAGCAACGCAGGCCCTGGTGTGGTGAAGATGGCCTCACAGGGAGCACTGGCCCTGGTGTAATGTGGATGGCATCAGCCAGTAGCACAGACCGTGTTGTAATGTGGATGCTCTGATATAACAACACTGTCCCTGGTGAAATATGGATGGTATTGGTCAGCACCACACACCCTGGTGTAATGTGAATGGCCATAGCCAACACCACTTGATCTGGTGAAATGTGCATGATATCATTCAGCACCACAGGCCCTGGTGTAATGTGGATGGCATCAACCAGTAGCACAGGCCCTTGTGTATTGTGGATGGCATCAGCCAGTAGCACAGGCCCTGGTGTAATGTGGATGGCATCAACAAGTAGCAGAGGCCCTGGTCGGGTTAAGATGGCCTCACAGGAAGCATCGTCCCTGGTGTTATGTTGATGGTAGAAGCCAACAACATTTGCCCTGGTGAAATGTGGATGGTATTGGCCGCACCAAAGTCCCTGGAGTAATGTGGATGGCCTCAGCCAACAGTACAGGCCCTGTTGTGTTGAAGATGGCCTCACAGGACGCACTGTCCATGATGTAAATTGTATGGCGTCAGCCAAAAACAGTGGTCCTGGTGAAATGTGGATGGTATTGGCCAGCACCACAGGCCCTGGTGTAATGTGAATGTCTTCAGCCAGTAGCACAGGCCTTTGTGTATTGTGGATCGCATCAGCCAGCAACACAAACCCTGGTGAAATGTGGATGGTATCAACGAGTAGCACAGGCCCTGGTGAAATATGGATATTGTCATGGTCTCCGCTCCTCGTTAGCTGACAGCCGTCAGGTGCTTTGTTTTTGTTTACCTTTCTCTCTCACTTCTGCTCTCTCTTTCTCTCTCGCCCTCTCCCATTCTCTTTCTCCTGCCGGGGCGGAGCTCAGTATGGGCTCCTGCCCCTGGCCTACACACCTGTCGGTGATCATGAGAGATTGGAACCCTTCTTAAGAGGGCGAGTCTGCTCTACTCGTCGCTGGATCGTTGAGCCTTCAGCGTCAGTCGTCCTGTATTTTATAAAGTCAGTTTGTGAGCATGTCTGAACCAGGAGACTAATGGTTTTTTTCTGCCTGTGCATAGATTGCCTCTGGACTTGTTCTTCCCCGTGCCTGGCGACTGAACGGGAGCAAGAGAGACAGAGGAAAGGAGAGGAGATGTGTTAGGACTGAATGGAAACCTTCCCTTCCTGGACTCCTGCCTCTTTCATTCCTGGACCCTGGAACCCCGACCCCTTTTTTCCTTTGGCACCATTATGTGTATATATGAATTTCACTGTAGGAAACACTGTAAATAAATGCACCTTTTGAAGATACTAGTGGTCTGCGCGTGAGTCCGATCTACGAAACCTGACAGAACGATCCAGCCACAACATGGACTCAGCAGATCAGAATACCATCGGTCAGGCACTGGCTGCCCAAGAAGCGGCGCTGACTCGCCACGAACAAATGTTACATCAGCTGCGAGGTGAGATCGCTGCACTAACTCAAGCTGTTTCCGGTTTGACTACGCCAGGGGGAGTACAGCCAGGGACCTCCCAGCCGGCTCGCCCTGCCTCGCAGGAGACACTCTCGGCGGCTGCGGCCGGTCCCTCATCGGCAGCCACCCCATCCTCTGACGGTCCTCTGCCTTCGCCTGAGCCCTTTTCGGGGGAGACAGAGAAGTGCCCTGGCTTTCTGGCCCAGTGTTCATTGATTTTCCGCGAACAGCGGCGTTTTCATAACAATGACGGGGCGAAGATTGCGTTTTTGGTACAGATGCTTCGTGACCGGGCTTTGAAATGGGCCCAGGTCGTGTTAAACTCCAACCCGGAGATCTCTTTTGAGAGGTTTGTGATTAACTTTAAGACTGTGTTTAATCAGGGCTCTGGAGTTGAGGCTGCGGCGCTCCGCCTCCTTAACTTTAAGCAAGGTAAACGGAGTATGGCAGATTATTCAATCGACTTTTGGATTTTGGCAGAAGAAACTGGCTGGGGACCGGATGCGCTCAGGAGCACATTGTTAAATAACATCCGGGAAGATCTGAAAGATGAATTGATTATGCGGGACCTACCCACTGCTTTTAATGAATTGATGTCTTTATGTATTAAGGTGGATGAGCGACTACGAGCTCGTCGGCAAGCACGGAACTCCAGTTCCCAGGAGGCCGCAGGGCCGCGAGGGGCGGAGGCTTCGGCCGATTACCGGTCCTCCCGGACATCAGGGGGCGCCGACGAAGAGGTACAGCCCATGCAAATCGGCAGCTCTCATCTAACCGCTGCAGAACGTCAGCGACGCATCACGGCCGGTGAGTGTTTGTATTGTGGTAATAAGGGACACATGATTGCCTCCTGTCCGTTGCGAGCAAAAGGCCGCGCCCGCCAGTGATGGTAGGAGTACTGGTGGGCGGTTTGAATCAGGATAAATCTCCTCCACGTTTAGCCCTGCCGGCTAAGCTGCTGGTCCACTCCGAGTGTCATTCACTTTCTGTGCTTATTGATTCTGGAGCAGAACAAAATTTCATTGACTCTGAACTAGCTAAACGACTCTGTGTGACTGTGGAGTCACTACCCCACGCCTTACGCGTCACGGCTTTATCAGGGCAGCGCCTCCCCGACATCACACACATCACTGAACCGCTCACCCTCACACTGTCTGGCAATCATTCGGAGGAGATTAGTTTTTTTGTTTTTCACTCCACTCAGACGCCGTTAGTTCTTGGTCATCCCTGGCTCCAGCAACATAATCCCACGATTAATTGGCAGAAAGGAAGCATTACGGGCTGGGGAGAGGAGTGTCATATGACCTGTCTTAAGGCGGCCGTACCGCCTAACCAATCGGTCATCTGTCCAGAGCCACTGCGGTCTTCCAACTTAACAAGTGTGCCGTCTGTTTACCACGATCTCGCTGAAGTGTTTCGGAAGGACCGAGCCCAGTCGCTGCCCCCCCATCGGCCTTACGACTGCGCCATAGACCTACTGCCGGGAGCTCCCTTACCGGCCAGCCGCCTCTATAGCCTCTCATTGCCGGAACGGGAGGCTATGGAGAAGTATATCACGGAATCTCTTGCTGCCGGCATCATCCGGGCCTCTTCCTCACCCGTCGCAGCAGGTTTCTTCTTTGTGGAGAAGAAGGATAAGACCCTCCGACCCTGTATTGACTTTCAGGGACTCAATAACATTACGGTCAAAAATAAGTATCCACTGCCTCTACTCACCTCTGCTTTCGAACTTCTCCAGGGCGCCGTCATATTCAGTAAGCTGGACTTGAGAAATGCTTACCATCTGGTTCGGATCCGAGACGGTGATGAATGGAAGACGGCGTTCAATACCCATCTTGGACATTTTGAGTATCTGGTCATGCCGTTTGGCCTTACCAACGCACCTGCAGTGTTCCAGGCTCTGGTCAATAATGTTCTGAGAGACTATATTAACCGATTTGTGTTTGTCTATCTAGACGACATTTTGATCTTCTCTTCCTCCCAGGCTGAACACGAGACCCAGGTCCGGCTGGTACTGCAACGCCTTCTGGAGAACCGGCTGTTCGTTAAAAGTGAGAAATGTGAGTTTCATGTGCCCACGGTTGCCTTCCTAGGGTACATAATTGAGCGTGGAGATCTTCGACCCGATCCTGTGAAAGTTAAGACTGTTGTGGACTGGCCTGAACCAACTAACCGTCGCCAGTTGCAACGCTTTCTTGGTTTTGCTAACTTTTACAGGAGGTTTATACGGGACTTTAGTAGGATTGTTCTACCATTGACCCAGTTGACCTCTCCCAAGCTTGTTTTTCAGTGGAGCGACGCCGCCCGGTCTGCCTTTCAGGAGCTCAAGAAACGGTTTGTCTCGGCGCCCATCCTGGTCCAACCTGACACCACCCTTCAGTTCGTGGTAGAGGTCGACGCATCCGACTCAGGGGTGGGGGCCATCCTTTCCCAACGGAGGGAGGGTAAGATGCACCCTTGTGCCTATTTTTCCCGTCGTCTCACCCCTGCAGAACGAAACTACGATGTGGGCGATCGGGAGCTGTTGGCGATTAAGCTCGCCTTGGAAGAATGGCGGCATTGGCTGGAAGGCACAACTCAACCCTTTGTGGTCTGGACCGACCACAAGAACCTGTCCTACCTTCAAACGGCAAAGCGTCTCAACGCTCGACAGGCCAGATGGGCCCTGTTTTTTACCCGTTTCCATTTCTCAATCACGTACAGACCCGGTTCCCGGAACGTCAAGCCGGATGCTCTCTCCCGTCAGTTCGCTGTTACTGATGAAAAGCCGGACCCTGATTCCATCCTGCCAGCAACCTGTACTATTGGGGCCATCACCTGGGAGATTCAGGCGGCCATCCGGGCGGCTCAGGTAGCCGAACCGGATCCGGGAGGGGGGCCTGCCCACCGACTCTATGTTCCGCGCGCTGTCAGGTCCCAGGTTCTGCAATGGGCTCACACGGCCCGGTTCTTATGCCACCCAGGGATACATCGCACCGTCAAGTTTCTCCAGCGGTACTTCTGGTGGCCTTCACTCGCCCAAGATACTCGGGAATATGTCACGGCCTGTACGGTCTGTGCCCGAAACAAACCCTCGAACCAACTTCCGGCGGGTCAGCTCCATCCGTTATCCACTCCTTCCAGGCCATGGTCTCATATTGCACTGGATTTCATTACCGGGCTACCTCCCTCAGCAGGTAACACTGTCATTCTGACTATCATTGATCGTTTCTCTAAAACGGCTCATTTCATTGCTTTGCCTAAGCTTCCTACAACATAGTGTCTGATCGGGGTCCTCAATTCACCTCCCGGGTCTGGAAAGAGTTCTGCGACTCCCTGGGCGCTAAGGTCAGTCTATCCTCAGGCTATCATCCTCAGAGCAATGGCCAGTCCGAGCGGGCCAACCAAGAACTGGAGACTGCCCTGCGCTGCGTCGCCTCCACCAATCAAACCATCTGGAGTGCGGAGTTGCCGTGGATTGAGTATGCCCATAACAGCTTGACTGCCTCAGCTACCGGCCGGTCGCCCTTCGAGGCGTCCTTGGGATATCAGCCTCCTCTTTTCCCTGCTGTGGAAGGTGAGCACTCTGTACCCTCCGTTCAGGCTCATCTGCGCAGGTGCCGCAGAGTTTGGCGGGCGACTCGAGCGGCGTTACTACGCACGAAGGAGAACAATAAACGTATCGCAGACCGGCACCGGACTCCAGCGCCCGACTACTCTGTTGGCCAGAAGGTATGGCTTTCTACCCGTTTTGTTCCGGTTCGGACTGAGTCGAAGAAGCTTACGCCCACCTTCATTGGTCCTTTTGAGATCTCTGCTTTGGTCAATCCCGTCTCTGTGAGGTTGATGCTCCCTCGTAATATGAGGATCCATGATGTTTTTCATGTTTCTCAACTCAAACCTGTCCGGTCCAGTACTCTGTGCCCTCCTTCCAGGCCCCCTCCTCCCGCCCGGCCTACTCCATCACTCGCATCATGGACTCTCGGCGCCGTGGGCGTGGCTGTCAGTATCTGGTTGACTGGGAGGGTTATGGCGTGGAGGAGCGCTCCTGGGTCCCTCGGGCGGCCGTTCTGGATGTGCCCATGCTCCGGGAGTTTCACCGCCTGCATCCGGACAAGCCTGGTGGGTCACCGGGTGGCTCCCGTTGAGGGGGGGGTACTGTCATGGTCTCCGCTCCTCGTCAGCTGACAGCCGTCAGGTGCTTTGTTTTTGTTTACCTTTCTCTCTCACCTCTGCTCTCTCTTTCTCTCTCGCCCTCTCCCATTCTCTTTCTCCTGCCGGGGCGGAGCTCAGTATGGGCTCCTGCCCCTGGCCTACACACCTGGAGGTGATCAGCACACCTGTCGGTGATCATGAGAGATTGGAACCCTTCTTAAGAGGGCGAGTCTGCTCTACTCGTCGCTGGATCGTTGAGCCTTCAGCGTCAGTCGTCCTGTATTTTATAAAGTCAGTTTGTGAGCATGTCTGAACCAGGAGACTAATGGTTTTTTTCTGCCTGTGCATAGATTGCCTCTGGACTTGTTCTTCCCCGTGCCTGGCGACTGAACGGGAGCAAGAGAGATAGAGGAAAGGAGAGGAGATGTGTTAGGACTGAATGGAAACCTTCCCTTCCTGGACTCCTGCCTCTTTCATTCCTGGACCCTGGAACCCCGACCCCTTTTTTCCTTTGGCACCATTATGTGTATATATGAATTTCACTGTAGGAAACACTGTAAATAAATGCACCTTTTGAAGATACTAGTGGTCTGCGCGTGAGTCCGATCTACGAAACCTGACAGATATGGTATTTGCCAGCACAACAGGCCCTGGTGTGGTGAAGATGGCCTCAAAGGAAGCACTGTCCCTGGTGTAATGTGTTTGGCCTCAGTCAACAACAGTGGCCCTTGTGAAATGTGGATGATATATGGCCAGCACCACAGGCCCTGGTGTAATGTGGATGGCATCAGCCAACATCACAGGCCCTGGTGTGGTGAATATGGCCTCACAGGGAGCATTGGCCCTGGTGCAATGTGTATGGCATCTGCCAGCAACAGAGGCAGTGGTGTGGTGAAGATGGCTTCACAGGGAGCACTGGCCCTGGTGTAATGTGGATGGCCTCAGCCAGCAACACAAACCCTGATGAAATGTGGAAGGTATCAACGAGTAGCACACATGTAATGTGAATGGCCATAGCCAACACCACTTGATCTGGTGAAATGTGCATGATATCGTTCCGCACCACAGGCCCAGGTGTAATGTGAATGTCCTCAGCCAAAACCACAGGCCCTGGTGTAATGTGGATGGCCTCTGTTAAGGTTCAAAAATTGAGGAAGGAGAGTACAAACAACCATGGTCCAGAAGATCTTGGTCAAACAATGATTTTAATGAATACACACGTGTGGGAAGACAACTCTGTACGCAGACAGCAATTGATCTTCGACTTACTCAAAGCATACACAGATTTTTATAGCATCAGGGTTTGATTTAATGACGCCCCTTCATCCGTCCCAGACAGGATATATACATACGTCAAATCAAAACCACAATGACTTTTAACACAGTTCGAAAGAACATCGTCTTCTATTTTCATCTGAAACACGAGCCCCACATCCTGCCAGACGCTGTTCCCCTTTCTTGCAGAGGCAACAAGAAACTGTTCCTCTTTCACAGTTGCGAGTAAACATAACTAACCTCTCACCTATAAATGATTCTAACTAATGTGTGTGTGTATGTGTTGACCTCAATTGCACCCTGTTTCACCTCGCCGACTAGCTCCTGACCTCTAACCAGACAGAGAGCCAGAAACCACTCTCAGATATGTAATAACCGAACTGAAACTA
The DNA here is from genome assembly GCF_057382095.1 of Aulonocara sp. 'chitande type north' Nkhata Bay. NCBI lineage: Eukaryota > Metazoa > Chordata > Actinopteri > Cichliformes > Cichlidae > Aulonocara > Aulonocara sp. 'chitande type north' Nkhata Bay. The sequence continues at coordinate 859,405 of NC_141362.1, read as the reverse complement.
TGTATGTGTCATCTACTAAATAAATGTTTTAATCAAGAACCTCTACTAAAAGCTTAATATAAAAATGACCTGATTCACTGCATCTGGAATACAAGGTTAATATAATACCTGTATGCATAAAACCTTAAGGCCTTCTTAAAGCTATCTGTTACATTGTTAAAGCAATGATCAATTTGAATAACCTAGTAATTCAAATAGCCTCGTCTAGCCAGCTGCTCAGAATAACTTAAAACTGCTTTCACTTCTGCAAACTCTCTGCAAGCCTGTTTCCTGTCAGCCTGTGACTTTAATCTTTCACACACTGTTAAACCTCTGAATGCAATATCCATGCTACAGATTATATTATTATTTAACAATAGCAGTAAAATAATTTCCCTGCTCCACACTCCCTCTCTCGACCTCTGGAACACCAGAGGTCGCAATACATTGTGTCCTCGCTCTGACCCTCTCTAGCCATCCTCTGGCTCAGCAAATCAGACAACCTCATGTCATCTAATTGGTCCAGTAATAAACACCAGCTCCCATTCGAGAACACTCCATACGTAAGCTTAGATTTTCTCGGTCCCTCTCTTGTGGTCCATCAGGCCTCGGGCCTCCCTGTGGTCACCGAGATCTTCTGCAAAGGAAACAAAACACCTTTTCCTGCACCTTTTCCTGCACCTGGACTCTGTAATCAAAAGCCTGATCCTAATTATGTTCTTAACTTATTGACTTGTCTTTATATATATTCTTCAACATTACTCATCACTTTAAAACTCTTTAAGCGCTGGTTTCACGTCCGGTTGCTCGCTCTATTTTCCCTTATCTGATCATCAACATCCTGTACACAAACTGTCGTTGCTGCAAGTTCCTCCACTCTAATCTTAAGTCACCTTTTTAGCAAGAAAATCATTATAAGCGCCTATTCTACTAAAAGCTCCAAAAGAACACAACCACTTTAATCAATTAAGTTTAAGCATATAAGCAATTACTCCGGTATACATTTCATCATAGCTAAATGCTGCCTAGAAACAACTCCTGTGTGTTAACACTAACTTCATTTTAACCTCACATTTTCTATGTTATAACCTGTTTTTGGTATAGCCTTTTTATTTCATTTTGCTCATTTTAATGTAACAATACCTCCTAATTCTAGTTTATCAGACTTAACCAAAATATATGCTTTCCTTCCTCTTTGGTCCGTCCTTAAGTTCAGTTAAAAGCTAAATGAATTTGAGGCCTTTTGCCTGGAATCAATACTGTCATGTGTGTTTCTGGACTCTGTGTCTGTAAGCGTGTGCAATCCTTCAATGACTGATATCATCCTCACAGTAGATTGGCTAATCATAGCGCTAGCCAAAGGCTCGTGACCCTCCAGAGACGAATTGAGCCACAACTCCTTTAAAGGCACAAAATGCAATATGTATAAAAATCATTTCTACGTATAAGCTCTCCCCTTTATCCTAAAAATAAATCTATGAAATATCTGTATGTGTACGCCTACATTATAACCACTTCTTCTAGAAATCAAAAAGAAATCAAACCTGTTCTCCTCCTTTAACCCTCACTAATTTTCCCTCTAAGATTTATTCACAGCTTTAAAAAACCGACATTGTATCTTCTAAACAGGATTCAGTTCACTTTAATCCTTTAACCTTAACATAAAAATAACAGTTTCAGTTTTACCATATCCAAATGATCAAAAAACCCAAAAGTCCTAAAATGATCCTAAATTATTAAACAATTAAATTAATACACCCTAAACCCCCCTTTATTTTGACACATGAAATGTGTCAAAATACTATACAAAACTAAAAATGCTCAGTTTTCCCCCCTCATGATCCAATCTATGTCATAAAAATAAACTTAAAACAGAACAGTTATCAGTCATGTATTTCTTCAATTATGGTAACATGAGTTACCACAGGCCCTGGTGTGGTGATGAATGAATCAAAGGAAGCACTGGCAGTGGTGTAATGTGGATGGCCTCAGCCAACAACACTGGCCCTGGTGAATTGTGCATGATATTGGTCAGCACCACAGGCCCAGGTGTATTGTGGATGGCATCAGCAAGTAGCACAGGCCCTGGTGTGGTGATGATGGCCGCACAAGAAGAACTGTCCCTGGTGTAATGTGGATGTCCTCATCCAACAGTACAGGCCCTGGTGTGGTGAAGATGGCCTCACAGGATGCACTGTGCCTGGTGTAAAGTATATGGCCTCAGCCAACAACAGTGGCCCTGGTGAAATGTGGATGGTATTGGCCAGCACCACAGGCCCTGGTGTGGTGATGAATGAATCAAAGGAAGCACTGGCAGTGGTGTAATGTGGATGGCCTCAGCCAACAACAGTGGCCCTGGTGAAATGTGGATGGTTTCGGACAACACCACAGGCCCGCGTGTAATGTGGATGGCCCCTGACAGTAACACAGGCAGTGGTGTGGTGAAGATGGCCTCACAGGAAGCACTGTCCCTGGTGTAATGTGGATGGTAGAAGCCAACAACAGTGGCCCTGGTGAAATATGGATGGTATTGGTCAGCACCACACACCCTGGTGTAATGTGGATGGCATCAACGAGCAACAGAGGCCCTGGTCGGGTGAAGATGGCCTCACAGGAAACACTGTCCCTGGTGAAATATGGATGGTAGAAGCCAACAACAGTTGCCCTGGTGAAATGTGGATGGTATTGGCCAGCACCAAAGGCCCTGGTGTAATGTGGATGGCCTCAGCCAACAGTACAGGCCCTGGTGTGGTGAATATGGCCTCACAGGGAGCACTGTCCCTGGTGCAATGTGGATGGCGTCTGCCAGCAACACAGGCAGTGGTGTGGTGAATATGGCCTCACAGGGAGCACTGGCCCTGGTGTAATGTGGATGGCATCAGCCAGTAGCACAGGCCTTTGTATGTTGTGGATGGGATCAGCCACCAACACAGGCCCTGGTGAAATGTAGTTGGCCTCAGCCATGACAACAGGCCCTGGTGAAATGTAAATGTCCTCAGTGAGTAGCACAGGCCCTGTTGTAATGTGGATGGCCTCATCTAACAACACTGTCCCTGGTGAAATATGGATGGTATTGGACAGCACCACACACCCTGGTGTAATGTGAATGGCCATAGCCAACACTACTTGATCTGGTGAAATGTGCATGAAATGGTTCAGCACCACAGGCCCAGGTGTAATGTGAATGTCCTCAACCAACACCACTGGCCCTGGTGTAATATGGTGTGAAATATGGATGTGTTAGGGAAAATATTCTAAAACACTTCTTCAGTAAAGACTCAGAGAAGAGAAACACACAGAACTTCTTGCTAGCAAGGGCAGCCTCCAGACTGAGACTCGCCCTGAGCACTGCCCCCGTCTTTATTTTATACTTCAGTGTGTGTGTGTGTGTGTGTGTGTGTGTGTGTGTGTGTGTGTGTCCTGCTGATCAAAGCGTCATAAAAGGCACATCCTTGGTCAGGAAGAGGGTAGAGCTCCCTCACCCTAGATAACATTGGTGAGGAAGTCAAGCAGTTAAAGCACTTAGACTAAAACAGACGTAACTACGTTAATCCTACCATAAAACAATAAAACAAGGTACGAACTCTCATGCTCCCAGGACGTGGGGGTGCATTCCTGAGGTGCACGCCAAGCCTGCAGCCTGCTAGAGATCACACACAATTGATTATATGCCTCTAAGTATACATGGTTGAATATTTCTTAATACAAATAACTACATGCAGTATTCTACCATATGCAAACTTATATCACTAAAAGATTATACTGACTACTAAATACAATTTTCCATTGACATTCCCTCCTGTTGTCAGAGAAAACTTTTAAAGTGAGATATCAGTTTGTAACATCTTGTTGTACATTTTCTGTCACATCGTCATTAATCACACAAAGTCTTCGTGTTCCAACAGGTCGGGGTCATTATCATCATCACTTGTCATGGCTATTTATGCAGCAACAGTAAAAAATATCCCAACTCCGATGAGTAGTCTTTTTAGTACCTGTAACCAGGAGCCAGTGTAAAGCCAAGAAAAACCAGTCACTTGTATCACTTACATAGTCCTGATTTTTGGGCCTGCTAGATCTGTCTCAAAACACTCAGGGCGTCAGTCACGTTTAATGAGTGTACATCGTCCAGTATGTAAGTGCAGCATGTGTTGTTGAAGAGGACACGAAGTCCCCTTTCTCTGCTAGTATCATAGAGTAGTTCTTCCCTGAGAGTTAGTCCAGGAACACATATAGTGTGGGGTATGTTGCCGTGCTGGGTAGATGGGAACAGACATAATAGTCTGTATTTGCCAATTATGCTTTTGTTCTGTCGTGGATATAACGGTACCAGGCATTGTTCATCCACGGAGGGATGTGGTCTTGCGTCATATCCCTTAGGTGAGAGTTGTCGTGTGTCCATCTTCTCTGCCTTCCTCCTGGTTCAGCTGTTTCCGGCACCAGCTGGGGTCCTGTAAAAGTGAGCGTCGTAGTCAAGGTAACCAAGAGGGTCCACCTTCCCATGGTTGCACACAGGTCCGTCACGCCTCGCACTTGGTTGCCCGAGAGTTGATCAGAGGCTGGAGGTTGAAGTGCGAGCTTACCCTACGGGGGCTCAATCAGCACTCCCCCCTCACCACTGAAACAACCAAGTGTGAGATTTCTCTATTGTGCTGTCTTGAGGGTGCCGGGGTTTCCTGGGACCTCGACCTCTTTGCAGTGGCTCTGATAAATCCAGGAGGGTCTCTCCGCTATTTTGAAGGCAGTTGAAAAGGTCAGAAGCACTTGAATTGGCCTCTATCAATCCCTTTGTGAAAAGGGTGCTGGGTCCAGTTATCTTACTGGCGTTATGATCCCAGCAGTCTTCAATGTGCCAGCGTATGCACAGTATAGTGACACAGCTTTAGGTGATGTTCATAGGTAACTGCTGTCATCACCACCATAGCTTCTGGTTCCTGTGCTTTTCACAGAATCATGATGTCATCCTTAGATTCCCTCTGCGCTGTCGATGGAGCTTGGCACGCTCCCCTCATCCTTCAGGTGCCCGTCTGTTGTCCACAATCTCCTCTGTTAGCCTCTGGAAATCCCCCCTGGCACAGCTCTCATTCCAACGCAGTTTCATGGTCCGTGCTGTGGCTCCAAAATCTGATCTCATGATGGGCCCCAACCAGCTCGACCTTTGACCTCAATCACTGCCTGGGCTGTCAGTTATGCCTGGAATGGTTCTCGCTTCTCACTGGGCCTCTGAAGATTTCTCAGGAGATTACTGCTGCACCTGTATTTCCTTGCTAAGAGGAAAAACTTCTATTTGGAGAGCATGTCAACAATCATCAAACCACATCCTTTAGTTCAGTGAACTTCACTTATAGGCCATCAAAGCCTCATCTGAACATGGATGCACCACTTGCATAGGTTTAATACCTGTAAATAAACAGTTAATCACACAAATTGCTGCAAAAATCATATAAAACAAAATTTAATGTTAATTCAAATCAAATCAAATCAAATCACTTTTTATTGTCACATCACATGTGCAGGCACACTGGCACAGCACATGCGAGTGAAATTCTTGTGTGCGAGCCCCACAAATTCCAAAATTTAATGTTAATTCATTGTTTCATATTAATCCTGGATCCCCCATCTTGACACATGGACACTCCCATGAGTCAACTCATCAAAATCAGATTCCTGTCTTAAAGAAAAAGGTTAGCTAGATCATATCCCAGGCAACATCAGGGCATCTCCTCCCCTGGAGCAGCACCACCCTGGACCTATAATCCTGCAATAAAAATGTTAGTGTGTTTTGCATAACACCTGGCTTTGTCAGGAGCCTGCATACACACCATCATGGCCTGGAAAGCAAAATCTGGAAGTGAAATCAAACTTCATACCTGTAAACAATTGTATCATAAGAGCAATAAGCATTCAGCACTAGCAAGACAAGTGTCATGTGCAGGTTTTCTCAAATCAGTAAACTACAATTATTACCATAATTTGCCTCAGACATGGATCATCCCATGTACTCAGTCAACAGTAATGTAATCAGTGACTTCTCGTAAGCAAAGTCACTCCACTCATATATTATTTATGGGCTCAAGAGTGGCCAGCAAATGAGCCCATATTAACTATTCCATAACACCGCATCTCTTATTTGTTTGTCTCATGTCACTTGTCCGCTTCTGCTGAATCTTGTACATGCAGTCTCAAAAAACAAACATTAGCAACACACATTGATTATCCTGGTGGGCAGGCGTCGGCCATCCACATTCCAGAGGTGCCATAAAAACACCATAAAGTTAGCCATCCCTAGCTGTAGAAAGAATGTCATTCACATATAAACCCAGAAATCCTATAGTAAAAAAAACATTAACTAATCCTCTTATAAATCACATGATCAAACACATGAAAAACTGCAATGCTGTAGAAAAGAAAATGCAAATGTTAGCGCTGCGCAGGTATATGCATACTTTGTCACCGTTACCTCTGTAAGCAACACAAGGTAGTGAATAACACCCCTGGTAGATGCACAGACACAGAAAATGGCATTTCAAAGGTTAAACCATCATGCAACCTCGAATGTTGCTATCATCTTTCTGCTCCTGTAACAAAAACACATAAATTCATCCACCCTTTGTCCTGTCTAGGTGGAGGTTAACCTTGAGTCGTGGTCAAGTCTTGTCAGCTTTTACCAGTCAGTCAGTTTGTTTTTATTTCCATTCATTCATTCATTCTTTCTTTGCTGATAGTGGAAACCATCGTCGCATTTAGTTTCCACTCTCAGCAAAATGACGTCATTTCAAAAAGAAAAAGAACTTTAGTTTGGATTACATCGCTGAATTCTTTTTAGGCCGGGACTTTCATTTAATATTGTCCCAAATAAGTAGCTTTCTCCTGAGCCCATTTCAATGTGGAGAAAACTCACTTGTAACAGCTTTCTCGACCGGTCGTATAGCACTTTTAATTCCCGACGTGCAGATCTGCTTAAAGAAAAGAAATAGACAAACAAAATCAGTGCCTGTTCAAAAGATAAAAAATGAAAAATAACAGAGATTATCAAACCAAACTTTCAGTGCACTGTAAAAGTATCAAAATAAAAAGGCCTTGTTATAGTCATGACACAAGCTACTCATCTCAGGAGGGTAAATCACCATTAGCATGGTTCATCATACCATCATACTAATTGGCAGGCTCAACTTCACAACAAAAGAAAAATATCATCAGTTAGATTCACTCCAAACCAACCATCAGCTGCAAAACACACAACATAACCCTAATGTCTTATTAGCTATGAGTTTAATCACCAGGTCTGCGCTCTTCACTCATTTAGGTCACAGATCTATTTTATTCAATTTTTCCTTTTTCCCTTCATCATAAAACATGTGACATGCTGTCATGCACTTCACAAAAGAAGTTTGTTCTGACGTATTCAGAGTTGTGTATCTAAATACAGGATTCACTCGCACATCAAAACAGGAAACTCAGTGTTTTAGAGTCTCCACTCAACACACAACAAACATCCCATTCACTCGTGCTAGAATTCAGTCACCTTTCATTAATCTAAAACCGATCAACTAATTTGCATATCAGCTATTAACCCACTAAGTTGACAGGACGACAGGAAAGCATGTTCAAAATATTATCACAAAAATAGAATTTCCCTCATACAGTAAATTACTTGTGCTGCATCAATCAAGCAGCAAGCATCTCCCAGTTTACTATATCAACAACTAAAGTTATTGTCTGATCACTGGTTGGTCAAACCAGAATCTTTTTTCCCACAAAAGTTAAATTGTTGTCCTGCAACCTAGAGAGTCAATATATATATATATTTATTTATTTATTGGATAAATTCGGTATTTGATAGCAAGTGTCTGCTAAATTGACACTATTTTAACACTGATGAAAGATAACAAGCTAATTTTCATTGCATGTGTGTTTGTGTTATTAGGCAGGTTTAATGTATGTCTGTGGAGCTGCATATCCAGCAGAGCATGTTCTTAAAGCTGCCTTTCTTACACACTTCTCTAGTATTATTTGATCATTTCTTAACTAATGTGCTATGAGTCCACTGGTCTTTGCATCACACTAAGTGACTTGGACAAGATGATAAACAGACTCACACGCTTAAAATGTTGTCTAATCTTCATGATCTCTCTTGTGTTTGTATTAGTACGGTTAATACATTTTCTGTTTTTATGTATCTTTTCATGTACCTTCCCCCCTTTTTTCTGGAACAAGACTCCGTTCACTCCAAATTTTGTTTCAGAAACATCTAAATGAAAAACTCTGTCATAGTCCCCATAAACCCCAAATGCTTGCAGGATACCATCGGCAACCACACTGTGTGTTGTTAACCCCTTCTACAAATGCCCTCTTTTAATGTGTAACACTTTGTGTATGATTTTTTTTTTAATCTCTGGTGCATATTATCTGTATGTGTCGTGTCACTTTCCATTATTCGAACAGTACACTTGCATACCTCAGTGCTTGTCTTCCTCCCCCTTTTGTGGTGGTCTGGACACTGTGTCAATCCTCCACTTCCAGGCAGTCGCTTGTCTCCCCGGATTCCTTAACCTAATTTGATTGGCCACACTAAAACAGCAGCCTCAGTCCTCTTCTGCTCCTTTCCTTCTCTCCCACTTTTCAGTCCAATGGCAGTCAGTTTTTTCAGCTTTGTCCCGTGTCTCTCTTTGTCCCACTGTCTCTTTCATTGCCATCTCACTCCAAACCTGGCAAATGTCAAGCTCAGACAGTCTTCTCAAAAGTCCTTCACACACAGTGAGGTTGCAGCTTGCTGGAAACGCATCTCCATCCATCCAATGTAGATGGTGGTTCTTCTCTTTCTGATGCCGTTTGCCCACAGCGCTGCTGGACCTCTCTGCTCAGAACTCTGGTATTGTCTCTTGGACTCCTGTCCACTGTTGATGTTCATGCTCGTGCTTCTGAAACTGCACTCGGTGTCTTCAGGGAGAGATTAGTTTCCTTGGAGCTTCCTTGTTCAGGATGAGGACGGGAAGCTGCAAAACAATTCAGCCAAAAAATTCTGGCTGGGTGTTTCTAATTGAAACTGCTTCCTGTGAGGCGATCTTCACCACACCAGGGACTGTACTGTTGGATGAGGCCATCCAAATTACAACAGGCCTGTGCTACTCGATGATACCATCCACATTTCACCAGGGATTGTGTTGCCGGCTGATGTGTTCCAGAAAACACAAGGGCCTTTACTACTGGCTTCACTACAACAGGGCCTGTGCCACTGGCTGAGGCAGACTACCTTTCACCAGAGCGCATGTTGCCGGCTGAGGCCATCTACATTTCACCAGGGCCTGGCTGCTGTCTGAGGCCATTCACATTACACCAAGGCCTGTGCTTCCTGTGAGGCCATCTTCACCACACCAGGGCCTGTATTGTTGGATGAGGCCATCCACATTACACCAGGTACAGTTCTTCCTGTGTGGCAATCATCACCAAACCAGGGCCTGTGGTGCTGGCCAATATAATCCACATTTCACCAGGGCCACTGTTTTTGGCAAAGGCCATACACATTACACAAGGGACAGTGCTTCCTGTGAGGCCATCTTCACGACACAAAAGCCTGTGCTTTTGGCTGAGGCGATCCACATTACATCACGGCCTGTGATGCCGGCTTCTACCATCCACATTACACCAGGAACATTGATTGCTGTGTGGCCATCTTCACCCCACCAGTGCCTCTGCTGCTCGTTGATGCCATCCACATTACACCTGGGCCTCTGGTGCTGACCGATATCATGCACATTTCACCAGGGCCAGTGGTGTTTGCTATGGCCATTCACATTACAACAGGGCCTGTGCTGCTGGCTGAGGACATTTACATTTCACCAGGGCCTGTGGTCATGGCTGATGCCATCCACATTACACCAGGGCCTGTGGTGCTGGCCAATAACATCCACATTTCACCAGGGCCAATGTTGTTGGCTGAGGCCAATTACATTACACCAAGGACAGTGCTTCCTGTGAGGCCATCCACATTACACCAGGGCCCTTGCTACTCGTTGATACCATCCACATTTCACCAGGGCTTGTGTTGCTGGCTGATGCGATCCACAATACACAAGGGCCTGTGCTACTGGCTGAGGACATTCACATTACACCAGGGCCAGTGGTGTTGGCCAATACCATCCACATTTCACCAGGGCCAGTGGTGTTTGCTGAGGACATTCACATTACACCAGGGCCTGTGGTGCTGGCTAATACAATCCACATTTCACCAGGGCCAGTGCTGTTGGATGAGGCCATCCAAATTACACCTGGGACAGTGCTTCCTGTGAGGCCATCATCACCACACAAGGGCCAGTGCTGCTAGCCTTCCACATTACCCAAGGGCCTGTGTTGCTGTCTGAAACCATCCACATTTCAACAGGGCCAGTGGTGTTGCTTGCTGATGCCTTTCACAATACTCAAGGGCCTGGGCTACTGGCTGAGGACATTCATATTACACCAGGGCCTGTGGTGCTGGCCAATACCATCCATATTTCACCATGGCCACTGTTGTTGGCTTAGGCCATACACTTTACACCAGGGACAGTGCTTCCGGTGAGGCGATCTTCACCACACCAGGGACTGTACTGTTGGATGAGGCCATCCACATTACACCAGGGCCTGTGCTACTCGATGATACCATCCACATTTCACCAGGGATTGTGTTGCCGTCTGATGCTTTCCAGAAAACACAAGGGCCTTTACTACTGGCTGATGATATTCACATTCCACCAGGGCCTGTGGTGCTGGCCAATATAATCCACATTTCACCAGGGCCACTGTTCTTGGCTGAGGCCATACACATTACACAAGGGACAGTGCTTCCTGTGAGGCCATCTTCACCACACCAGGGCCTCTGCTGCTCGTTAATGCCATCCACATTACACCTGGGCTTCTGGTGCTGACCGATATCATGCACATTTCACCAGGGCCAGTGGTGTTGGCTAAGGCCATTCACATTACACCAGGGTGTGTGGTGCTGACCAATACCATCCATATTTCACCAGGGACAGAGTTGTTAGATGAGGCCAACCACATTACAACAGGGCCTGTGCTACTGGCTGAGGACATTCACATTTCACCAGGGCCTTTGGTCATGGCTGAGGACAACTACATTTCATCAGGGCCTGTGGTCATGGATGAGGACATTCACATTACACCAGGGCCTGTGGTGCTGGCCAATACGATCCACATTTCACCAGGGGCCAGTGTTGTTGGATGAGGCCATTCACATTACACCAGGGCCTGTGGTGCTGGCCAATACCATCCACATTACACCAGGGCCAGTGGTGTTGGCTGAGGACATTCAAATTACACCAGGGCCTGTGGTGCTGGATAATACCATCCACATTTAACCCGGGCCAGTGTTGTTGGATGAGGCCATCCAAATTACACCAGGGACAGTGCTTCCTGTGAGGCCATTATCACCACACCAGGGCCTGTGGTGCTGGCTGATACCATCCACATTACACAGGGGCCAGTGCTGCTAGCCTTCCACATTACCCAAGGGCCTGTATTGCTGCACGAAACCATCCACATTTCACAAGTGCCAGTGGTGTTGCTGGCTGATAACATTCACAATACTCAAGGGCCTGTGCTACTGGCTGATGCCATCTACATTAAACCAGGGCCTGTGGTGCTGGCCAATACCACCGACATTTCACAAGGGCCAGTGTTGTTTGCTGAAACATCCACATTACATTAGGGCCATTGGTCCTTGCCGATGTCATCCACATTTCACCAGGGCCAGTGGTGTTGGCTAAGGTCATCCACATTACACCAAGGTCTGTGGTGCGTGCCATTACCATCCACATTTCACCTTCGCCAGTGTTGGTAGATGAGGCCATCCACATTATACCATGGCATGTGCTCCCTGTGAGGCCAACTTCACGACAGCAGGGCCTGCGCTGCTGACTGAGGTCATCTACATTTCACCAGAGCTTGTGTTGCTGGCTGATGTGATCCACATTACACAAGGGCCTGTGCTACTCATTGATGCCATCCACATTACACCAGGGCCAGTGGTGTTGGCTGAGGACATTCACATTACGCCAGGGCCTGTGGTGTTGGCCAATACCATCCACATTTAAAGAGGGCCAGTGTTGTTTGCTGAGGACATACACATTACACCAGGGACAGTGCTTCCTGTGAGGCCATCTTCACCACAACAGGGCCTGTGCTACTGGCTGAGGCAGACTACATGTTGCCGGCTGAGGCCATCTACATTTCACCAGGTCCTGGCTCCTGTCTGAGGCCATCCACATTACACCATGGCCTGTGCTTCCTCTGAGGACATCTTCACCACACCAGGGCCTGTACTGTTGGATGAGGCCATCCACATTACACCAGGTACAGTTCTTCCTGTGTGGCAATCATCACCAAACCAGGGCCTGTGGTGCTGGATGAGGCCATCCACATTTCACCAGGGATTGTGTTGCTGACTGATGCGTTCTACAAAACACAAGGGCCTTTACTACTGGCTGAGGATATTCACATTCCACCAGGGCCTTTGGTGCTGGCCAATATAATCCACATTTCATTAGGGCCACTGTTGTTGGCTGAGGCCATCCACATTTCAAGAAGCACAAGGGACAGTGCTTCCTGTGAGGCCACCTTCACCACACCAGGGCCTCTGCTGCTCGTTGATGCCATCCACATTACACCTGGGCCTGTGGTGCTGACCGATATCATGCACATTTCACCAGGGTGTGTGGTGCTGACCAATACCATCCATATTTCACCAGCGACAGAGTTGTTAGATGAGGCCATCCACATTACACCAGGGCCTGTGGTCATGGCTGAGGACAACTACATTTCATCAGGGCCTGTGGTCATGGATGTGGACATTCCACATTTCACCAGGGCCTGTGGTGCTGGCCAATCCGATTCACATTACACCAGGGCCTGTGGTGCTGGCTAATACCATCCACATTACACCAGGGCCAATGGTGTTGGCTGAGGACATTCACATTACACCAGGGCCTGTGGTGCTGGCCAATACCATCCAAATTTCACCAGGGCCAGTGGTGTTGGCTGAGGACATTCACATTACACCAGGGCCTGTGGTGCTGGCTAATACCATCCACATTTCACCAGGGCCAGTGGTGTTGGCTGAGGACATTCACATTACACCAGGGCCTGTGGTGCTGGCTAATACCATCCACATTTCACCAGGGCCAGTGTGTTGGATGAGGCCATCCAAATTACACCAGGGACAGTGCTTCCTGTGAGGCCATCATCACCACACCAGGGCCTGTGCTGCTGGGTGATATATCCTCATTTCACAAGGGCCAGTGGTGTGTCTGGCTGATGCCATTCACAATACTCAAGGGCCTGTAATACTGGCTGATGCCATCTACATTAAACCAGGGCCTGTACTGTTGGATGAGGCCATCCACATTGCACCAGGTACAGGTCTTCCTGTGTGGCAATCATCACCAAACCAGGGCCTGTGGTGCTGGATGAGGCCATCCACATTTCACCAGGGATTTTGTTGCTGGCCGATGCGTTCCACAAAACACAAGGGCCTTTACTACTGGCTGAGGATATTCACATTCCACCAGGGCCTGTGGTGCTGGCCAATATAATCCACATTTCACCAAGGCCACTGTTGTTGGCTGAGGCCATACACATTACACAAGGAACAGTGCTTCCTGTGAGGCCATCTTCACCACACAAGGGCCTGTGCTTTTGGCTGGGGCATGACTACTTTTCACCATGGCCTGTGCTTCCTGTGAGGCCATCTTCACCACACCAGGGCCTGTATTGCTGGCCGAAACCATCAACATTTCACAAGGGCCAGTGGTGTTGCTGGCTTATGCCATTCACAATACTGAAGGGCCTGTGCTACTGGCTGATGCCATCTACATTACACCAGGGCCTGTGGTGCTGGCCAATACCACCAACATTTCACCAGGGCCAGTGTTGTTTGCTGAGGCCATCCACATTACACCAGGGACAGTGCTTCCTGTGAGGCCATCTTCACCACACCAGGCACTGTGCTGTTGGCTGAAACCATCCACATTACATCAGGGCCATTGGTGCTTGCCGATGTCATCCACATTTCACCAGGGCCAGTGGTGTTGACTAAGGTCATCCACATTACACCAAGGTCTGTGGTGTTGGCCAATACCATCCACATTTAAAGAGGGCCAGTGTTGTTGGCTGAGGAAATACACATTACAACAGGGCCTGTGCTACTGGCTGAGGCCATCCACATTATACCACGGCATGTGCTCCCTGTGAGGCTATCGTCACCACACCAGGCCCTGTATTGCTGGCTTAGACCATCCACATTGCACCAGGGCTAGTGCTCCCTCTGAGGCCAACTTCACGACAGCAGGGCCTGCGCTGCTGTCTGAGGTCATCTACATTTCACCAGAGCCTGTGTTGCTGGCTGATGTGATCCACATTACACAAGGGCCTGTGCTACTCGTTGATGCCATCCACATGAAACCAGGGCCTGTGGTGCTGGCCGAAACCATCCACATTTCACCAGAGCCTGTGTTGCTGGCTGATGTGATCCACATTACACAAGGGCCTGTGCTACTCGTTGATGCCATCCACATGAAACCAGGGCCTGTGGTGCTGGCCGAAACCATCCACATTTCACCAGGGCTTGTGTTGCTGGCTGATGCGATCCACAATACACAAGGGCCTGTGCTACTGGCTGATGCCATCCCCATTACACCAGGGCCAGTGGTGTTGGCTGAGGACATTCCCATTACGCCAGGGCCTGTGGTGTTGGCCAATACCATCCACATTTAAAGAGGGCCAGTGTTGTTGGCTGAGGAAATACACATTACACCAGGGACAGCGCTTCCTGTTAGGCCATCTTCACCTCAACAGGGCCTGTGCTACTGGCTGAGGCAGACTACATTTCACCAGAGCGCATGTTTCCGGCTGAGGCCATCTACATTTCACCAGGGCCTGGCTGCTGTCTGAGGCCATCCACATTACACCATGGCCTGTGCTTCCTGTGAGGCCATCGTCACCACACCAGGGCCTCTGCTGCTCGTTGATGCCATCCACATTACACCAGGGGCTGTGGTGCTGACCGATATCATGCACATTTCACCAGAGTGTGTGGTGCTGACCAATACCATCCATATTTCACCTGCGACAGAGTTGTTAGATGAGGCCATCCACATTACAACAGGGCCTGTGCTACTGGCTGAGGACATTTACATTTCCCCAGGGCCTGTGGTCATGGCTGAGGCCAATTACATTTCATCAGGGCCTGTGGTCATGGCTGAGGACATTCACATTACACAAGGGCCTGTGGTGCTGGCCAATACCATCCACATTTCACCTGGTCCAGTGTTGGTAGATGAGGCCATCCACATTACACCAGGTCCTGTGGTGCTAGCCAATACCATCCACATTACACCAGGGACAATGGTGTTGGCTGAGAACATTCACATTACACCAGGGCCTGTGGTGCTGGCTAATACCATCCACATTTCACCAGGGCCAGTGTTGTTGGATGAGGCCATCCAAATTACACCAGGGACAGTGCTTCCTGTGAGGCTATCATCACCACACCAGGGCCTTTGGTCCTGGCTGCTAGCCTTCCACATTACCCAAGGGCCTGTATTGCTGGCCGAAACCATCCACATTTCACAAGGGCCAGTGGTGTTGCTGGCTGATGCCATTCACAGTAGTCAAGGGCCTGTGCTGCTGGCTGATGCCATCTACATTAAACCAGGACCTGTGGTGCTGGCCAATACCACCAACATTTCACCAGGGCCAGTGTTGTTTGCTGAGGCCATCCACATTACACCAGGGACAGTGCTTCCTGTGAGGCCATCTTCACCACACCAGGGACTGTGCTGTTGGCTAAGGCCATCCACATTACACCAAGGTCTGTGGTGCTGGCCATTACCATCCACATTTCACCTGGGCCAGTGTTGGTAGATGAGGCCATCCACATTACAACAGGGCCTGTGCTACTGGCTGAGGCCATCCACATTATACCACGGCATGTGCTCCTTGTGAGACTATCGTCACCACACCAGGGCCTGTATTGCTGGCTTAGGCCATCCACATTGCACCAGGGCTAGTGCTCCCTCTGAGGCCAACTTCACGACAGCAGGGCCTGCGCTGCTGTCTGAGGTCATCTACATTTCACAAGAGCCTCTGTTGCTGGCTGATGTGATCCACATTGGAAGGGAGACTCGGCTTCGCACCCTTCATTCACCCGTAGCTAGCCAGGCCCCTGTAACTGGTGCAGCCGAAGATAGCGTAGGCCCCGCTAGCTGTTCCCCGGCAGACCCCAAGCAGCTGGGGAAAGAGGGCGGCTGGGTGACGGTGAGGAGGAAGCATAGTCCTAAACAGAAGCCCCAGGTACACCACCAACCCGTTCATGTGTCTAACTGTTTTTCCCCACTCGGCGACACGCCCGCCGGGGGTCAAACTCTGGTAATTGGTGATTCTGTTCTCAGACATGTGAAGCTAGACTCTAGCTTCACCTGTCTAACCCTAACCCTATGGTTGCCGGTGTCTCTAGCTGCTAGAGACACTGGCAACCATAGTCAATTGTCTTCCAGGGGCCAGAGCAGGCGACATTGAAGGAAATGCAAAACTGCTGGCTAAGGATAAACGTAAATTCAGTAAAATCATAATTCACGTCGGCAGTAATGACACCCGGTTACGCCAATCGGAGGTCACTAAAAGCAATATTGAATCGGTGTGCAACTTTGACAAAACAATGTAAGATTCTGTAGTTTTCTCTGGTCCCCTCCCCAATCAGACCAGGAGTGACATGTTTAGCCGCATGTTCTCCTTAAATTGCTGGCTGTCTGAGTGGTGTCCCAGAAATGATGTGGAATTCATAGATAATTGGCAAACCTTCTGGAGGAAACCTGATCTTGTTAGGAGAGACGGCATCCACCCCACTTTGGATGGAGCAGCTCTCATTTCTAGAAATATGGACAAATTTATTAAACCCCCCAAAATATGACTATCCAGAGTTGGGACCAGGAAGCAGAGTTGCAGTCTTACACGCATCTCTGCAGCTTCTCTCCTCCTGCTACCCCCCCCCCCCCCCCATCTCCTTACACAGAGTTTCTGTCTGATTTCTCAGACTTTTTATCTGATTTAGTGCTCAGCTCAGATAAAATAATTATTGTGGGTGATTTTAACATCCATGTAGATGCTAAAAATGACAGCCTCGACATGGCATTTAATCTGTTATTAGACTCAATTGGCTTTTCATAAAAAGGAAAAGAACCCACCCACCACTTTAATAATCACACTCTAGATCTTGTTTTAACATATGGCATAGAAACTGAACATTTAACAGTGTTTCCTGAAAACCCTCTCCTGTCTGATCATTTCCTGATAACATTTACATTTAAAATAATTGATTACACAGCAGTGGAAAGTAGACTTTATCAAAGTAGATGTCTTTCTGAAAGTGCTGTAACTAAGTTTAAGAATATAATCCAACCACTGTTATCATCTTCAATGCCCTGTACCAACATAGAGCAGAGCAGCTATCTGAATACTACTCCAACAGAGGTCGATTATCTTGTTAATAATTTCACCTCCTCACTACATACGACTCTGGATACTGTAGCTCCTGTGAAAACTAAGGTCTCAAATCAGAAGTACCTGACTCCGTGGTATAATTCTCAAACACATAGCCTAAAGCAGATGACTCGTAAGCTGGAGAGGAAATGGCGTGTCACAAATTTAGAGGATCATCATTTAGCCTCGAGAAATAGTGTGTTGCTTTATAAGAAAGTCCTCCGCAAAGCCAGAACATCTTACTATTCGTCACTGATTGAAGAAAATAAGAACAACCCCAGGTTTCTCTTCAGCACTGTAGCCAGGCTGACAAAAGGTCAGAGCTCTGTTGAGCCAACCATCCCTTTAACGTTAACTAGTAATGACTTCATGAACTTCTTCAGAAATAAAATTTTTATCATTAGAGAAAAAATTACCAGTAATCATCCCACAGATGTAATATTATCTACAGCTACTCTTAGTACCATTGATATTAAGTTAGACTCTTTTTCTCCAATTGATCTTTCTGAGTTAACTTCAATAATTACTTCCTCCAAACCATCAACGTGTCTTTTAGACCCCATTCCTACAAAACTGCTCAAAGAAGTCCTGCCATTAATTAATTCTTCAATCTTAAATATGATCAACCTATCTCTAATAATCGGCTATGTACCACAGGCCTTCAAGCTGGCTGTAGTTAAACCTTTACTCAAAAAGCATCTCTAGACCCAGCAGTCTTAGCTAATTATAGGCCAATCTCCAACCTTCCTTTCATATCAAACATCCTTGAAAGAGTAGCTGTCAAACAGCTAACAGATCATCTGCAGAGGAATGGCTTATTTGAAGAGTTTCAGTCAGGTTTCAGAGCTCATCATAGCACAGAAACAGCTTTAGTGAAGGTTACAAATGATCTTCTTATGGCCTCTGACAGTGGACTCATCTCTGTGCTTGTCCTGCTAGACCTTAGTGCAGCATTCGATACTGTCGACCATAATATCCTATTAGAGCGATTAGAACATGCTGTAGGTATTACAGGTACTGCACTGCAGTGGTTTGTATCATATCTATCTAATAGACTCCAATTTGTACATGTAAATGGAGAGTCCTCTTCACACACTGAGGTTAATTATGGAGTTCCACAGGTTCAGTGCTAGGACCAATTCTGTTTACACTATACATGCTACCCTTAGGCAGTATCATTAAAAGACATAGCATACAATTTCACTGCCATGCAGATGACACCCAGCTCTATCTGTCCATGAAGCCAGATAACACACACCAATTAGTTAAACTGCAGGAATGTCTTAAAGACATAAAGACTTGGATGGCCGCTAACTTTCTGCTTCTTAATTCAGATAAAACTGAGGTTATTGTACTCGGCCCTGAAAAGCCTAGAAATATGGTATCTAAGCAGATTCTTACTCTGGATGGCATTACCTTGGCCTCCAGTAACGCTGTGAGGAACCTTGGAGTCATTTTTGACCAGGATATGTCCTTCAACGCACGTATTAAACAAATATGTAAGACTGCGTTCTTCCATTTGCGCAACATCTCTAAAATTAGAAATATCCTGTCTCAGAGTGACGCTGAAAAACTAGTTCATGCTTTTATTACTTCCAGGCTGGACTACTGCAATTCATTATTATCAGGATGTCCAAAAAACTCGCTGAAAAGCCTTCAGCTAATCCAAAATGCTGCAGCAACAGTCCTGACAGGGACTAGAAAGAGAGAGCATATTTCTCCTGTTTTGGCTTCCCTTCAAACCCAGAATTGAATTCAAAATCCTGCTCCTCACATACAAGGTCTTAAATAATCAGGCCCCATCTTATCTTAATGACCTTGTAGTACCATATCACCCCATTAGAGCACTTAGAGCACTGATCCTGAATCCTCCCGTAGTTATGCTGCGATAGACGTAGGCATCCGGGGATTCCCATGATGCATTGAGTTTTTCCTTTCCAGTCACCTTTCTCACTCACTATGTATTAATACAGCGGTCCCCAACCCCCGGGCCTCGGTACCGGTCCGTGAGTCGTTTGGTACCGGGCCACGAGAGTTGAGAGTTGAGGCTCAGGTGTGAAATGTATGGTTTTCAGGATTTTTATCGTTTTTTTAGCGTTATTTTGTTATCGTTTTTATCGTTTTTATCGTTAACTCGGTTTTCCTGGGTCTTTTCACGTGTGTTATGAATAAATCTTCTTTTTTACGGTACCGGTACTAGGCCGGTCCGTAAAAATATTGTCGGGCATGAACCGGTCCGTGGCGCTTAGGGACCGCTGTGTTAATAGACCTCTCTGCATTGAATCATATCTGTTATTAACCTCTGGCTCTCTTCCACAGCATGTCTTTTATCTTGTCTTCCTTCTCTCACCCCAACCGGTCGCAGCAGATGGCCCCGCCCCTCCCTGAGCCTGATTCTGCTGGAGGTTTCTTCCTGTTAAAAGGGAGTTTTTCCTTCCCACTGTCACCAAAGTGCTTGCTCATAGGGGGTCATATGATTGTTGGGTTTTTCTCTGTATCTATGAAGCCCCTTGAGGCGACTTTTGTTGTGATTTGGCGCTATATAAATAAAATTGAATTGAATTGAATTACGGACTAAACCTGGGACATTTGTGGCCCCAGTGCATGTGCCCTATCTGCCTTGTTGGTGTCCTTGATTTTTAAAAGTAAAATGTCTTATTATGCTATAAATAAAGCCAGAGAGTGAAATCTGTGCTGATCCTAATACAAATACCTGAAGACAAAGTGCCTTGGTTGTTTTCGATTGTTCTTTTCATCAGACATAATAACTACTCAGATCTCCTGGACTTACTTACTTTCTTTCTTTCTTTCTTTCTTTCTTTCTTTCTTTCTTTCTTTCTTTCTTTCTTTCTTTCTTTCTTTCTTTCTTTTCATTCCTGAAGACATGCACATCTTCAGGAACAAAGCTACAACCCAGATGACATTGTCAAAAGTGTCTTTAACTGAGCTTTGAGAAAAGGTGGACTGCTGAATAAAAGTAAGATTTGCATTTGGTTTGGAAATCAAACTCCTCGACCAATACTTAATATTCCTTTTCCATATTTTCTAACACACACACACACACACACACCAACAGATATTGTGTATATATAAATGGTGAATGCTCATATCGAACATGGGCCAAGTTTCAAATAATGAGGTCAGTATATGGACAAGTAATCCCTTCTCCAAGCACAGAAGTACCACCCACCTGCTATTCAAAACTTCTGAGGAGCAGCCAATAAGACAAAGGTTGGCTCAAAGAGAGGACAGCTAAACTGGCATATTTCAAATGGAAGATAAATTGAAGGACTGCACCAAGACTCAGTATAGGATAAATAAGCATATTTTCAGCAATGAATCACACAAATTTGCTGTAGTGCCCAAATTAAAGTATGGAGCTGGAAATAAACATAATTAGCTCTCTTTAAGGGACTAAAACATCTCTAGATTGTATTTTGAATAGATCATGAGTGGTCCATTATTTTTGTCATTTGCTATAATAAAATCCCCCTCATAATGTAGTGAAGAGTTGCCAAGGCCATCTATCTGCAGCCGTGGTTTTTAAGATGCGGTACTTTTTAAAATACACACAGTGGGACACTGCCATAGACTGGTGACCTGTACAGGGTGTACCTTGCTCAGTCTGTGACAGCTGCTCCAGCCCTTCATGACCCTGAATCAGATACACCATTAAAAAGGGGGTGGATGGATTGACAGGGGATCAGAGGTATGGTGGACTGTAACTAAATAATTAAATAGAAAAAAATTAACTGTAAAAATAAATCTGTTAGGGTGCCTGGGTTCGTTGACCCAAAATTTTGAGTTTTACATTATTATTGAACTTTGATTTTGCCATTATTTATCATTTCTAGTCTTTTGGTTTCTTAGAGTTCTGTCTTCTGGTTTCTGTCTCTGTGTTACATAGTTGTTCTGTCTCCCCCTGTCTGCTGTATCCCTCGTCAAGTCCGCGTTGTCTGTGTTATGTTTCCTGTTTTACTTTGAAAGTCCATGTCTCATGTTAATGTATCTGGATTTGCTTCCCTTGTCTCGCTACCCTTATTTGTCCCAGCTGTGTTTCTCTGTTGTCTCCCATTCCCTGATGGCTCTCTCTGGGTATGTAAGCCCTGAGTTTTCTTTGGTCTTTGTTGCGATCTCCTTCATCCTATGGTGTGTGTTCTGTTTGGCTGCCTGTGTAAGTTTCTTTTGGTATTCTTGCTTTTGCTATATTTGTGTTTAGCGTTAAAGCTGTTTTGAGTTCACACTTTTACCTCCAAGTGTCTGCACATTGGGTCCACAGTTCCTGCCTGCACACAGCACATGACAAAATCATTGTGTAAAAACAAAACAAAATGCTGTCTTCTTTATTGACCATTTACCGTCAAACACATTTCAACTATAAGCTTTCATCAGTGCAAACCAAAGCCACATCCCCAGATATAGAACCATGGGAGGTTTAAACACTAATTAGTGTGAATGCTTGAAAAGTTAAATCAGAAGAGCAGGCTGTCTTTACACTGTCACCACGTCCATATAATAAACTCCACAGGCATGAAAAATGAGAATTCAGTAGACATGACATATGTGAGTGAAGTTGGCCCCCCCACCTTCTTCAAATCCAACAAAAGTGGTATCAAACGTTTGTGCTGGTTTGTGCTGCAAAAATTGTCGTTTGTGCTGCCTCTGTTTTAAAGATATTAATCAAAATTTCTAGAGGTCATCAGAGGTCAACCAGCCCCCCCACATTAATTAAATCAAACAAAATGGGTGTCAATCAACTGTGCTACGTTTGTGCTGGTTTGTGCGGCTTCTGTTTTAAAGATATTAATGAAAATGTAAAGGTCAACCAGCCCCCCCCCCCCCCCCCCCCCCCCCCCAACACACACACACACACACATTAATGGAATCGGACAAAATTGATGTCAAACATTTGTGCTACGTTTGTGCTGGTTTGTTGTGCAAAAATTGTCGTTTGTGCTGCTATCATTTTAAAGATATTCAAGAAAATTTGTAGAGGTCATCAGAGGTCAACCAGCCCCCCCACATTAATGGAATCAAACAAAACTGGTGTCACTCAACTGTGCTGTGTTTGTGCTGGTTTGTGCTGCTAAAATTGTCGTTTGTGCTGCCTCTGTTTTAAAGATATTAATGAAAATGCAAACGTCAAAAGGTCAACCAGCCCCCCCACATCACCCAAATCAAACAAAAGTTGATGTCACAGGTTTGTGCTGCAAAAAATTTTGTTTGTGGTGCTATTATTTTAAAAATATTAATAAAATTCCATCCATCCATCCATTTGCTTATCCTTTTAAGGGTCGCAGGGGGTGCTGGAATCTATCCCAGCTGTAATAGGGCAAGAGGCAGGGTACATCCTGGACAGACAACCATTCGCACTCACAGTCACACCTATGGGCAATTCGGATTAACCAATTAACCTATCACCACAAGCTGCATGTCTTTGGAGAGAGCCCGGAGAGAACCCACGCAAACATGGCGAGAGAACCTGCAAACTCCACACAGAAAGACCCTGGCATGATGGTGGAATTGAACTCAGGACCTTCTTGCTGTGCGGCAACAGTGCTAACCACCGTGCTGCCGTAATAATAACATTAAATAACATTTATGAAGAAATTAAAAGGGGCATGCCAGTAGGTGCGTATCAGTTTATAATTGCATAAGGTGTTTTGAGCCATTAAGCATGTGAGTGAAGTTGGCCCCCCCACCTTCTTCAAATCCAACAAAAGTGGTATCAAACGTTTGTGCTGGTTTGTGCTGCTAAAATTGTCGTTTGTGCTGCCTCTGTTTTAAAGATATTAATGAAAATGTAAAGGTCAAAAGGTCAACCAGCCCCCCCACATTAATGGAATCAAACAAAACTGGTGTCAATCAACTGTGCTACATTTGTGCTGGTTTGTGCTGCAAAAATTTACGTTTGTGTTGCTATCATTTTAAAGAAATCCATACAAATTTGTAGAGGTCATCAGAGGTCAACCAGCCCCCCCACATTAATGGAATCAAACAAAACTGGTGTCAATCAACTGTGCTACGTTTGTGCTGGTTTGTGCTGCAAAAATTTATGTTTGTGCTGCTATCATTTTAAAGAAATCCATACAAATTTCTAGAGGTCATCAGAGGTCAACCAGCCCCCCCACATTAATGGAATCAAACAAAGCTGGTGTCAATCAACTGTGCTGGTTTGTGCTGCCTCTGTTTTAAAGATATTAATGAAAATGTAAAGGTCAAAAGAGGTCAACCAGCCCCCCCACATTAATGGAATCGAACAAAATTGATGTCAAACATTTGTGCTGGTTTGTGCTGCAAAAATGTACGTTTGTGCCGCTATCATTTTAAAGATATTCAAGAAAATTTGTAGAGGTCATCAGAGGTCAACCAGCCCCCCCCCCCCCCACATTAATGGAATCAAACAAAACTGGTGTCAATCAACTGTGCTACGTTTGTGCTGGTTTGTGCTGCAAAAATTTACGTTTGTGCTGCCTCTGTTTTAAAGATATTAATGAAAACGTGAAGGTCAAAGGGTCAACCAGCCCCCCTACATTAATGGAATCAAACAAAACTGGTGTCAATCAACTGTGCTACATTTGTGCTGGTTTGTGCTGCAAAAATTTACGTTTGTGTTGCTATCATTTTAAAGAAATCCATACAAATTTGTAGAGGTCATCAGAGGTCAACCAGCCCCCCCACATTAATGGAATCGAACAAAATTGATGTCAAACATTTGTGCTATGTTTGTGCTGGTTTGTGCTGCAAAAATTTACGTTTGTGCTGCTATCATTTTAAAGAAATCCATACAAATTTGTAGAGGAATCGAATAAAAGCCTTCAGTTTTCAGGCCCCTCTTCTGTGGAACCAGCTTCCAGTTTGGATTCAGGAGACGGACACTATCTCTACTTTCAAGATTAGGCTTAAAACTTTCCTCTTTGCTAAAGCATATAGTTAGGGCTGGACCAGGTGACCCTGAATCCTCC
Source organism: Aulonocara sp. 'chitande type north' Nkhata Bay (assembly GCF_057382095.1). Classification (NCBI taxonomy): domain Eukaryota; kingdom Metazoa; phylum Chordata; class Actinopteri; order Cichliformes; family Cichlidae; genus Aulonocara; species Aulonocara sp. 'chitande type north' Nkhata Bay. Next base: position 834,932 of record NC_141362.1, on the reverse strand, counting down.
CTTAGTTATGCTGCAATAGACGTAGGCTGCCGGGGGATTCCCATGATGCATTGAGTTTTTCCTTTCCAGTCACCTTTCTCACTCACTATGTGTTAACAGACCTCTCTGCATTGAATTATATCTGTTATTAACCTCTGGCTCTCTTCCACAGCATGTCTGCTAAAATTGTCGTTTGTGCTGCCTCTGTTTTAAAGATATTAATGAAAATGTAAAGGTCAAAAGGTCAACCAGCCCCCCCACATTAATGGAATCAAACAAAACTGGTGTCAATCAACTGTGCTACGTTTGTGCTGGTTTGTGCTGCAAAAATTTACGTTTGTGCTGCTATCATTTTAAAGAAATCCATACAAATTTCTAGAGGTCATCAGAGGTCAACCAGCCCCCCCACATTAATGGAATCAAACAAAGCTGGTGTCAATCAACTGTGCTACGTTTGTGCTGGTTTGTGCTGCCTCTGTTTTAAAGATATTAATGAAAATGTAAAGGTCAAAAGAGGTCAACCAGCCCCCCCCACATTAATGGAATCAAACAAAACTGGTGTCAATCAACTGTGCTACGTTTGTGCTGGTTTGTGCTGCAAAAATTTACGTTTGTGTTGCTATCATTTTAAAGAAATCCATACAAATTTGTAGAGGTCATCAGAGGTCAACCAGCCCCCCCACATTAATGGAATCGAACAAAATTGATGTCAAACATTTGTGCTATGTTTGTGCTGGTTTGTGCTGCAAAAATTTACGTTTGTGCTGCTATCATTTTAAAGAAATCCATACAAATTTGTAGAGGTCATCAGAGGTCAACCAGCCCCCCCACATTAATGGAATCAAACAAAACTGGTGTCAATCAACTGTGCTACGTTTGTGCTGGTTTGTGCTGCATCTGTTTTAAAGATATTAATGAAAATGTAAAGGTCAAAAGAGGTCAACCAGCCCCCCCACATTAATGGAATCGAACAAAATTGATGTCAAACATTTGTGCTATGTTTGTGCTGGTTTGTGCTGCAAAAATTTACGTTTGTGCTGCCTCTGTTTTAAAGATATTAATGAAAATGTAAAGGTCAAAAGGTCAACCAGCCCCCCCACATTAATGGAATCGAATAAAAGCCTTCAGTTTTCAGGCCCCTCTTCTGTGGAACCAGCTTCCAGTTTGGATTCAGGAGACGGACACTATCTCTACTTTCAAGATTAGGCTCAAAACTTTCCTTTTTGCTAAAGCATATAGTTAGGGCTGGACCAGGTGACCCTGAATCCTCCCTTAGTTATGCTGCAATAGACGTAGGCTGCCGGGGGATTCCCATGATGCATTGAGTTTTTCCTTTCCAGTCACCTTTCTCACTCACTATGTGTTAACAGACCTCTCTGCATTGAATTATATCTGTTATTAACCTCTGGCTCTCTTCCACAGCATGTCTTTTATCCTGTCTTCCTTCTCTCACCCCAACCGGTCGCAGCAGATGGCCGCCCCTCCCTGAGCCTGGTTCTGCCGGAGGTTTCTTCCTGTTAAAAGGGAGTTTTTCCTTCCCACTGTCGCCAAAGTGCTTGCTCATAGGGGGTCATATGATTGTTGGGTTTTTCTCTGTATCTATGAAGCGCCTTGAGGCGACTTATGTTGTGATTTGGTGCTATATAAATAAAATTGAATTGAATTGGGTCCAACTCCTGCCTGCCGCACAGCGATTCATGACACGGGTCTTTTAACCTAAAAATGTTTTAATGGCCATGAAGAAAGGACTCTTCAATAGATCTTTCAACTCACCTGTGTTTACTGTCTCCACCTGAAATTAATTGCAGTCTGAATTTTTTTTCTCTTCTGTCCTTTTGTCTTTGGTCTTCAGCCTTGGAAGGAAAAAATAAAAATATTGAAAACCTTATTAGCACACTAAATATACAAAACCTTGCTATATTTCAATTGTTTTAGATTGAAGTTGCCACTGCTAGCTAAGTCAGTTTTGAATCATGCTAATGAGAAGAAGAAAAAAAAAACCTGCCGAACAATGAGGCTGCTGTTGTAAAAACGCCAACTTTCTTGCGTTGGCAAGTGGTCGTTAAAATATCATTAAGACCCTTTCTTTTTATGTAATTCTTAGTAAAACTGTTTTAATCGGTTAAAACTGACGACATAATCTATGTTTGAAAAAGAGCGCGAACAACAGCGAACCACTATTCACCACCTGGGTCTGTGCTTTTTAACACAACAGCGCATTCGAAATCGAAGTTCTTGCCTGCAACATATTAATATACTTGCTTTTTTACGGAAAAAATAAACATAACGAAGGTTCCGTTTTACTTACAAGTTTCTCCAAATGTGCTCTCCAGTCGCTCGAGAAGGGCAGCCATATTGAACAGAATTTTCTGTCAACGTCGTTCAGGTTAGAGAGAAAACGTCATGACGTAGTTGACATACACATGCGGAGCTCGGAAAAAAACCATTTACTCAAAAATCATAATTAACCCTAGAACACTATCGCTACACCCGAGAAAATACATTTATATGATTTCACTCTCCTGCAGCTGTTTGCGTGTCGAGGAGCCTGTGCCATCACCAGGGAAGTCTCAAATTTCCCAGGAATGGGTGGACCAAAGACGAGCTTTCCAGAGTCATTATTTTGTTTTAGGAGTCTTATTTTTCATTTTGTTAGACATGGCACAGTTGAAAGTAAAAGAAGACCACTCTAATTTGTCATGTGTTGTCATATTTTGATATATTTGATTACCTTTCATTGGTTATATTATATCGGGTAAAAATCACCCGGCATTAGTGATCGTGTTACTATTTATAGCGATAGTGTTCTAGGGTTAAGAAAGCAGTATTTACTCTTAACTTCTAAGCCATGTACAACTATAACTGTTTGAATCGTTAACAGAACAAAAGTTTTAAGTTGTTTCAACTTTGAGGAATTTCAATTGTTATATCCACAAACTTTATAAGTCAGACTGTTGGGGTTTACAGTGCAGTAAAACTTGGCAAAGGACAATACTGTGTCATGAACACCTGTGCCTTTGATGCCTTCTGTCAAAGTCTGTGCTGCGCTTACTGTGACAGTCGTACTGCTCAAAACATGTTGAATAGTTCAGAGGAGAACAAAGTATTCCAGCTTGTGAAATCCCTTGCTTCAAAGGGTGTCACTCAACATGCCTATTCATTGAGGGCAGAGGTGCTGAGCTCAATATTCTGCCCTGTTCAGTTGAAGACTGGTGTTCATCGTGTTGATGCACAGTGCCATGTGTCCACAGTAATGGCGCGATTTTCCGAAATCATAAAGTGCCATTCCATCTATACGCAGATGACTGCCAGCTCTACTTACCTCTTAGTCATTCTGATAGTCTCCCAACTGGACCTCTGCTTGACTGCCTTACTGATGTCAAAGCATGGATGGCAAACAACTTTTTAAATTTTAATGATCGGAAGACAGAAGCAATTTTATTTGGCCCAAATCGTTCTTCTCATACTCTGGATGTTGATCTTGCAGCTTTGACTTCCCAACTAAAGAGCTCGATCACAAATCTCGGAGTTAAAATTGATTCTGCACTCACCTTTGATGACCATGTAAACGGGGTGGTAAAATCAGCATTTTATCACCTCAGACGTTTATCAAAGGTTAAGCCCTTTCTTTCCAAGCGTGACTTGGAAAGCGTTATTCATGCCTTTATTACCTCACGTTTAGATTATTGTAATTCTCTTTTAACAGGGGTTGGGCAGGGCACTTTGTCACGCTTGCAATTAGTGCAAAATGCTGCGGCACGATTTTTAACTGGTAGAAGAAAATTTGATCACATCACTCCGATTTTGGCCTCTTTACACTGGCTTCCAATTGAATTCAGGATCCGTTTTAAAGTCCTTTTATTGGCTTTTAAATCTCTAAATGGTCTGGCACCTGTTTATTTGTCTGATTTGTTGAAGCTCCACGTCCCCACTCGTTCCCTTCGGTCAGCTGAGCAGTTGCTGCTTTCGGTCCCAAAGTCACGGCTGAAACTTAGAGGAGACCGAGCGTTCTCTGTTGCCGCGCCGATGCTTTGGAATAACCTTCCTCTCCATATTAGACAGGCTGCATCAGTGCCAGTTTTTAAGTCTTTATTAAAAACCTATTTTTATTCCCTGGCTTTTAACTCTGTGGGTAACTGACATTTTTATTTTATTTTTTTTATTTATTATTTTAATTTTTCATTTTTTCATTTTTTATTGTTTTTTAACTTTATTGCTATGTCTGGTTTTATTACTATGTGCATATTAGTATTGTACAGCACTTTGGTCTACCAGGTGTGTTTTTAAAGTGCTATATAAATAAATAAATGATGATGATGATGATGATGATAATTCAAAAAACAATGACGGAAAATCCAAGTGTTCACTTCACAAGACAGTGTTCCTCCCAGTACTGCAAACTTTACACACCAAACACAAGGCAAATATCTTTTGTTTCCATTGATCTGTCAGTCCTCTCAGCTTCTGGCATAGCTCACCTTCAGTCTGCTGTTGAACAAGGGCTCAACCTTCCAGCATCGCCATGCCTAAGACCAATCGAAAGTCCTGATGCATCTCCAACAGCATTTAAAACAGATTCATCAGGAAAGCAACTTTGCACAGGGACTGTTTGTCACAGTTTCACCCTGAGAGAGCTTGTATGGATTGACACAGACCTTGGAAAATGCTCTACAGAAACTCTGGAGCACAGTTTTCACAGTCCAAAAAGGTTTTTGCTTACTGAATTCCCATCCACTCTGCTACTTCAAGGAGAGAAATTCACACTGAAAGCAGTCATTACATTTCAGGAGGGCCCAACACCAGAAACACTCGGGCATTATATGACATTCTGTAACAGGACCCCGTACATCTGGGAGATGTATGATGACCTAAGAAAGGATGTAACCATAGCATCTGAAAACACCAGCGTATGTCCGCACGCTGTGCTCTACACAAAGGAATGATGGCAAGATCAAGAAAGTCCTTTTCTAGTTTGTGAGTTAGATGATGGAAATAGCTGTTATTTTTCAGTTATTGTATTAGACTTGTGAGGCTCAGACAGTTCAATGTATTTACCTTTTCTAACAGGAAACATATATACTACATTGTTCTCGTAGTTTTGTATTTTGTTACCAGCAAATAAAGTTTTTTCTCTAACCGAATGCATTAATTATTTTAAATGCTATATTTAACCTAGTTTTTAAATAAGTTATTGCAGTTTGATTACTAGGTTTAAGAGTGTGATCATAAGAAAAAAATATCCAATTCTGGTTAATATCTCTCAATTTCTTTACGGTAAAGAAAGTGGCTGGTTGAGCTTTAGAAACTTTTGGTAATATCTTTAAAATGAAAGCGGCACAAACGACAATTTTAGCAGCACAAACCAGCACAAACGTAGCACAAACGTTTGACACCAATTTTGTTTGATTCCATTACTGTGGGGGGGCTGGTTGACCTCTGATGACCTCTAGAAATTTTTATCAATATCTTTAAAATGAAAGCGGCACAAACGACAATTTTAGCAGCACAAACCAGCACAAACGTAGCACAAACATTTGACATCAATTTTGTTCGATTCCATTAATGTGGGGGGGGGGGCTGGTTGACCTTTTGACCTTTACATTTTCATTAATATCTTTAAAATGAAAGCGGCACAAACGACAATTTTAGCAGCACAAACGTAGCACAAACGTTTGATACCACTTTTTTTGGATTTGGGTAATGTGGGGGGGCTGGTTGACCTCTGATGACCTCTAGAAATTTTGATTAATATCTTTAAAATGATAGTAGCACAAATGAAAATTTTTGCAGCACAAAACGTTTTGCAGCACAAAACGTAGCACAAACGTTTGATACCACTTTTGTTGGATTTGAAGAAGGTGGGGGGGCCAACTTCACTCACATGACTTTTCTGTTCATTTTAAGCAGCAGAAGTGAGGTGCATGTCTGTGTGCGTGTGTATGGAGCCATTGGGTGCAGTCACTATAGCAACCAGGCTCACACCTGCCTGCTTAACTAGCTCTGTCTCTCACTCTGCCAAGATTCATCTTAAACACTTCTCTTTCAACTGCTGCTGTGTCCTCAGTGTTTGCTCTACAGGTATGATTTTACCCTCAAAACGTTGCCATCGTTGTTCTCTTTCCAACACCTTGTCTTTCAAAGCTCAGACATTTAAAATTTTTAAACTGTGTGGATCCAAGTGGAGGGATCACATTTTAGTCATTCAGTGACTCAAAGAATATGAACTTTTAATATTCATTCAGAGGTTTTCTGACTCTAAATTTTCTTTTCTCATTTCTAAGGTTTTTCTAATTTACAATTAAAACATTTTCAGCTTTTTTCCAACTTCTTCTTCTGTGTAAACGTCAGCTTTTAGCACTTCAGCACTTTTGTTTTCAGATTAAATTCTTTTTCTTTTTATCGCATTCAAACTTTTTAACTTAAAATTCAGCAATTCATTTCAATGCATACATTCAGATTCAAGCATTCACACTGCAGTTTCTTCAGAAAATGCACTTTCTAGTTGACAGCTAGAATACATACTTACATCATGTATGGACTAATGAAGAGGAAGCCATGAATCAAGCCAAAGTTAGAAACTTAAGAAAACTTTTTTTTCCTTTTCTTTTTTTTTCCCAATGTTTGTAATTAGGGTGTAGATAGGTACACAAAGCTACATCATCTGGGGCTGGAAAAGAAAAGCAGCACTGAGGTGCTGAAAGATGCAGTTCCAATAGTGGCCACTTGAGGCTGGGAATCATGGGTGTCCCATGTTAAAATGTCCAACTTTAAACATGGATAGTTTCTGTCTATGATAACTGAACTCTTTCTCAGAACTAAACTGCTTCAGTTTTGCTGAGGCTTAAAGTTTGGGTGCATGTCCTCTTTGATGAACTCTTTGGCTTCCACTAATACACTGTGGCTGAACTGAACCTCTCAACTGTGTTTGTGCTCATGGTGCCTTTTGGAGTATTTTTTTTATGACAAATAGTCTGGCCTGCTAACTGCTACAAACCATCCACAAACCATCCACTTCAGTTTTGCTGAGTAAAATGCTAGTATTTTATTCATCTGTTTCTTTGCTTTAAAAGAGTCTTCACGTGACATCAGAGCTACTGGGACATGCACACGTGAAAGTCAAAACAGTAGTGCAGTCCTTTGCTCTCCAGCCATCTTATGAACGTCTTTGAGTTTAGCCAAAATGCCGGATAGCTGCGGCCTTTTCGTGTTTCTTTACAGTGGCCAGAAGGGCGTAGAATATGGCACCAACATGTGAACACACCCCTCCTGACCCTGCCTTACAGGTCAAATCACGCCAATCCCTGCATTTCCACAGTAACCTAGTCTGTCAATGGAGGCTCATTTAAACTGTAGGACTGATTCACTGTAAAATTCCAAGTCAACAAAATATAAGATTTACACGTGATCATTCATTTCAGCAAACAACAATTTCTTGTTCTTCACCTCTCTGATGACAACCATATTTACCCATCCAGATCGAAAACGCATGTAGATGTCCGTACTTTGAAAGCTTTGATCTTGGTACCAGTGTAAGGTGATCGAGCCATATAAGACGCCACCGAACTGGAGCTCTGGGAGAGACATTGATTTAATTTAAATGTAGATAAAGCTGCCAGCGAAAAGTATGCCTCACAAGTCCCAAAATCCATAGTTTCTCTGAATGCAGCTTGCTAACGTTAGCCCAGATTTGTGACTCCAAAAATCCAACATGGTGGCCATGTTGTTTTCTTTGCAGGGTCCTGAAATCAGTGTGAGATGTCCATGTGGCTACAAACACATCATAGTCTATGAATGATAGAAAATAAAATCTAAGAGTGATCTGGTGTAATGTGTATGGCATCAGCCATCAACACAGGCCCTCGTGAAATATAGGTGGCCTCAGCAAGCAACACAGTCCCTGGTCTAATGATAATGTCCTCAGCCAACACCATTAGCCCTGGTGTAATGTGGATGGTATTGGCTAGCACCACAGGCTCTTGTATAACGTGAATGGCCTCATCCAAAAACACTGGCCCTGGTGAAATGTGGATGATATCGGCCAGCACCACAGGCCCTGGTGTAATGTGAATGTCCTCAGCCAGTAGCACAGGCCCTGGTGTAATGTGGATGGCCTAAACTAACAACTCTGTCGCTGGTGAAATATGGATGGTATTGGTCAGCACCACACACCCTGGTGAAATGTGCATGATATCGGTCAGCACCACAGGCCCAGGTGTAATGTGGATGGCATCAACGAGCAGCAGAGGCCTTTGGTGTGGTGAAGATGGCCTCACAGGAAGCACTGTCCCTTGTGTAATGTGTATGGCCTCAGCCAACAACAGTGGCCCTGGTGAAATGTGGATTATATTGGCCACCACCACAGGCCCTGGTGTAATGTGAATATCCTCAGCCAGTAGTAAAGGCCCTTGTGTTTTGTGGAACGCATCAGCCAGCAACACAATCCCTGGTGAAATGTGGATGGCCTAATCCAGCACCACAGGCCCTGGTTTGGTGATGATTGCCACACAGGAAGAACTGTACCTGGTGTAATGAGGATGGCCTCATCCAACAGTACAGGCCCTAGTGTTGTGAAGATGGCCTCACAGGAACCACAGGCCATGGTGTAATGTGGATGGCCTCAGACAGCAGCCAGGCCCTGGTGAAATGTAGATGGCCATAGCCGGCAACATGCGCTCTGGTGAAATGTAGTCTGCCTCAGCCAGTAGCACAGGCCCTGTTGTGGTGAAGATGGCCTCAAAGGAAGCACTGTCCCGGGTGTAATGTGTATTTCCTCAGGCAACAACACTGGCCCTGGCGTAATGTGAATGTCCTCAGCCAACACCACTGGCCCTTGTGTATTGTGGATCGCATCAGCCAGCAACACAAGCCCTCGTGAAATATAGGTGGCCTCAGACAGAAGCGCAGGCCCTGCTGTCGTGAAGTGGGCCTCAGAGGGAGCACTAGCTATGGTATAATGTGGATGGCCTCATTCAGTAGCACAGGCCCTGTTGTAATATGGATGGCCTTATCTACCAACACTGTCCCAGGTGAAATGTGGATGATAATGGCCAGCACCACAGACCTTGGTGTAATGTGCATGGCCTTAGCCAACACCACTGGCCCTGGTGAAATGTGGATGACATCAACGAGTAGCACAGGCCCTTGTGTAATGTGGATCACATCAGCCAGCAACACAGGCTCTGGTGAAATGTAGATGACCTCAGACAGCAGCGCAGGCCCTGCTGTCGTGAAGTTGGCCTCAGAGGGAGCACTAGCCCTGGTGCAATGTGGATGGTCTACGTCAGCAATACAGGCCCTGGTGTGGTGACGATAGCCTCACAGGGAGCACATGCCGTGGTATAATGTGGATGGCCTCAGCCAGTAGCACAGGTCCTGTTGTAATGTGGATGTTCTCATCTACCAACACTGGCCTAGGTGAAATGTGGATGGTAATGGCCAGAACCACAGACCTTGGTGTAATGTGGATGGCCTTAGCCAACACCACTGGCCCTGGTGAAATATCGATGGTATTGGCCAGCACCACAGGCCCTGGTGGAATGTGAATGTCTTCAGCCAGTAGCAGAGGCCCTTGTGTATTGTGGATCACATCAGCCAGCAACACAAGCCCTGGTGAAATGTGGATGGTATCAATGAGTAGCACAGGCCCTTTTGTGGTGATGATGGCATCACAGGAAGCACTGGCAGTGGTGTAACCTGGATGTCCTCAGCCAACAACACTGGCCCTGGTGAAATGTGGATGGCATCAGCCAGTATCACATGCCCTTGTGTATTGTGGATGTCGTCGGCCAGCAACACAAGCCCTGATGAAATGTAGTTGGCCTCACCCAGTAGCACAAGCCCTGGTGTAATGTGGATGGCATGACCAAGCAACTCAGGACCTGGTGAAATGAGGATGGTATCAGCCAGCAGCACAGGCCCTGGTGTGGTGAATATGGTCTCACAGGGAGCACTGGTCCAGGTGTAATGTGGATGGGATCAGCCAGTAGCACAGGCCTTTGTATATTGCAGATGGGATCAGCCACCAAGACAGGCACTGGTGAAATGTAGTTGGCCACAGCCAGTAGAAAAGGCCCTGTTGTAATGTTGATGGCCTCATCTAACAACACTGTCCTTGGTGAAATATGGATGGTATTGGTCAGCCTTACACACCTTGGTGTAGTGTTAATGGCCTTTGACAACACCACTGGCCCTGGTGAAATGTGCATGATATCCAGCACCACACGCCCAGGTTTAATGTGGTTGGCATCAACGAGAAGGAGAGGCCCTGGTGACGTGAAGATTGCCTCAAGAGAAGCACTGTCCCTGGTGTAACTTATCCACATTACACCAGGATACATTACACCAGGCTTCTACCAGCCTGTGATACCGGTAGAAGCCGGCATCAAAGGTGTAATATGGATGGCCTCAGCCCACAGAAAAGGCCCTTGTGTGTTGAAGATGGTCTCACTGTCCCTGGTGTAATGTGGATGGTAGAAGCCGGCAGCACAGGCCCTGGTGTAATGTGGATGTCCTCGGCCAACACCACTGTTGGATGGCCCTGGTGAAATGTGGATGGTATCAACAAGTAGCACAGGCCCTGGTGAAATGTGGATTGCCTCATCCAGCACCACAGGCCCTTGTGTGTTGATGATGGCCTCAATGGAAGCACGGGCAGTGGTGTAATGTGGATGGCCTCATCCAACAACACTGGCCGTCGTGAAATCTGGATGGTTTCGGACAGCACCACTTGCGCTGGTATAATGTGGATGACATCAACGACTAGCACCGGCCCTGGTGAAATGTAGTTGGCCTCAGCCAGTAGCACAGGCCCTGTTGTTATGTGGATGGCATGAGCCAGCAATGCAGGCCCTTGTGAAATGTGGATGGCCTCATCTAACAACACTGTCCCTGGTGAAATAAGGATGGTATTGGTCAGCACCACTGGCCCTGGTGTAATGTGAATGGCCTTAGCCAAAACCACTGCCCCTGGTGTAATGTGGATGGCATCAGCCAGTAGCACAGGCCTTTATATATTGTGAATGGGATCAGCTACCAATACAGGCCCTGGTGATATGTAGTTGGCCTCAGCCATGACCACACCCTGGTGTAATGTAAATGTCCTAAGCCAGTAGCAAAGGCCCTGGTGCAATGTGAATGACCTTAGCCAACACCACTGGCCCTGGTGAAATGTGCATGATATCGGTCAGCACCACAGGCCCAGGCGTAATGTGGATGGCATCAACGAGCAGCAGAGGCCCTGGTGGGGTGAAGATGGCCTCAAAGGAAGCACTGTCCTTGGTGTAATGTGGATGGTAGAAGTCGGTATCACAGGCCCTGATGTAATGCGGATGGCCTCAGCCAAAAGCACAGTCCGTGGTTCGGTGAAGATGGCCTCACAGGAAGCACTGTCTCTGGTGTAATGTCAATGGCCTTAGCCAAAACCACTGGCACTGGTGAAATGTGGATGGTATTGGCCAGCACCACTGGCCCTGGTGTAATGTGGATGGCTTCAGCCAGTAGTACAGAGGCCCTTGTGTATTGTGGATCGCATCAGAAAGCAACACAAGCCCTGGTGTGGTGATGATGTCCTCACAGGAAGCACTGGCAGTGGTGTAATGTGGATGGCCTAAGCCAACAACACTGGCACGGGTGAAATGTGGATGGTATTGGCCAGCACCAAAGACCCAGGTGTAATGTGAATGTCCTCAGCCAAAACCACTGGCCGTGGCGTAATGTGGATGGCATCAACGAATAGCACAGGCCACGGTGTAATGTGGATGGCATGAGCAAGCAACGCAGGCTCTGGTGTGGTGAAGATGGCCTCACAGGAAGCAATGTCCCTCGTGTAATGTCCATGGCCTCATCCAACAGTACAGTCCCTGGTGTGGTGAAGATGGCCTGGCAGAAAGACCTGTCCTTGGTGTAATGTGTATGGCCTCAGCCAACAACAGTGGCCCTTGTGAAATATGGATTGTATTGGTCAGCACCACACACCCTGGTGTAATGTGAATGGCCTTAGCCAGTAGCACATCCCTTGTGTATTGTGGATCGCATCAGCCAGCAACGCAGGCCCTGGTGAAATGAGGATGGCCTCAGCCAGCAACGCAGGCCGTGGTGTGGTGAGTATGGCCTCACAGGGAGCACTGGCCCTGGTGCAATGTGGATGGCATGAGCCAGCAACGCAGGCCCTGGTGAAATGAGGATGGTATCAGCAAGCAGCACAGGCCCTGGTTTTGTGAATATGGCCTCACAGGGAGCAGTGGCCCTGTTGCAATGTGGATGGCATCATCCAGTAGCACAGGCCTTTTTATTTTGTGGATGGGATCAGCCACCAACACAGGCCCTGGTGAAATGTAAATGTCCTCACCCAGTAGGACAGGCCCTGTTGTAATATGGATGGCCTCAGCGAACAGCAAAGAACCTTGTGTGGTGACGATCGCCTCACAGGAAGCACTCTCCCTGGTGTAAAATGTACGGCCTCAGCCAACAACAGTGGCCCTGGTGAAATGTGGATGGTATTGGCCAGCACCACAGGCCCTGGTGTAATGTGAATGGAATCAACGAATAGCACAGGCACTGGTGTAATGTGGATGGCCTCACCCAACAACACTGGCCCTGGTGAAACGTGGATGGTATTGGCACAGGCCCTGGTGTAATGTGAATGTCCTCAGCCAACACCACTGGCCCTGGTGTAATGTGGATGGCATCAGCCAGTATCAAAGGCCCTTGTGTTTTGTGAATGTCATCAGCCAGCAACACAAGCCCTGGTGAAATGTTGATGGTTTCGGACAGCAAAACAGGCCCGGGTGTAATGTGGATGCAGTCAACGAGTAGCACAGTCCCTGGTCAAATGTAGTTGGCCTCAGCCAGCAACGCAGGCCGTGGTGAAAGGAGAATGGTATAAGCAAGCAGCACAGGCCCTGGTGTGGTGAATATGGTCTCACAGGGAGCACTGGCCCAGGTGTAATGTGGATGGGATCAGCCAGTAAAACAGGCCTTTGTATATTGCGGATGGGATCATCCACCAAGACAGGCACTGGTGAAATGTAGTTGGCCTCAGCCAGTAGAAAAGGCCCTATTGTAATTTTGATGGCCTCATCTAACAACACTGTCCTTGGTGAAATATGGATGGTATTGGTCAGCATCACACACCCTGTTGTAGTGTGAATGGCCTTTGCCAACACCACTGGCCCTGGTGAAATGTGCATGACATCCAGCACCACACGCCCAGGTTTAATGTGGTTGGCATCAACGAGAAGGAGTGGCCCTGGTGGCGTGAAGATTGCCTCATGGGAAGCACTGTCCTTGGTGTAACTTATCCACATTACACCAGGATACATTACACCAGACTTCTACCAGCCTGTGATACTGGTAGAAGCCGGCATCAAAGGCCCAGGCGTAATGTGGATGGCCTCAGCCCACAGAAAAGGCCCTTGTGTGTTGAAGATGGTCTCACTGTCCCTGGTGTAATGTGGATGGTAGAAGTCGGCATCACAGGCCCTGGTGTAATGTGGATGGTATCAACAAGTAGCACAGGCCCTGGTGTAATGTGGATTGCCTCATCCAGCACCACAGGCCCTGGTGTGTTGATGATGGCCTCAATGGAAGCACTGGCAGTGGTGTAATGTGGATGGCCTCATCCAACAACACTGGCCCTGGTGTAATGTGGATGGTATGACCCAGCAACGCAGGCCCTGGCCAGCAATGCAGGCCCTTGGGAAATGTGGATGGCCTCATCTAACAACACTGTCCCTGGTGAAATATGGATGGTATTGGTCAGCACCACTGGCCCTGGTGTAAGGTGAATGGCCTTAGCCAACACCACTGCCCCTGGTGTAATGTGGATGGCATCAGCCAGTATCACATGCCCTTGTGTATTCTGGATGTCGTCAGCCAGCAACACAGGCCCTGGTGAAATGTAGTTGGCCTCACCCAGTAGCACAGGCCCTGGTGTAATGTGGATGGCATGACCAAGCAACGCAGGCCCTGGTGAAATAAGGATGGCCTCAGCCAGCAACAAAGGCCCTGGTGTGGTGACGATAGCCTCACAGGGAGCACATGCCGTGGTATAATGTGGATGGCCTCAGCCAGTAGCACAGGTCCTGTTGTAATGTGGATGTTCTCATCTACCAACACTGGCCTAGGTGAAATGTGGATGGTAATGGCCAGAACCACAGACCTTGGTGTAATGTGGATGGCCTTAGCCAACACCACTGGCCCTGGTGAAATATCGATGGTATTGGCCAGCACCACAGGACCTGGTGGAATGTGAATGTCTTCAGCCAGTAGCAGAGGCCCTTGTGTATTGTGGATCACATCAGCCAGCAACACAAGCCCTGGTGAAATGTGGATGGTATCAATGAGTAGCACAGGCCCTTTTGTGGTGATGATGGCATCACAGGAAGCACTGGCAGTGGTGTAACCTGGATGTCCTCAGCCAACAACACTGGCCCTGGTGTAATGTGGATGGCATCAGCCAGTATCACATGCCCTTGTGTATTGTGGATGTCGTCAGACAGCAACACAAGCCCTGGTGAAATGTAGTTGGCCTCACCCAGTAGCGGAAGCCCTGGTGTAATGTGGATGGCATGACCAAGCAACGCAGGCCCTGGTGAAATGAGGATGGCCTCAGCAAGCAACAAAGGCCCTGGTGTGGTGAAGATGGCCTCACAGGGAGCACTGCCCCTGGTGTAATGTGGATGGCATCAGCCAGTAGCACAGGCCTTTGCATATTGTGGATGGGATCAGGCACCAATACAGGCCCTGGTGATATGTAGTTGGCCTCAGCCATGACCACACCCTGGTGTAATGTAAATGTCCTAAGCCAGTAGCAAAGGCCCTGGTGTAATGTGAATGACCTTAGCCAACACCACTGGCCCTGGTGAAATGTGCATGATATCGGTCAGCACCACAGGCCCAGGCGTAATGTGGATGGCATCAACGAGCAGGAGAGGCCCTGGTGGGGTGAAGATGGCCTCACAGGAAGCACTGTCCCTGGTGTAATGTGGATGGTAGAAGTTGGCATCACAGGCCCTGATGTAATGTGGATGGCCTCAGCCAAAAGCAACGTCCCTGGTTTGGTGAAGATCGCCTCACAGGAAACACTCTACCTGGTGTAAAATGTATGGCCTCAGCCAACAACAGTGGCCCTGGTGAAATGTGGATGGTATTGGCCAGCACCACTGGCCCTGGTGTAATGTGGATGGCCTCAGCCAGTAGTACAGAAACCTTGTATATTGTGGATCTCATCAGAAAGGAACACAAGCCCTGGTGTGGTGATGATGGCCTCACAGGAAGCACTGGCAGTGGTTTAATGTGGATGGCCTAAGCCAACAACACTGGCAATGGTGAAATGTGGATGGTATTGGCAAGCACAAAAGGCCCAGGTGTAATGTGAATGTCCTCAGCCAAAACCACTGGCCCTGGTTTAATGTGGATTGCATCAGCCAGAATCACAGGCCCAGGTGTATTGTGGATGGTCTCATCCGACAACAGTGGCCCTGGTGTAATGTGGATGGCATCAGCCAGTGTCACAGGCCCTTGTGTTTTATGGATGTCATCAGCCAGCAACCCAAGCCCTGGGGCAAATGTGGATGGTTTCGGACATCACCACAGGCCCGGGGGTAATGTGGATGGCATCAACGAGCAGCACAGGCCCTGATGTAATGTGGATGGCATGAGCCAGCAACGCAGGGCCTGGTGAAATGAGGATGGTATCAGCCAGCAGCACAGGCCCTGGTGTGGTGAATATGGTCTCACAGGGAGCACTGGTCCAGGTGTAATGTGGATGGGATCAGCCACCAAGACAGGCACTGGTGAAATGTAGTTGGCCACAGCCAGTAGAAAAGGCCCTGTTGTAATGTTGATGGCCTCATCTAACAACACTGTCCTTGGTGAAATATGGATGGTATTGGTCAGCCTTACACACCTTGGTGTAGTGTTAATGGCCTTTGACAACACCACTGGCCCTGGTGAAATGTGCATGATATCCAGCACCACACGCCCAGGTTTAATGTGGTTGGCATCAACGAGAAGGAGAGGCCCTGGTGACGTGAAGATTGCCTCAAGAGAAGCACTGTCCCTGGTGTAACTTATCCACATTACACCAGGATACATTACACCAGGCTTCTACCAGCCTGTGATACCGGTAGAAGCCGGCATCAAAGGTGTAATATGGATGGCCTCAGCCCACAGAAAAGGCCCTTGTGTGTTGAAGATGGTCTCACTGTCCCTGGTGTAATGTGGATGGTAGAAGCCGGCAGCACAGGCCCTTGTGTGTTGATGATGGCCTCAATGGAAGCACGGGCAGTGGTGTAATGTGGATGGCCTCATGCAACAACACTGGCCGTCGTGAAATCTGGATGGTTTCGGACAGCACCACTTGCGCTGGTATAATGTGGATGACATCAACGACTAGCACCGGCCCTGGTGAAATGTAGTTGGCCTCAGCCAGTAGCACAGGCCCTGTTGTTATGTGGATGGCATGAGCCAGCAATGCAGGCCCTTGTGAAATGTGGATGGCCTCATCTAACAACACTGTCCCTGGTGAAATAAGGATGGTATTGGTCAGCACCACTGGCCCTGGTGTAATGTGAATGGCCTTAGCCAAAACCACTGCCCCTGGTGTAATGTGGATGGCATCAGCCAGTAGCACAGGCCTTTATATATTGTGAATGGGATCAGCTACCAATACAGGCCCTGGTGATATGTAGTTGGCCTCAGCCATGACCACACCCTGGTGTAATGTAAATGTCCTAAGCCAGTAGCAAAGGCCCTGGTGCAATGTGAATGACCTTAGCCAACACCACTGGCCCTGGTGAAATGTGCATGATATCGGTCAGCACCACAGGCCCAGGCGTAATGTGGATGGCATCAACGAGCAGCAGAGGCCCTGGTGGGGTGAAGATGGCCTCAAAGGAAGCACTGTCCTTGGTGTAATGTGGATGGTAGAAGTCGGTATCACAGGCCCTGATGTAATGCGGATGGCCTCAGCCAAAAGCACAGTCCGTGGTTCGGTGAAGATGGCCTCACAGGAAGCACTGTCTCTGGTGTAATGTCAATGGCCTTAGCCAAAACCACTGGCACTGGTGAAATGTGGATGGTATTGGCCAGCACCACTGGCCCTGGTGTAATGTGGATGGCTTCAGCCAGTAGTACAGAGGCCCTTGTGTATTGTGGATCGCATCAGAAAGCAACACAAGCCCTGGTGTGGTGATGATGTCCTCACAGGAAGCACTGGCAGTGGTGTAATGTGGATGGCCTAAGCCAACAACACTGGCACAGGTGAAATGTGGATGGTATTGGCCAGCACCAAAGACCCAGGTGTAATGTGAATGTCCTCAGCCAAAACCACTGGCCGTGGCGTAATGTGGATGGCATCAACGAATAGCACAGGCCACGGTGTAATGTGGATGGCATGAGCAAGCAACGCAGGCGTGTGGTGAAGATGGCCTCACAGGAAGCAATGTCCCTCGTGTAATGTCCATGGCCTCATCCAACAGTACAGTCCCTGGTGTGGTGAAGATGGCCTGGCAGAAAGACCTGTCCTTGGTGTAATGTGTATGGCCTCAGCCAACAACAGTGGCCCTTGTGAAATATGGATTGTATTGGTCAGCACCACACACCCTGGTGTAATGTGAATGGCCTTAGCCAGTAGCACATCCCTTGTGTATTGTGGATCGCATCAGCCAGCAACGCAGGCCCTGGTGAAATGAGGATGGCCTCAGCCAGCAACGCAGGCCGTGGTGTGGTGAGTATGGCCTCACAGGGAGCACTGGCCCTGGTGCAATGTGGATGGCATGAGCCAGCAACGCAGGCCCTGGTGAAATGAGGATGGTATCAGCAAGCAGCACAGGCCCTGGTTTTGTGAATATGGCCTCACAGGGAGCAGTGGCCCTGTTGCAATGTGGATGGCATCATCCAGTAGCACAGGCCTTTTTATTTTGTGGATGGGATCAGCCACCAACACAGGCCCTGGTGAAATGTAAATGTCCTCACCCAGTAGGACAGGCCCTGTTGTAATATGGATGGCCTCAGGGAACAGCAAAGAACCTTGTGTGGTGACGATCGCCTCACAGGAAGCACTCTCCCTGGTGTAAAATGTACGGCCTCAGCCAACAACAGTGGCCCTGGTGAAATGTGGATGGTATTGGCCAGCACCACAGGCCCTGGTGTAATGTGAATGGAATCAACGAATAGCACAGGCACTGGTGTAATGTGGATGGCCTCACCCAACAACACTGGCCCTGGTGAAACGTGGATGGTATTGGCACAGGCCCTGGTGTAATGTGAATGTCCTCAGCCAACACCACTGGCCCTGGTGTAATGTGGATGGCATCAGCCAGTATCAAAGGCCCTTGTGTTTTGTGAATGTCATCAGCCAGCAACACAAGCCCTGGTGAAATGTTGATGGTTTCGGACAGCAAAACAGGCCCGGGTGTAATGTGGATGCAATCAACGAGTAGCACAGTCCCTGGTCAAATGTAGTTGGCCTCAGCCAGCAACGCAGGCCGTGGTGAAAGGAGAATGGTATAAGCAAGCAGCACAGGCCCTGGTGTGGTGAATATGGTCTCACAGGGAGCACTGGCCCAGGTGTAATGTGGATGGGATCAGCCAGTAAAACAGGCCTTTGTATATTGCGGATGGGATCATCCACCAAGACAGGCACTGGTGAAATGTAGTTGGCCTCAGCCAGTAGAAAAGGCCCTATTGTAATTTTGATGGCCTCATCTAACAACACTGTCCTTGGTGAAATATGGATGGTATTGGTCAGCATCACACACCCTGTTGTAGTGTGAATGGCCTTTGCCAACACCACTGGCCCTGGTGAAATGTGCATGACATCCAGCACCACACGCCCAGGTTTAATGTGGTTGGCATCAACGAGAAGGAGTGGCCCTGGTGGCGTGAAGATTGCCTCATGGGAAGCACTGTCCTTGGTGTAACTTATCCACATTACACCAGGATACATTACACCAGACTTCTACCAGCCTGTGATACTGGTAGAAGCCGGCATCAAAGGCCCAGGCGTAATGTGGATGGCCTCAGCCCACAGCAAAGGCCCTTGTGTGTTGAAGATGGTCTCACTGTCCCTGGTGTAATGTGGATGGTAGAAGTCGGCATCACAGGCCCTGGTGTAATGTGGATGGTATCAACAAGTAGCACAGGCCCTGGTGTAATGTGGATTGCCTCATCCAGCACCACAGGCCCTGGTGTGTTGATGATGGCCTCAATGGAAGCACTGGCAGTGGTGTAATGTGGATGGCCTCATCCAACAACACTGGCCCTGGTGTAATGTGGATGGTATGACCCAGCAACGCAGGCCCTGGCCAGCAATGCAGGCCCTTGGGAAATGTGGATGGCCTCATCTAACAACACTGTCCCTGGTGAAATATGGATGGTATTGGTCAGCACCACTGGCCCTGGTGTAAGGTGAATGGCCTTAGCCAACACCACTGCCCCTGGTGTAATGTGGATGGCATCAGCCAGTATCACATGCCCTTGTGTATTCTGGATGTCGTCAGCCAGCAACACAGGCCCTGGTGAAATGTAGTTGGCCTCACCCAGTAGCACAGGCCCTGGTGTAATGTGGATGGCATGACCAAGCAACGCAGGCCCTGGTGAAATAAGGATGGCCTCAGCCAGCAACAAAGGCCCTGGTGTGGTGACGATAGCCTCACAGGGAGCACATGCCGTGGTATAATGTGGATGGCCTCAGCCAGTAGCACAGGTCCTGTTGTAATGTGGATGTTCTCATCTACCAACACTGGCCTAGGTGAAATGTGGATGGTAATGGCCAGAACCACAGACCTTGGTGTAATGTGGATGGCCTTAGCCAACACCACTGGCCCTGGTGAAATATCGATGGTATTGGCCAGCACCACAGGACCTGGTGGAATGTGAATGTCTTCAGCCAGTAGCAGAGGCCCTTGTGTATTGTGGATCACATCAGCCAGCAACACAAGCCCTGGTGAAATGTGGATGGTATCAATGAGTAGCACAGGCCCTTTTGTGGTGATGATGGCATCACAGGAAGCACTGGCAGTGGTGTAACCTGGATGTCCTCAGCCAACAACACTGGCCCTGGTGTAATGTGGATGGCATCAGCCAGTATCACATGCCCTTGTGTATTGTGGATGTCGTCAGACAGCAACACAAGCCCTGGTGAAATGTAGTTGGCCTCACCCAGTAGCGGAAGCCCTGGTGTAATGTGGATGGCATGACCAAGCAACGCAGGCCCTGGTGAAATGAGGATGGCCTCAGCAAGCAACAAAGGCCCTGGTGTGGTGAAGATGGCCTCACAGGGAGCACTGGCCCTGGTGTAATGTGGATGGCATCAGCCAGTAGCACAGGCCTTTGCATATTGTGGATGGGATCAGGCACCAATACAGGCCCTGGTGATATGTAGTTGGCCTCAGCCATGACCACACCCTGGTGTAATGTAAATGTCCTAAGCCAGTAGCAAAGGCCCTGGTGTAATGTGAATGACCTTAGCCAACACCACTGGCCCTGGTGAAATGTGCATGATATCGGTCAGCACCACAGGCCCAGGCGTAATGTGGATGGCATCAACGAGCAGGAGAGGCCCTGGTGGGGTGAAGATGGCCTCACAGGAAGCACTGTCCCTGGTGTAATGTGGATGGTAGAAGTTGGCATCACAGGCCCTGATGTAATGTGGATGGCCTCAGCCAAAAGCAACGTCCCTGGTTTGGTGAAGATCGCCTCACAGGAAACACTCTACCTGGTGTAAAATGTATGGCCTCAGCCAACAACAGTGGCCCTGGTGAAATGTGGATGGTATTGGCCAGCACCACTGGCCCTGGTGTAATGTGGATGGCCTCAGCCAGTAGTACAGAAACCTTGTATATTGTGGATCTCATCAGAAAGGAACACAAGCCCTGGTGTGGTGATGATGGCCTCACAGGAAGCACTGGCAGTGGTTTAATGTGAATGGCCTAAGCCAACAACACTGGCAATGGTGAAATGTGGATGGTATTGGCAAGCACAAAAGGCCCAGGTGTAATGTGAATGTCCTCAGCCAAAACCACTGGCCCTGGTTTAATGTGGATTGCATCAGCCAGAATCACAGGCCCAGGTGTATTGTGGATGGTCTCATCCGACAACAGTGGCCCTGGTGTAATGTGGATGGCATCAGCCAGTGTCACAGGCCCTTGTGTTTTATGGATGTCATCAGCCAGCAACCCAAGCCCTGGGGCAAATGTGGATGGTTTCGGACATCACCACAGGCCCGGGGGTAATGTGGATGGCATCAACGAGCAGCACAGGCCCTGATGTAATGTGGATGGCATGAGCCAGCAACGCAGGGCCTGGTGAAATGAGGATGGTATCAGCCAGCAGCACAGGCCCTGGTGTGGTGAATATGGTCTCACAGGGAGCACTGGTCCAGGTGTAATGTGGATGGGATCAGCCAGTAGCACAGGCCTTTGTATATTGCAGATGGGATCAGCCACCAAGACAGGCACTGGTGAAATGTAGTTGGCCACAGCCAGTAGAAAAGGCCCTGTTGTAATGTTGATGGCCTCATCTAACAACACTGTCCTTGGTGAAATATGGATGGTATTGGTCAGCCTTACACACCTTGGTGTAGTGTTAATGGCCTTTGACAACACCACTGGCCCTGGTGAAATGTGCATGATATCCAGCACCACACGCCCAGGTTTAATGTGGTTGGCATCAACGAGAAGGAGAGGCCCTGGTGACGTGAAGATTGCCTCAAGAGAAGCACTGTCCCTGGTGTAACTTATCCACATTACACCAGGATACATTACACCAGGCTTCTACCAGCCTGTGATACCGGTAGAAGCCGGCATCAAAGGTGTAATATGGATGGCCTCAGCCCACAGAAAAGGCCCTTGTGTGTTGAAGATGGTCTCACTGTCCCTGGTGTAATGTGGATGGTAGAAGCCGGCAGCACAGGCCCTGGTGTAATGTGGATGTCCTCGGCCAACACCACTGTTGGATGGCCCTGGTGAAATGTGGATGGTATCAACAAGTAGCACAGGCCCTGGTGAAATGTGGATTGCCTCATCCAGCACCACAGGCCCTTGTGTGTTGATGATGGCCTCAATGGAAGCACGGGCAGTGGTGTAATGTGGATGGCCTCATCCAACAACACTGGCCGTCGTGAAATCTGGATGGTTTCGGACAGCACCACTTGCGCTGGTATAATGTGGATGACATCAACGTCTAGCACCGGCCCTGGTGAAATGTAGTTGGCCTCAGCCAGTAGCACAGGCCCTGTTGTTATGTGGATGGCATGAGCCAGCAATGCAGGCCCTTGTGAAATGTGGATGGCCTCATCTAACAACACTGTCCCTGGTGAAATAAGGATGGTATTGGTCAGCACCACTGGCCCTGGTGTAATGTGAATGGCCTTAGCCAAAACCACTGCCCCTGGTGTAATGTGGATGGCATCAGCCAGTAGCACAGGCCTTTATATATTGTGAATGGGATCAGCTACCAATACAGGCCCTGGTGATATGTAGTTGGCCTCAGCCATGACCACACCCTGGTGTAATGTAAATGTCCTAAGCCAGTAGCAAAGGCCCTGGTGCAATGTGAATGACCTTAGCCAACACCACTGGCCCTGGTGAAATGTGCATGATATCGGTCAGCACCACAGGCCCAGGCGTAATGTGGATGGCATCAACGAGCAGCAGAGGCCCTGGTGGGGTGAAGATGGCCTCAAAGGAAGCACTGTCCTTGGTGTAATGTGGATGGTAGAAGTCGGTATCACAGGCCCTGATGTAATGCGGATGGCCTCAGCCAAAAGCACAGTCTGTGGTTCGGTGAAGATGGCCTCACAGGAAGCACTGTCTCTGGTGTAATGTCAATGGCCTTAGCCAAAACCACTGGCACTGGTGAAATGTGGATGGTATTGGCCAGCACCACTGGCCCTGGTGTAATGTGGATGGCTTCAGCCAGTAGTACAGAGGCCCTTGTGTATTGTGGATCGCATCAGAAAGCAACACAAGCCCTGGTGTGGTGATGATGTCCTCACAGGAAGCACTGGCAGTGGTGTAATGTGGATGGCCTAAGCCAACAACACTGGCACAGGTGAAATGTGGATGGTATTGGCCAGCACCAAAGGACCAGGTGTAATGTGAATGTCCTCAGCCAAAACCACTGGCCCTGGCGTAATGTGGATGGCATCAACGAATAGCACAGGCCCCGGTGTAATGTGGATGGCCTCAGCCAGCAACGCAGGCCCTGGTGTGGTGATGATGGCTTCACAGGAAGCACTGGCAGTGGTGTAATGTGGATGGTCTCATCCGACAACACTGGCCCTGGTGTAATGTGGATGGCATCAGCCAGTAGCACAGACCTTTGTATATTGTGGATGGGATCAGCCACCAATACAGGCCCTGGTGAAATGTACTTGGCCTCAGCCAAGACCACACACGCTGGTGTAATGTAAATGTCCTAAGCCAAAAGCAAAGGCCCTGTTGTAATGTGAATGGCCTTAGCCAACACCACTGGCCCTGGTGAAATGTGCATGATATCGGTCAGCACCACAGTCCCAAGTGTAATGTGGATGGCATCAACGAGCAGCAGAAGCCCTGGTTGGGTGAAGATAGCCTCACAGGAAGCACTGTCCCTGGTGTAAAGTGTATGGCCTAAGCCAACAACAGTGGCCCTGGTGAAATGTGGATGGCATCAGCCAACACCACTGGCCCTGGTGTAATGTGGATGGCATCAGCCAGTATCACATACCCTTGTGTTTTGTGGATGTCATCAGCCAGTAACACAAGCCCTGGGAAAATGTGGTTGTTTTCGGCCAACAACACAGGCCCTTGGGTAATTTGGATGGCTAGCATCACAGGCCCTGGTCTGGTGAAGATGGCCTCACAGGAATCACTGGCCCTGGTGTATTTTCGATGGCATCAGCAAGCACCACAGACCCTGGACTAGTGAAGATGGCCTCCCAGAAATCACTGGCCCTGGTGTATTGTGGATGGCATCAGCCATCAACACAGGCCCTAGTGAAATCTAGGTTGCCTCAGCCAGCAGCACAGGCCCTACTGCAATGTGAATGGCCTCAGTCAGTAACACTGTCCCTGGTGTAATGTTAATGTCCTCATCCAACCCCATGGCCCCGGTGCAATGTGGATGGCCTCAGCCAGCAGCACAGGACCTGGTGTAATGTGGATGGCATAATCTAACAACACTGGCCCTTGTGAAATATGGATGTGCTAGGGAAAATATTCTAAAACACTTCTTCAGTAAAGACTCAGAGAAGAGAAACACACAGAACTTCTTGCTAGCAAGGGCAGCCTCCGGACTGAGACTCGCCCTGAGCACTGCCCCCGTCTTTATTTTATACTTCAGTGTGTGTGTGTGTGTGTGTGTGTGTGTGTGTGTGTGTGTGTGTGTGTGTCCTGCTGATCAAAGGGTCATAAAAGGCACATCCTTGGTCAGGAAGAGGGTAGAGCTCCCTCACCCTAGATAACATTGGTGAGGAAGTCAAGCAGTTAAAGCACTTAGACTAAAACAGACGTAACTACGTTAATCCTACCATAAAACAATAAAACAAGGTACGAACTCTCATGCTCCCAGGACGTGGGGGTGCATTCCTGAGGTGCACGCCAAGCCTGCAGCCTGCTAGAGATCACACACAATTGATTATATGCCTCTAAGTATACATGGTTGAATATTTCTTAATACAAATAACTACATGCAGTATTCTACCATATGCAAACTTATATCACTAAAAGATTATACTGACTACTAAATACAATTTTCCATTGACATTCCCTCCTGTTGTCAGAGAAAACTTTTAAAGTGAGATATCAGTTTGTAACATCTTGTTGTACATTTTCTGTCACATCGTCATTAATCACACAAAGTCTTCGTGTTCCAACAGGTCGGGGTCATTATCATCATCACTTGTCATGGCTATTTATGCAGCAACAGTAAAAAATATCCCAACTCCGATGAGTAGTCTTTTTAGTACCTGTAACCAGGAGCCAGTGTAAAGCCAAGAAAAACCAGTCACTTGTATCACTTACATAGTCCTGATTTTTGGGCCTGCTAGATCTGTCTCAAAACACTCAGGGCGTCAGTCACGTTTAATGAGTGTACATCGTCCAGTATGTAAGTGCAGCATGTGTTGTTGAAGAGGACACGAAGTCCCCTTTCTCTGCTATTATCATAGAGTAGTTCTTCCCTGAGAGTTAGTCCAGGAACACATATAGTGTGGGGTATGTTGCCGTGCTGGGTAGATGGGAACAGACATAATAGTCTGTATTTGCCAATTATGCTTTTGTTCTGTCGTGGATATAACGGTACCAGGCATTGTTCATCCACGGAGGGATGTGGTCTTGCGTCATATCCCTTAGGTGAGAGTTGTCGTGTGTCCATCTTCTCTGCCTTCCTCCTGGTTCAGCTGTTTCCGGCACCAGCTGGGGTCCTGTAAAAGTGAGCGTCGTAGTCAAGGTAACCAAGAGGGTCCACCTTCCCATGGTTGCACACAGGTCCGTCACGCCTCGCACTTGGTTGCCCTAGAGTTGATCAG
This sequence comes from Aulonocara sp. 'chitande type north' Nkhata Bay, assembly GCF_057382095.1. Taxonomy (NCBI): domain Eukaryota; kingdom Metazoa; phylum Chordata; class Actinopteri; order Cichliformes; family Cichlidae; genus Aulonocara; species Aulonocara sp. 'chitande type north' Nkhata Bay. The sequence continues at coordinate 809,440 of NC_141362.1, read as the reverse complement.
AGGCTGGAGGTTGAAGTGCGAGCTTACCCTACGGGGGCTCAATCAGCACTCCCCCCTCACCACTGAAACAACCAAGTGTGAGATTTCTCTATTGTGCTGTCTTGAGGGTGCCGGGGTTTCCTGGGACCTCGACCTCTTTGCAGTGGCTCTGATAAATCCAGGAGGGTCTCTCCGCTATTTTGAAGGCAGTTGAAAAGGTCAGAAGCACTTGAATTGGCCTCTATCAATCCCTTTGTGAAAAGGGTGCTGGGTCCAGTTATCTTACTGGCGTTATGATCCCAGCAGTCTTCAATGTGCCAGCGTATGCACAGTATAGTGACACAGCTTTAGGTGATGTTCATAGGTAACTGCTGTCATCACCACCATAGCTTCTGGTTCCTGTGCTTTTCACAGAATCATGATGTCATCCTTAGATTCCCTCTGCGCTGTCGATGGAGCTTGGCACGCTCCCCTCATCCTTCAGGTGCCCGTCTGTTGTCCACAATCTCCTCTGTTAGCCTCTGGAAATCCCCCCTGGCACAGCTCTCATTCCAACGCAGTTTCATGGTCCGTGCTGTGGCTCCAAAATCTGATCTCATGATGGGCCCCAACCAGCTCGACCTTTGACCTCAATCACTGCCTGGGCTGTCAGTTATGCCTGGAATGGTTCTCGCTTCTCACTGGGCCTCTGAAGATTTCTCAGGAGATTACTGCTGCACCTGTATTTCCTTGCTAAGAGGAAAAACTTCTATTTGGAGAGCATGTCAACAATCATCAAACCACATCCTTTAGTTCAGTGAACTTCACTTATAGGCCATCAAAGCCTCATCTGAACATGGATGCACCACTTGCATAGGTTTAATACCTGTAAATAAACAGTTAATCACACAAATTGCTGCAAAAATCATATAAAACAAAATTTAATGTTAATTCAAATCAAATCAAATCAAATCACTTTTTATTGTCACATCACATGTGCAGGCACACTGGCACAGCACATGCAAGTGAAATTCTTGTGTGCGAGCCCCACAAATTCCAAAATTTAATGTTAATTCATTGTTTCATATTAATCCTGGATCCCCCATCTTGACACATGGACACTCCCATGAGTCAACTCATCAAAATCAGATTCCTGTCTTAAAGAAAAAGGTTAGCTAGATCATATCCCAGGCAACATCAGGGCATCTCCTCCCCTGGAGCAGCACCACCCTGGACCTATAATCCTGCAATAAAAATGTTAGTGTGTTTTGCATAACACCTGGCTTTGTCAGGAGCCTGCATACACACCATCATGGCCTGGAAAGCAAAATCTGGAAGTGAAATCAAACTTCATACCTGTAAACAATTGTATCATAAGAGCAATAAGCATTCAGCACTAGCAAGACAAGTGTCATGTGCAGGTTTTCTCAAATCAGTAAACTACAATTATTACCATAATTTGCCTCAGACATGGATCATCCCATGTACTCAGTCAACAGTAATGTAATCAGTGACTTCTCGTAAGCAAAGTCACTCCACTCATATATTATTTATGGGCTCAAGAGTGGCCAGCAAATGAGCCCATATTAACTATTCCATAACACCGCATCTCTTATTTGTTTGTCTCATGTCACTTGTCCGCTTCTGCTGAATCTTGTACATGCAGTCTCAAAAAACAAACATTAGCAACACACATTGATTATCCTGGTGGGCAGGCGTCGGCCATCCACATTCCAGAGGTGCCATAAAAACACCATAAAGTTAGCCATCCCTAGCTGTAGAAAGAATGTCATTCACATATAAACCCAGAAATCCTATAGTAAAAAAAACATTAACTAATCCTCTTATAAATCACATGATCAAACACATGAAAAACTGCAATGCTGTAGAAAAGAAAATGCAAATGTTAGCGCTGTGCAGGTATATGCATACTTTGTCACCGTTACCTCTGTAAGCAACACAAGGTAGTGAATAACACCCCTGGTAGATGCACAGACACAGAAAATGGCATTTCAAAGGTTAAACCATCATGCAACCTCGAATGTTGCTATCATCTTTCTGCTCCTGTAACAAAAACACATAAATTCATCCACCCTTTGTCCTGTCTAGGTGGAGGTTAACCTTGAGTCGTGGTCAAGTCTTGTCAGCTTTTACCAGTCAGTCAGTTTGTTTTTATTTCCATTCATTCATTCATTCTTTCTTTGCTGATAGTGGAAACCATCGTCGCATTTAGTTTCCACTCTCAGCAAAATGACGTCATTTCAAAAAGAAAAAGAACTTTAGTTTGGATTACATCGCTGAATTCTTTTTAGGCCGGGACTTTCATTTAATATTGTCCCAAATAAGTAGCTTTCTCCTGAGCCCATTTCAATGTGGAGAAAACTCACTTGTAACAGGTTTCTCGACCGGTCGTATAGCACTTTTAATTCCCGACGTGCAGATCTGCTTAAAGAAAAGAAATAGACAAACAAAATCAGTGCCTGTTCAAAAGATAAAAAATGAAAAATAACAGAGATTATCAAACCAAACTTTCAGTGCACAGGGACTGCTGTGTTAATAGACCTCTCTGCATTGAATCATATCTGTTATTAACCTCTGGCTCTCTTCCACAGCATGTCTTTTATCTTGTCTTCCTTCTCTCACCCCAACCGGTCGCAGCAGATGGCCCCGCCCCTCCCTGAGCCTGATTCTGCTGGAGGTTTCTTCCTGTTAAAAGGGAGTTTTTCCTTCCCACTGTCACCAAAGTGCTTGCTCATAGGGGGTCATATGATTGTTGGGTTTTTCTCTGTATCTATGAAGCCCCTTGAGGCGACTTTTGTTGTGATTTGGCGCTATATAAATAAAATTGAATTGAATTGAATTACGGACTAAACCTGGGACATTTGTGGCCCCAGTGCATGTGCCCTATCTGCCTTGTTGGTGTCCTTGATTTTTAAAAGTAAAATGTCTTATTATGCTATAAATAAAGCCAGAGAGTGAAATCTGTGCTGATCCTAATACAAATACCTGAAGACAAAGTGCCTTGGTTGTTTTCGATTGTTCTTTTCATCAGACATAATAACTACTCAGATCTCCTGGACTTCTTTCTTTCTTTCTTTCTTTCTTTCTTTCTTTCTTTCTTTCTTTCTTTCTTTCTTTCTTTCTTTCTTTCTTTCTTTCTTTTCATTCCTGAAGACATGCACATCTTCAGGAACAAAGCTATAACCCAGATGACATTGTCAAAAGTGTCTTTAACTGAGCTTTGAGAAAAGGTGGACTGCTGAATGAAAGTAAGATTTGCATTTGGTTTGGAAATCAAACTCCTCGACCAATACTTAATATTCCTTTTCCATATTTTCTAACACACACACACACACACACACCAACAGATATTGTGTATATATAAATGGTGAATGCTCATATCGAACATGGGCCAAGTTTCAAATAATGAGGTCTGTATATGTACAAGTAATCCCTTCTCCAAGCACAGAAGTACCACCCACCTGCTATTCAAAACTTCTGAGGAGCAGCCAATAAGACAAAGGTTGGCTCAAAGAGAGGACAGCTAAACTGGCATATTTCAAATGGAAGATAAATTGAAGGACTGCACCAAGACTCAGTATAGGATAAATAAGCATATTTTCAGCAATGAATCACACAAATTTGCTGTAGTGCCCAAATTAAAGTATGGAGCTGGAAATAAACATAATTAGCTCTCTTTAAGGGACTAAAACATCTCTAGATTGTATTTTGAATAGATCATGAGTGGTCCATTATTTTTGTCATTTGCTATAATAAAATCCCCCTCATAATGTAGTGAAGAGTTGCCAAGGCCATCTATCTGCAGCCGTGGTTTTTAAGATGCGGTACTTTTTAAAATACACACAGTGGGACACTGCCATAGACTGGTGACCTGTACAGGGTGTACCTTGCTCAGTCTGTGACAGCTGCTCCAGCCCTTCATGACCCTGAATCAGATACACCATTAAAAAGGGGGTGGATGGATTGACAGGGGATCAGAGGTATGGTGGACTGTAACTAAATAATTAAATAGAAAAAAATTAACTGTAAAAATAAATCTGTTAGGGTGCCTGGGTTCGTTGACCCAAAATTTTGAGTTTTACATTATTATTGAACTTTGATTTTGCCATTATTTATCATTTCTAGTCTTTTGGTTTCTTAGAGTTCTGTCTTCTGGTTTCTGTCTCTGTGTTACATAGTTGTTCTGTCTCCCCCTGTCTGCTGTATCCCCTCGTCAAGTCAAGTCTGTGTTATGTTTCCTGTTTTACTTTGAAAGTCCATGTCTCATGTTAATGTATCTGGATTTGCTTCCCTTGTCTCGCTACCCTTATTTGTCCCAGCTGTGTTTCTCTGTTGTCTCCCATTCCCTGATGGCTCTCTCTGGGTATGTAAGCCCTGAGTTTTCTTTGGTCTTTGTTGCGATCTCCTTCATCCTATGGTGTGTGTTCTGTTTGGCTGCCTGTGTAAGTTTCTTTAGGTATTCTTGCTTTTGCTATATTTGTGTTTAGCGTTAAAGCTGTTTTGTAGTGATGGGCAGATGAAGCCCCATGAAGCACTGAAGCTTTTCATCCAATTGGTTCACCCCAACGCGAAGCTTCATGAAGCTTCCTTTGCTCTAGCAGGACACCTACTGGACGTAAAAATAATAGCTGGCATGAATTTGAAGAGTGTGGCATTTTGCACACAGCCTGTAAATGTCAACAACAAAAGGAGTGTGTAAAACATGTATATTGTAGTGATGGCAGTATACTGTGTATATTTATAGTGGCAGTATGGGAAATGATTATTTGGAAATGCTTGAAATGGAAATGATCATTTACTGTGAGGTGAGGTGTGGTTGGGGTGTGGACAGTGGTTGTGCTTTTGTAACGTTGAGGTCTGGACAGCTACACACTGAGGCTTTGAGCCTCAGTCCTGCCTGTTCACATTTTATTCTGTAAAAACTAAATTTTCACTGCTTTTATGACCTTTTTAGTGGGGAGAACATAGCTAGGATTTAATGATTTAACAAATCTTTTGAATCCTTTGTCCTCCACAATGCTAAATGGCTGGGAGTCCTCAATCACCATGCTGACCAGGTCTTCATCTATTTGAGATTGTTCTCCTGAGGAAAGACAATAAAGATAAAGCACAAATATAAATAGCACACACGTAACTTATAACAGTTGTATAATATTGTTATATCATTTAGTAACATTACTGCATCCTATATTATCATTGCATTTGATGGCTCACCTGGTCTTGCTCCACGATCGGTGTCCCCCTTATTCTCATGCAAAGCTCTGTAGTGCCTAAGCATGGATGAGGTGTTGCTGTTATATCCCAGCTCCCTGGCACATAGCAAACACTTCACCTTGTACAAAAGTCAAGACAGCTCAACATAAATTGTATTGCACCATCAGTATCATGAAAATACATCTTCTGTAGAAATACCTTGTTGGGAGGAATAAGATCAAAATGTTCCCACACAGGGGAGGACATCCTCCTCTTCTTAGCTGGCTCCATTCTCTCCTGACTCTCCTCACTCTCATAAACCTCCATACGGTCTCCAAACTCTCACTAACCGCAACTCTCCATCAAACACCCACATTTTTGAATGAAGTCTGAGGGGTTTATATCGCTGTCATATCTCGCGGCAAAGTTCGAACCACTTCATGAACCAGTCACGTGGTACAGCCGGGCAGCGAGGCTTCGGACGTCATCATTTTCAGCTCCTCCCATAAATGAAGCAAGCCTCGATACGCGCTTCGCGGAAACGCCCCCTCCATTACTCGACACACGCTCCAAAGCCTCGATACAGAACGTCCCATCACTACTGTTTTGAGTTCACACTTTTACCTCCAAGTGTCTGCACATTGGGTCCACAGTTCCTGCCTGCACACAGCACATGACAAAATCATTGTGTAAAAACAAAACAAAATGCTGTCTTCTTTATTGACCATTTACCGTCAAACACATTTCAACTATAAGCTTTCATCAGTGCAAACCAAAGCCACATCCCCAGATATAGAACCATGGGAGGTTTAAACACTAATTAGTGTGAATGCTTGAAAAGTTAAATCAGAAGAGCAGGCTGTCTTTACACTGTCACCACGTCCATATAATAAACTCCACAGGCATGAAAAATGAGAATTCAGTAGACATGACATATGTGAGTGAAGTTGGCCCCCCCACATTCTTCAAATCCAACAAAAGTGGTATCAAACGTTTGTGCTGGTTTGTGCTGCAAAAATTTACGTTTGTGCTGCCTCTGTTTTAAAGATATTAATGAAAACGTGAAGGTCAAAGGGTCAACCAGCCCCCCTACATTAATGGAATCAAACAAAACTGGTGTCAATCAACTGTGCTACGTTTGTGCTGGTTTGTGCTGCCTCTGTTTTAAAGATATTAATGAAAATGTAAAGGTCAAAAGAGGTCAACCAGCCCCCCCACATTAATGGAATCGAACAAAATTGATGTCAAACATTTGTGCTATGTTTGTGCTGGTTTGTGCTGCAAAAATTGACGTTTGTGCTGCTATCATTTTAAAGAAATCCATACAAATTTGTAGAGGTCATCAGAGGTCAACCAGCCCCCCCACATTAATGGAATCAAACAAAACTGGTGTCAATCAACTGTGCTACGTTTGTGCTGGTTTGTGCTGCCTCTGTTTTAAAGATATTAATGAAAATGTAAAGGTCAAAAGAGGTCAACCAGCCCCCCACATTAATGGAATCGAACAAAATTGATGTCAATCAACTGTGCTACGTTTGTGCTGGTTTGTGCTGCAAAAATTTACGTTTGTGCTGCTATCATTTTAAAGAAATCCATACAAATTTGTAGAGGTCATCAGAGGTCAACCAGCCCCCCCACATTAATGGAATCAAACAAAACTGGTGTCAATCAACTGTGCTACGTTTGTGCTGGTTTGTGCTGCAAAAATTGTCGTTTGTGCTGCATCTGTTTTAAAGATATTAATGAAAATGTAAAGGTCAAAAGAGGTCAACCAGCCCCCCCACATTAATGGAATCGAACAAAATTGATGTCAAACATTTGTGCTATGTTTGTGCTGGTTTGTGCTGCAAAAATTTACGTTTGTGCTGCCTCTGTTTTAAAGATATTAATGAAAACGTAAAGGTCAAAAGGTCAACCAGCCCCCCCACATTAATGGAATCAAACAAAACTGGTGTCAATCAACTGTGCTACGTTTGTGCTGGTTTGTGCTGCTAAAATTGTCGTTTGTGCTGCCTCTGTTTTAAAGATATTAATGAAAATGTAAAGGTCAAAAGGTCAACCAGCCCCCCCACATTAATGGAATCGAATAAAAGCCTTCAGTTTTCAGGCCCCTCTTCTGTGGAACCAGCTTCCAGTTTGGATTCAGGAGACGGACACTATCTCTACTTTCAAGATTAGGCTCAAAACTTTCCTTTTTGCTAAAGCATATAGTTAGGGCTGGACCAGGTGACCCTGAATCCTCCCTTAATTATGCTGCAATAGACGTAGGCTGCCGGGGGATTCCCATGATGCATTGAGTTTTTCCTTTCCAGTCACCTTTCTCACTCACTATGTGTTAACAGACCTCTCTGCATTGAATTATATCTGTTATTAACCTCTGGCTCTCTTCCACAGCATGTCTTTTATCCTGTCTTCCTTCTCTCACCCCAACCGGTCGCAGCAGATGGCCGCCCCTCCCTGAGCCTGGTTCTGCCGGAGGTTTCTTCCTGTTAAAAGGGAGTTTTTCCTTCCCACTGTCGCCAAAGTGCTTGCTCATAGGGGGTCATATGATTGTTGGGTTTTTCTCTGTATCTATGAAGCGCCTTGAGGCGACTTATGTTGTGATTTGGCGCTATATAAATAAAATTGAATTGAATTGGGTCCAACTCCTGCCTGCCGCACAGCGATTCATGACACGGGTCTTTTAACCTAAAAATGTTTTAATGGCCATGAAGAAAGGACTCTTCAATAGATCTTTCAACTCACCTGTGTTTACTGTCTCCACCTGAAATTAATTGCAGTCTGAATTTTTTTTTCTCTTCTGTCCTTTTGTCTTTGGTCTTCAGCCTTGGAAGGAAAAAATAAAAATATTGAAAACCTTATTAGCACACTAAATATACAAAACCTTGCTATATTTCAATTGTTTTAGATTGAAGTTGCCACTGCTAGCTAAGTCAGTTTTGAATCATGCTAATGAGAAGAAGAAAAAAAAAACCTGCCGAACAATGAGGCTGCTGTTGTGAAAACGCCAACTTTCTTGCGTTGGCAAGTGGTCGTTAAAATATCATTAAGACCCTTTCTTTTTATGTAATTCTTAGTAAAACTGTTTTAATCGGTTAAAACTGACGACATAATCTATGTTTGAAAAAGAGCGCGAACAACAGCGAACCACTATTCACCACCTGGGTCTGTGCTTTTTAACACAACAGCGCATTCGAAATCGAAGTTCTTGCCTGCAACATATTAATATACTTGCTTTTTTACGGAAAAAATAAACATAACGAAGGTTCCGTTTTACTTACAAGTTTCTCCAAATGTGCTCTCCAGTCGCTCGAGAAGGGCAGCCATATTGAACAGAATTTTCTGTCAACGTCGTTCAGGTTAGAGAGAAAACGTCATGACGTAGTTGACATACACATGCGGAGCTCGGAAAAAAACCATTTACTCAAAAATCATAATTAAGAAAGCAGTATTTACTCTTAACTTCTAAGCCATGTACAACTATAACTGTTTGAATCGTTAACAGAACAAAAGTTTTAAGTTGTTTCAACTTTGAGGAATTTCAATTGTTATATCCACAAACTTTATAAGTCAGACTGTTGGGGTTTACAGTGCAGTAAAACTTGGCAAAGGACAATACTGTGTCATGAACACCTGTGCCTTTGATGCCTTCTGTCAAAGTCTGTGCTGCGCTTACTGTGACAGTCGTACTGCTCAAAACATGTTGAATAGTTCAGAGGAGAACAAAGTATTCCAGCTTGTGAAATCCCTTGCTTCAAAGGGTGTCACTCAACATGCCTATTCATTGAGGGCAGAGGTGCTGAGCTCAATATTCTGCCCTGTTCAGTTGAAGACTGGTGTTCATCGTGTTGATGCACAGTGCCATGTGTCCACAGTAATGGCGCGATTTTCCGAAAGCATAAAGTGCCATTCCATCTATACGCAGATGACTGCCAGCTCTACTTACCTCTTAGTCATTCTGATAGTCTCCCAACTGGACCTCTGCTTGACTGCCTTACTGATGTCAAAGCATGGATGGCAAACAACTTTTTAAATTTTAATGATCGGAAGACAGAAGCAATTTTATTTGGCCCAAATCGTTCTTCTCATACTCTGGATGTTGATCTTGCAGCTTTGACTTCCCAACTAAAGAGCTCAATCACAAATCTCGGAGTTAAAATTGATTCTGCACTCACCTTTGATGACCATGTAAACGGGGTGGTAAAATCAGCATTTTATCACCTCAGACGTTTATCAAAGGTTAAGCCCTTTCTTTCCAAGCGTGACTTGGAAAGCGTTATTCATGCCTTTATTACCTCACGTTTAGATTATTGTAATTCTCTTTTAACAGGGGTTGGGCAGGGCACTTTGTCACGCCTGCAATTAGTGCAAAATGCTGCGGCACGATTTTTTAACTGGTAGAAGAAAATTTGATCACATCACTCCGATTTTGGCCTCTTTACACTGGCTTCCAATTGAATTCAGGATCCGTTTTAAAGTCCTTTTATTGGCTTTTAAATCTCTAAATGGTCTGGCACCTGTTTATTTGTCTGATTTGTTGAAGCCCCACGTCCCCACTCGTTCCCTTCGGTCAGCTGAGCAGTTGCTGCTTTCGGTCCCAAAGTCACGGCTGAAACTTAGAGGAGACCGAGCGTTCTCTGTTGCCGCGCCGATGCTTTGGAATAACCTTCCTCTCCATATTAGACAGGCTGCATCAGTGCAAGTTTTTAAGTCTTTATTAAAAACCTATTTTTATTCACTGGCTTTTAACTCTGTGGGTAACTGACATTTTTATTTTATTTTATTTTTTTTATTTATTATTTTAATTTTTAATTTTTTCATTTTTTATTGTTTTTTAACTTTATTGCTATGTCTGGTTTTATTACTATGTGCATATTAGTATTGTACAGCACTTTGGTCTACCAGGTGTGTTTTTAAAGTGCTATATAAATAAATAAATGATGATGATGATGATAATTCAAAAAACAATGACGGAAAATCCAAGTGTTCACTTCACAAGACAGTGTTCCTCCCAGTACTGCAAACTTTACACACCAAACACAAGGCAAATATCTTTTGTTTCCATTGATCTGTCAGTCCTCTCAGCTTCTGGCATAGCTCACCTTCAGTCTGCTGTTGAACAAGGGCTCAACCTTCCAGCATCGCCATGCCTAAGACCAATCGAAAGTCCTGATGCATCTCCAACAGCATTTAAAACAGATTCATCAGGAAAGCAACTTTGCACAGGGACTGTTTGTCACAGTTTCACCCTGAGAGAGCTTGTATGGATTGACACAGACCTTGGAAAATGCTCTACAGAAACTCTGGAGCACAGTTTTCACAGTCCAAAAAGGTTTTTGCTTACTGAATTCCCATCCACTCTGCTACTTCAAGGAGAGAAATTCACACTGAAAGCAGTCATTACATTTCAGGAGGGCCCAACACCAGAAACACTCGGGCATTATATGACATTCTGTAACAGGACCCCGTACATCTGGGAGATGTATGATGACCTAAGAAAGGATGTAACCATAGCATCTGAAAACACCAGCGTATGTCCGCACGCTGTGCTCTACACAAAGGAATAATGGCAAGATCTCATGAAAGAAAGTCCTTTTCTAGTTTGTGAGTTAGATGATGGAAATAGCTGTTATTTTTCAGTTATTGTATTAGACTTGTGAGGCTCAGACAGTTCAATGTATTTACCTTTTCTAACAGGAAACATATATACTACATTGTTCTCGTAGTTTTGTATTTTGTTACCAGCAAATAAAGTTTTTTCTCTAACCGAATGCATTAATTATTTTAAATGCTATATTTAACCTAGTTTTTAAATAAGTTATTGCAGTTTGATTACTAGGTTTAAGAGTGTGATCATAAGAAAAAAATATCCAATTCTGGTTAATATCTCTCAATTTCTTTACGGTAAAGAAAGTGGCTGGTTGAGCTTTAGAAACTTTTGGTAATATCTTTAAAATGAAAGCGGCACAAACGACAATTTTAGCAGCACAAACGTAGCACAAACGTTTGACACCAATTTTGTTTGATTCCATTACTGTGGGGGGGCTGGTTGACCTCTGATGACCTCTAGAAATTTTTATCAATATCTTTAAAATGAAAGCGGCACAAACGACAATTTTAGCAGCACAAACCAGCACAAACGTAGCACAAACATTTGACATCAATTTTGTTCGATTCCATTAATGGGGGGGGGGCTGGTTGACCTTTTGACCTTTACATTTTCATTAATATCTTTAAAATGAAAGCGGCACAAACGACAATTTTAGCAGCACAAACGTAGCACAAACGTTTGATACCACTTTTTTTGGATTTGGGTAATGTGGGGGGGCTGGTTGACCTCTGATGACCTCTAGAAATTTTGATTAATATCTTTAAAATGATAGTAGCACAAATGAAAATTTTTGCAGCACAAACCAGCACAAACGTAGCACAAACGTTTGATACCACTTTTGTTGGATTTGAAGAAGGTGGGGGGGCCAACTTCACTCACATGACTTTTCTGTTCATTTTAAGCAGCAGAAGTGAGGCGCATGTCTGTGTGCGTGTGTATGGAGCCATTGGGTGCAGTCACTATAGCAACCAGGCTCACACCTGCCTGCTTAACTAGCTCTGTCTCTCACTCTGCCAAGATTCATCTTAAACACTTCTCTTTCAACTGCTGCTGTGTCCTCAGTGTTTGCTCTACAGGTATGATTTTACCCTCAAAACGTTGCCATCGTTGTTCTCTTTCCAACACCTTGTCTTTCAAAGCTCAGACATTTAAAATTTTTAAACTGTGTGGATCCAAGTGGAGGGATCACATTTTAGTCATTCAGTGACTCAAAGAATATGAACTTTTAATATTCATTCAGAGGTTTTCTGACTCTAAATTTTCTTTTCTCATTTCTAAGGTTTTTCTAATTTACAATTAAAACATTTTCAGCTTTTTTCCAACTTCTTCTTCTGTGTAAACGTCAGCTTTTAGCACTTCAGCACTTTTGTTTTCAGATTAAATTCTTTTTCTTTTTATCGCATTCAAACTTTTTAACTTAAAATTCAGCAATTAATTCATTTCAATGCATACATTCAGATTCAAGCATTCACACTGCAGTTTCTTCAGAAAATGCACTTTCTAGTTGACAGCTAGAATACATACTTACATCATGTATGGACCAATGAAGAGGAAGCCATGAATCAAGCCAAAGTTAGAAACTTAAGAAAACTTTTTTTTCCTTTTCTTTTTTTTTCCCAATGTTTGTAATTAGGGTGTAGATAGGTACACAAAGCTACATCATCTGGGGCTGGAAAAGAAAAGCAGCACTGAGGTGCTGAAAGATGCAGTTCCAATAGTGGCCACTTGAGGCTGGGAATCATGGGTGTCCCATGTTAAAATGTCCAACTTTAAACATGGATAGTTTCTGTCTATGATAACTGAACTGTTTCTCAGAACTAAACTGCTTCAGTTTTGCTGAGGCTTAAAGTTTGGGTGCATGTCCTCTTTGATGAACTCTTTGGCTTCCACTAATACACTGTGGCTGAAGAAGAAGAAAGTGTGTACATTATTGTACTTTATTGTACTTTATTGAGCCCCGTGGGGAAATTGCTCTCTGCATTTAACCCATTCACTCAGTGAAGCAGTGGGCAGCCATTGGGCGCCCGGGGAGCAGTGTGTAGGGACGGTACCTTGCTCAGGGGTACCTCAGGGTAGCTGTTAAGGGGAATCGAACCCCCGACCTTCCGATCATGGGGCAACCACTCTACCTACTGAGCTATCCCTGCCACATGAACTGAACCTCTCAACTGTGTTTGTGCTCATGGTGCCTTTTGGAGTATTTTTTTTTATGACAAATAGTCTGGCCTGCTAACTGCTACAAACCATCCATAAACCATCCACTTCAGTTTTGCTGAGTAAAATGCTAGTATTTTATTCATCTGTTTCTTTGCTTTAAAAGAGTCTTCACGTGACATCAGAGCTACTGGGACATGCACACGTGAAAGTCAAAACAGTAGTGCAGTCCTTTGCTCTCCAGCCATCTTATGAACGTCTTTGAGTTTAGCCAAAATGCCGGATAGCTGCTGCCTTTTCGTGTTTCTTTACAGTGGCCAGAAGGGCGTAGAATATGGCACCAACATGTGAACACACCCCTCCTGACCCTGCCTTACGGGTCAAATCACGCCAATCCCTGCATTTCCACAGTAACCTAGTCTGTCAATGGAGGCTCATTTAAACTGTAGGACTGATTCACTGTAAAATTCCAAGTCAACAAAATATAAGATTTACACGTGATCATTCATTTCAGCAAACAACAATTTCTTGTTCTTCACCTCTCTGATGACAACCATATTTACCCATCCAGATCGAAAACGCACGTAGATGTCCGTACTTTGAAAGCTTTGATCTTGGTACCAGTGTAAGGTGATCGAGCCATATAAGACGCCACCGAACTGGAGCTCTGGGAGAGACATTGATTTAATTTAAATGTAGATAAAGCTGCCAGCGAAAAGTATGCCTCACAAGTCCCAAAATCCATAGTTTCTCTGAATGCAGCTTGCTAACGTTAGCCCAGATTTGTGACTCCAAAAATCCAACATGGTGGCCATGTTGTTTTCTTTGCAGGGTCCTGAAATCAGTGTGAGATGTCCATGTGGCTACAAACACATCATAGTCTATGAATGATAGAAAATAAAATCTAAGAGTGATCTGGTGTAATGTGTATGGCATCAGCCATCAACACAGGCCCTCGTGAAATATAGGTGGCCTCAGCAAGCAACACAGTCCCTGGTCTAATGATAATGTCCTCAGCCAACACCATTAGCCCTGGTGTAATGTGGATGGTATTGGCTAGCACCACAGGCCCTTGTATAACGTGAATGGCCTCATCCAAAAACACTGGCCCTGGTGAAATGTGGATGATATCGGCCAGCACCACAGGCCCTGGTGTAATGTGAATGTCCTCAGCCAGTAGCACAGGCCCTGGTGTAATGTGGATGGCCTAAACTAACAACTCTGTCGCTGGTGAAATATGGATGGTATTGGTCAGCACCACACACCCTGGTGAAATGTGCATGATATCGGTCAGCACCACAGGCCCAGGTGTAATGTGGATGGCATCAACGAGCAGCAGAGGCCTTTGGTGTGGTGAAGATGGCCTCACAGGAAGCACTGTCCCTTGTGTAATGTGTATGGCCTCAGCCAACAACAGTGGCCCTGGTGAAATGTGGATTATATTGGCCACCACCACAGGCCCTGGTGTAATGTGAATATCCTCAGCCAGTAGTAAAGGCCCTTGTGTTTTGTGGAACGCATCAGCCAGCAACACAATCCCTGGTGAAATGTGGATGGCCTAATCCAGCACCACAGGCCCTGGTTTGGTGATGATTGCCACACAGGAAGAACTGTACCTGGTGTAATGAGGATGGCCTCATCCAACAGTACAGGCCCTAGTGTTGTGAAGATGGCCTCACAGGAACCACAGGCCATGGTGTAATGTGGATGGCCTCAGACAGCAGCCAGGCCCTGGTGAAATGTAGATGGCCATAGCCGGCAACATGCGCTCTGGTGAAATGTAGTCTGCCTCAGCCAGTAGCACAGGCCCTGTTGTGGTGAAGATGGCCTCAAAGGAAGCACTGTCCCTGGTGTAATGTGTATTTCCTCAGGCAACAACACTGGCCCTGGTGAAATGTGGATGGTATTGGCCAACACCACAGGCCCTGGCGTAATGTGAATGTCCTCAGCCAACACCACTGGCCCTTGTGTATTGTGGATCGCATCAGCCAGCAACACAAGCCCTCGTGAAATATAGGTGGCCTCAGACAGCAGCGCAGGCCCTGCTGTTGTGAAGTGGGCCTCAGAGGGAGCACTAGCTATGGTATAATGTGGATGGCCTCATTCAGTAGCACAGGCCCTGTTGTAATGTGGATGGCCTTATCTACCAACACTGTCCCAGGTGAAATGTGGATGGTAATGGCCAGCACCACAGACCTTGGTGTAATGTGCATGGCCTTAGCCAACACCACTGGCCCTGGTGAAATGTGGATCACATCAGCCAGCAACACAGGCTCTGGTGAAATGTAGATGACCTCAGACAGCAGCGCAGGCCCTGCTGTCGTGAAGTTGGCCTCAGAGGGAGCACTAGCCCTGGTGCAATGTGGATGGTCTACGTCAGCAATACAGGCCCTGGTGTGGTGACGATAGCCTCACAGGGAGCACATGCCGTGGTATAATGTGGATGGCCTCAGCCAGTAGCACAGGTCCTGTTGTAATGTGGATGTTCTCATCTACCAACACTGGCCTAGGTGAAATGTGGATGGTAATGGCCAGAACCACAGACCTTGGTGTAATGTGGATGGCCTTAGCCAACACCACTGACCCTGGTGAAATATCGACTGTATTGGCCAGCACCACAGGCCCTGGTGTAATGTGAATGTCTTCAGCCAGTAGCACAGGCCCCTGTGTATTGTGGATCGCATCAGCCAGCAACAGAAGCCCTGGTGAAATGTGGATGGTATCAATGAGTAGCACAGGCCCTTTTGTGGTGATGATGGCATCACAGGAAGCACTGGCAGTGGTGTAACCTGGATGGCCTCAGCCAACAACACTGGCCCTGGTGTAATGTGGATGACATCAGCCAGTATCACAGGCCCTTGTGTATTGTGGATGTCGTCAGCCAGCAACACAAGCCCTGGTGGAATGTAGTTGGCCTCACCCAGTAGCGGAAGCCCTGGTGTAATGTGGATGGCATGACCAAGCAATGCAGGCCCTGGTGAAATGAGGATGGCCTCAGCAAGCAACAAAGGCCCTGGTGTGGTGAAGATGGCCTCACGGGGAGCACTGGCCCTGGTGTAATGTGGATGGCATCAGCCAGTAGCACAGGCCTTTGCATATTGTGGATGGGATCAGGCACCAATACAGGCCCTGGTGATATGTAGTTGGCCTCAGCCATGACCACACCCTGGTGTAATGTAAATGTCCTAAGCCAGTAGCAAAGGCCCTGGTGTAATGTGAATGACCTTAGCCAACACCACTGGCCCTGGTGAAATGTGCATGATATCGGTCAGCACCACAGGCCCAGGCGTAATGTGGATGGCATCAACGAGCAGTAGAGGCCCTGGTGGGGTGAAGATGGCCTCACAGGAAGCACTGTCCCTGGTGTAATGTGGATGGTAGAAGTCGGCATCACAGGCCCTGATGTAATGTGGATGGCCTCAGCCAAAAGCACAGTCCCTGGTTTGGTGAAGATGGCCTCACAGGAAGCACTGTCTCTGGTGTAATGTGAATGGCCTTAGCCAACACCACTGGCCCTGGGAAATGTGCATGATATCGGTCAGCACCACAGGCCCAGGTGTAATGCGGATGGCCTCAGCCCAGGGCAAAGGCCCTTGTGTGGTGAAGATGGCCTCACAGGAAGCACTCTCCCTGGTGTAAAATGTATGGCCTCAGCCAACAACAGTGGCCCTGGTGAAATGTGGATGGTATTGGCCAGCACCACTGGCCCTGGTGTAATGTGGATGGCCTCAGCCAGTAGTACAGAAACCTTGTATATTGTGGATCGCATCAGAAAGCAACACAAGCCCTGGTGTGGTGATGATGGCCTCACAGGAAGCACTGGCAGTGGTGTAATGTGGATGGTCTCCTCCGACAACACTGGCCCTTGTGTAATGTGGATGGCATCAGCCAGTAGCACAGTCCTTTTTATATTGTGGATGGGATCAGCCACCAATACAGGCCCTTGTGAAATGTACTTGGCCTCAGCCAAGACCACACACCCTGGTGAAATTTAAATGTCCTAAGCCAATAGCAAAGGCCCTGGTGTAATGTGAATGGCCTTAGCCAACACCACTGGCCCTGGTGAAATGTGCATGATATCGGAAAGCACCACAGACCCAAGTGTAATGTGGATGGCATCAACGAGCAGCAGAGGCCCTGGTCGGGTGAAGATGGCCTCACAGGAAGCACTGTCCTTGGTGTAATGTGGATGGTAGAAGCCTGCATCACAGGCAGTGATGTAATGTGGATGGCCTCAGCCAAAAGCAAAGACCCTGGTGTGGTGAAGATGGCCTCACAGGAAGCACTGTCTCTGGTGTAAAGTGTATGGCCTAAGCCAACAACAGTGGCCCTGGTGAAATGTGGATGGCATCAGCCAACACCACTGGCCCTGGTTTAATGTGGATGGCATCAGCCAGAATCATAGGCCCTTGTGTTTTGTGGATGTCATCAGCCAGCAACACAAGCCCTGGCGTAATGTGGATGGCATCAACGAGCAGCACAGGCGACGGTGTAATGTGGATGGCATGAGCAAGCAATGCAGGCCCTGTTGTGTGTGAATGTGTGTGTGAATGGGTGGATGACTGGATATGTAAAGCGCTTTGGGGTCCTTAGGGACTAGTAAAGCGCTATATAAATCCAGGCCATTTACCATGTACCATTTACCATTTACCTTGAGGTCCCCTCCGTCCAGCACCATTTACAACGCTGCCGACGGGTGTGGACGCGCACCCGCCGGGCCTTGGGCCGGTCCATCGCCCGCCAGCGCCGCTACGCGGATCGCCGTCGCCGGGCGGCCCCTGCATACGCCCAGGGACAGAAGGTGTGGCTGTCCGCCAGGGACATTCCCCTCAGGACTGACTCTCGCAAGTTGGCCCCGCGTTTCATCGGTCCTTTTGAGGTAGAGCGGGTGGTTGGCCGCTCCGCTGTCAGGCTGAAGTTGCCCTCCTCGTTGCGGGTCCACCCGACCTTCCACGTCTCCCAAGTCAAGCCGGTTAAAGTGAGTCCGTTGTGCCCGCCTTCTGAGGCCCCGCCGCCCGCCCGGCTCATCGACGGGCATCCCGCCTTCACGGTCGGCCGCATCCTGGACGTACGCCGCCGGGGGAGGGGCAGGCAGTTCCTGGTCGACTGGGAGGGGTACGGGCCGGAGGAGAGGTCCTGGGTTCCCCGGTCCCGGATCCTCGACCCCGCCTTGCTTTCGGCCTTCTACAGGGGCCGGTCGCCAAGGGGCGACCCTTGAGGGGGGGGTGATGTCATGGTCTGGGTGGGCACCTGCAGGTCTCCGACAGCGGCCCCTCCTCCTTTGGGCGGAGTTCGGTCGCTCCTCCCTGGCTGACCACCTGTGAGCAATCATGCCAGCAGTATATCAGACCTGCGCTCTCAACCATTCATCGCCTGAGTATCTGCTATCCCCATGTCAGTCGAGTGGAGCATCATAACTCTGTCAGACGCTGTGTGATGTCTTACTTGTCTTTCTTGTCCTCAGAGGTCGCACCTGGAGTGGAGATCTTGTCTCCCTCACTCCCGCCTTCCTGGACCTGGGCCGCCTGCTGCTAACACGACGTGGCCTGCCAGCCCACCACTCACTTGCCTGCCTCCCCACGCTTCGACCGCTTCCGGGCTTCCGCCCCACCTGTCACCTCCACCTGAAACCAAGTAAGGCAACTCAATTCAACTGTGGAGGATCGTTGATTGTCTGCTGGATCCCACTGACCGTGATCTCCTCTTATTCCAGTGCCCCTGCCCCTGCCTAGTCCTGTTTCTACCTCCCCGCTGCCTCTGCTGTTCAGCCGTCTCCTAGAGGTGTCTAGGTCGCCCTCTTTATCGTAAATTATCCTACGCGCCACGAGTGTGGTGGCGCCGCTTTGCTTTTGTTTTTGTTTGCCTGTGGGCGGAAATAAATCATTTGTTCCCTACCGTCTCGCTTCCGGGTTGGTTTCTGCACCTGTGTCCATCTTTGTTCCCTCGTGCCGCTGGGCCGTGACAAGCCCTGGTGAAATGTGGATGGTATCAACGAGTAGCACAGGCCTTGATTTGGTGATGATGGCATCACAGGAAGCACTGGCAGTGGTGTAACCTGGATGGCCTCAGCAAACAACACTGGCCCTGGTGAAATGTGGATGGCATCAGCCAGTATCACATGCCCTTGTGTATTGTGGATGTCGTCAGCCAGCAACACAAGCCCTGGTGAAATGTAGTTGGCCTCACCCAGTAGCACAGGCCCTGATGTAATGTGGATGGCATGACCAAGCAACGCAGGCCCTGGTGAAATGAGGATGGCCTCAACAAGCAACAAAGGCCCTGGTGTGGTGAAGATGGCCTCACAGGGAGCACTGGCCCTGGTGTAATGTGGATGGCATCAGCCAGTAGCACAGGCCTTTGTATATAATACAGGCCCTGGTGATATGTAGTTGGGCTCAGCCATGACCACCCCCTGGTGTAATGTAAATGTCCTAAGCCAGTAGCAAAAGCCCTGGTGTAATGTGAATGACCTTAGCCCTGGTGAAATGTGCATGATATTGGTCAGCACCACAGGCCCAGGCGTAATGTGGATGGCATCAACGAGCAGCAGAGGCCCTGGTGTGGTGAAGATGGCCTCACAGGAAGCACTGTCCTTGGTGTAATGTGGATGGTAGAAGCCTGCATCACAGGCATTGATTTAATGTGGATGGCCTCAGCCAAAAGCACAGACCCTGGTGTGGTGAAGATGGCCTCACAGGAAGCACTGTCTCTGGTGTAAAGTGTATGGCCTAAGCCAACAACAGTGGCCCTGGTGAAATGGGGATGGCATCAGCCAACACCACTGGCCCTGGTGTAATGTGGATGGCATCAGCCAGTATCACAGGCCCTTGTGTTTTGTGGATGTCATCAGCCAGCAACCCAAGCCCTGGGGAAATGTGGATGGTTTCGGACAACACCACAGGCCCGGGGGTTAATGTGGATGGCATCAACGAGCAGCACAGGCCCTGATGTAATGTGGATGGCATGAGCCAGCAACGCAGGGCCTGGTGAAATGAGGATGGCCTCAACAAGCAACAAAGGCCCTGGTGTGGTGAAGATGGCCTCACAGGGAGCACTGGCCCTGGTGTAATGTGGATGGTAGAAGTCGGCATCACAGGCCCTGGTGTAATGTGGATGTCCTCGGCCAACACCACTGTTGGATGGCCCGGGTGAAATGCGGATGGTATCAACAAGTAGCACAGGCCCTGGTGAAATGTGGATTGCCTCATCCAGCACCACAGGCCCTTGTGTGTTGATGATGTTCTCAATGGAAGCACGGGCAGTGGTGTAATGTGGATGGCCTCATCCAACAACACTGGCCGTCGTGAAATCTGGATGGTTTTGGACAGCACCACTTGCGCTGGTATAATGTGGATGACATCAACGACTAGCACAGGCCCTGTTGAAATGTAGTTGGCCTCAGCCAGTAGCACAGGCCCTGGTGAAATGTGGATGGCATGAGCCAGCAATGCAGGCCCTTGTGAAATGTGGATGGCCTCATCTAACAACACTGTCCCTGGTGAAATAAGGATGGTATTGGTCAGCACCACTGGCCCTGGTGTAATTTGAATGGCCTTAGCCAAAACCACTGCCCCTGGTGATATGTAGTTGGCCTCAGCCATGACCACACCCTGGTGTAATGTAAATGTCCTAAGCCAGTAGCAAAGGTCCTGGTGTAATGTGAATGACCTTAGCCAACACCACTGGCCCTGGTGAAATGTGCATGATATCGGTCAGCACCACAGGCCCAGGCGTAATGTGGATGGCATCAACGAGCAGTAGAGGCCCTGGTGGGGTGAAGAAGACCTCACAGGAAGCACTGTCTCTGGTGTAATGTGAATGGCCTTAGCCAACACCACTGGCTCCCCGGAAATGTGCATGATATCGGTCAGCACCACAGGCCCAGGTGTAATGTGGATGGCCTCAGCCAAAAGCACAGTCCCTGGTTTGGTGAAGATCGCCTCCCAGAAAGCACTCTCCCTGGTGTAAAATGTATGGTCTCAGCCAACAACAGTGGCCCTGGTGAAATGTGGATGGTATTGGCCAGCACCAAAGGCCCTGGTGTAATGTGAATGTCCTCAGCCAAAACCACTGGCCCTGGTGTAATGTGGATGGCATCAGCCAGTAGCACAGGCCTTTGTATATTGTGGATGGGATCAGCCACCAACACAGTCCCTGGTGAAATGTAAATGTCCTCATCCAGTAGAACAGGTAATGTGGATGGCCTTAGCCAACACCACTGGCCCTGGTGAAATGTGCATTATATTGGTTAGCACCACAGGCCGAGGTGTAATGTGGATGGCATCAACGAGCAAAAGAGGCCCTGGTGGGGTGAAGAAGGCCTCACATGAAGCACTGTCACTGGTGTAATGTGGATGGTAGAAGCCGGCATCACAGGCCGTGATGTAATGTGAATATCCTCAGCCAGTAGCACAGGCCCTGGTGTAATGTTGATGGCCTCATCCAGCAACACAGGCCCTGGTGTGGTGATGATTGCTTCACAGGAAGCACCGTCCCTGTTGTAATGCGGATGGCCTCATCCGACAACAGTTGCCCTGATGAAATGTGGATGGTATTCAAGTCAAGTCAAGTCAACTTTATTTGTCAATTCTGCCACATGTACAGGACATAGAGAGAACAGAAATTTCGTTACTCTCAAACCCTAGTGATTAAAAAATGCAAATAAAATAATTAAAAGTAAAAATTTAAATAAATACAATACAATTTTACGTATAACAAAAAAAAAGCTATGCAATATACAATATACAATATTCAAGTAAGGAGGCATAGTAGTGCAAATAGGCAAATAGTGCAAATGGAGATAGTGTAACAACAAAGTCTTATGAGGTAATGGCAGTCCAATGCTCCACAAAGTGACTGGTAACTGGTGCATGCCAGTGAGTGAGTCAGAGTGTGTGTGTGTGTGTGTGTGTGTGTGTGTGTGTGTGTGTGTGTGTGTGTGTGTGTGTGTGTGTGTGTGTGTGACAGAGTTCAGTGAGACTGTGGAGGGGAGAGGGGGCAGCACCAAAGGCCCTGGTGTAATGTGAATGTCCTAAGCCAGTAGCACAGACCGTTGTGTATTGTGGATGGCATCAGCCATTAACACAAGCCCTGATTAAATGTGGATGGTATCAACGAGTAGCACAGGCCCTGTTGAAACGTAGTTGGCCTAAGCCATTATCACATGACTTGGTGTAATGTGGATGGGATGAGCCAGCAACACAGGCCCTGGTGAAATGCGGATGGTATGACCCAGCAACGCAGGCCCTGGTGCGGTGAAGGTGGCCTCACAGGGAGCACTGGCCCTGGTGTAATGTGGATGGCATCAACGAACAGCAGAGGCCCTGGTGGGGGGAATATGGCCTCACAGGAAGCACTGGCAGTGGTGTAATGTGGATGGCCTCATCCAAGAACACTGGACCTGGTGAAATGTGGATGGCCTCAGCCAACAACAGTGGCCCTGGTGAAATGTGGATGGTACTGGTAAGCACCACACACCCTGGTGTAATGTGAATGGCCTAAGCCAGCAACACACACCCTGGTGTGGTGATTATGGCCTCACAGGAAGCACTGGCAGTGGTGTAATGTGGATGGCCTCATCCAAGAACACTGGACCTGGTGAAATGTGGTGGCATCAACAGAGCCAACATGAAGAAGGTTCTCCCCAAATACTATCAGCACATCTCCTTCCCCACAAGATGTGATCAAACATTGGACCACTGTTACACTCCATTCAAAGAGTGCTACAAACCCCTCCCCCGCCCAGCTTTTGGTAAGGCAGACCATTGTTCCATACTGCTGCTGCCGGAATACAGACAAAGACTGAAACAGGAAAAACCAGCTTCCAGGGTTATTTACAAATGGGACAGTGAGGCTGAGGAGGTCCTGCAGGACTGCTTTGACACAACTGACTGGCAGATATTTGTGGATGCAGCTGATGGCAACATCAATGAACTCACAGACTCTGTCATTGGATATATTGGAAAGTGCATGGATGATACCATCACAAAAACCACTGTCCGCATATATCCAAATCAGAAACCCTGGGTAAATAAAGACGTTCGCGGCAAGCTAAAAGTGCGGACCTCTGCCTTTAACTCCGGGGATGCTGATGCATTTAAAGCAGCCAGGTACGACCTCCGAAAGTCCATAATAAAGGCCAGAAAGGACTACAGGGACAAAATGGAGTCCAGCTACCACAGCTTTGACACCAGGCGACTGTGGAATGGACTGCACTGCATCACTGACTACAAAAAGGTCAACACAGTCAGTGTTCAGCCCACTGCATCTCTTGCAGACGAGCTTAAAAACTTCTATGCTCGTTTTGACGCAGACAACAGAGAGCAGATCCTCTACCCTCAGGAGGACAGTGAGGCTGCAACTCTAACTCTGAAAACAGAAGCTGTGAGATGGACCTTTAAAAAGGTAAATCCTCACAAAGCTCCAGGACCAGACGGCATCCCAGGCCGGCTACTCAGAGTGTGTGCAGACGAGCTTGGCAGAGGTGTTCACCAACATCTTCAACCTCTCCCTGAGGCAGTCAGTGGTCCCCACGTCCCTCAAAGCATCCACCATCATTCCCGTTCCCAAAAAGTCAGTGGTCTCCTGTCTGAATGACTACCTTCCTGTTGCACTGACATCCGTCATCATGAAGTGCCTGGAGCGGCTGGTCAAAGGTCATATCTGCTCCTCCCTCCCTGACACACTGGACCCTCTTCAGTTTGCCGATCGGACAAACAGAGCCACAGAGGATGCCATCGCCCTGGCAACGCACACCACCCTCACTCACTTGGAGAAAGGGAATACATATGCAAGGATGCTCTTCATCGACTACTGCTCGGCATTTAACACCATCATCCCCTCAAAACTTGCCACGAAGCTCGTCGACCTTAGGCTGGGAACACCCATCTGCAGATGGATTCTAAACTTCCTCACAAACAGGCCCCAGGTGGTGAGAGTTGGTAAGCACACCTCCTCATCACTCATCCCAAACACAGGTACGCCACAGGGTTGTGTGCTTAGCCCCCTCCTATATTCCCTGTTCACACACGACTGTGTTGCTAAACAAGAGTCCAACATCATCATCAAGTTTGCGGATGACACAACCATCGTAGGCCTCATCAGAAACAACGATGAGATGGCCTGTAGAGAGGAGGTGATGGCGCTGAACGAGTGGTGCCTGGAAAATAACCTGACTCTCAACATCAGCAAAACTAGAGAGATGATAGTGGACTACCGGAAACGACCAGTCAGAGAACACCAGCACATCCACATCAACGGTGTCAAGGTCGAAAGGGTCAGCAGCTTCAAGTTACTTGGAGTCAACATCACTGAGGACTTCTCCTGGACCCTTCACACAGACAGTGCTATCAAGCTCGCCAGCGGCTTTACTTCCTAAGGAGGTTGAGGAAGTTTAGCATGAAGCTGTTGTAATGTGGACGGCCTCATCTAACAACACTGTCCCTGGTGAAATATGGATGGTATTGGTCAGCACCACACACCCTGGTGTAATGTGAATGGCCTTAGCCAACACCACTGGCCCAGGTGAAATGTGTATGATATCGGTCAGCACCACAAGGCAAAGGTGTAATCTGGATGGCATCAACGAGCAGCAGAGGCACTGGTGTGGTTAAGATGGCCTCACAGGAAGCAATGTCCTTGGTGTAATGTGGATGGTAGAAGCTGGCATCACAGGCCGTGATGTAATGTGGATGGCCTCAGCCAAAAGCACAGGCCCTGGTGTGGTGAAGATGGCCTCACAGGAAGCACTGTCCCTGGTGTAATGTGGATGGTAGAAGCTGGAATCACAGGCCGTGATGTAATGTGGATGGACTCAGCCAAAAGCACAGACCCTGGTGTGGTGAAGATGGCCTCACAGGAAGCACTGTCCCTGGTGTAATGTGTATGGACTCAGCCAACAACATTGGCCCTGGTGAAATGTGGATGATATTGGCCAGCACCACAGATGTAATGTCAAGGTCCTCAGCCAGTAGCACAGGCCCTTGTGTATTGTGTAACGCATCAGCCAGCAACACAAGCCGTGGTGAAATGTGGATGGTAGAAGCCAGTAGCACAGGCCCTGGTGTAATGTGGATGGCCTCTTCCAACATTACAGGCCCTGGTGATGTGAAGATGGCCTCATAGGAACCACTGTTCTTGGTGTAAATTGTATGGACTAAGCCAAAGTGGCCAAAGGTGAAATTTGAATGTTCTCGGCCAACACCACTGGCCCTGGTGTAAGGTGGTGGCATCAGCCAACACCACTGGCCCAGGTGTAATGTGAATTGCACCATCCAGTATCATAGGCCCTTGTGTTTTGTGGATGTCATGAGCCAGAAACACAAGCCCTGGTGAAATGTGGATGGTATTGGCCAGCACCACAGGTCAAGTCAAGTCAAGTCAAGTCAACTTTATTTGTCAATTCTGCCACATGTACAGGACATACACAGAATAGAAATTGCGTTACTCTCAAACCCTAGTGATTAGAAAAATGCAAATAAAATAATTAAAAAGTAAAAATTTAAATAAATTTAAATAAATACAATACAATTTTACGTATAACAAAAAAAAGCTATGCAATATACAATATACAATCCAGGTGTAATGTGAATGTCCTCAGCCAACAACACTGGCACTGGTGTAATGTGGATGGCATCAGCCAGAAAGACAAGACCTGGTGAGATGTGGATGGTTTCGGACAGCACCACAGGCCAGGGTGTAATGTGGATGGCATCAACGAGTCGCTGAGGCCCTGGTGAAATGTAGTTGGCCTCAGCCAGTAGCACAGGCCCTGATGTAATGTGGATGGCATGAGCCAGCAACGCAGGCCCTGGTGAAATGAGGATGGTATCAGCCAGCAGCACAGGCCCTGGTGTGGTGAATATGGTCTCACAGGAAGCACTGTCCCTGGTGTAAAATGTATGGCCTCAGCCAAAAACACTGGCCCTGGTGACATGTGGATGTATTTGCCAGCACCACAAGCCTTGGTGTAATGTGGATGGCATCAACGAGTGGTACAGGCCCTGGTGTAATGTGGATGACCTCATCCAACAACACTGGCCCTGGTGAAATGTGGATGGTATTTGCCAGCCACAAAGGCCCTGGTGAAATGTGAATGTTCTCGGCCAACACCACTGGCCCTTGTGTAATGTGGTGGCCTCAGCCAACACCAGCGCCCTGATGAAATATGGAGGGTATTGGCCAGCACCAAAGGCCCTGGTGTAATGTGAATGTCCTCAGCCAGTAGCACAGGCCCTTGTGTATTGTGGATCGCATCAGCCATCAACACAAGCCCTGGTGAAATGTGGATGTTATTGGCACAGAAAAGGCCCTGGTGTAATGTGGATGGCCTCAGCCAGCACCACATGCCCTGGTGTGGTGACGATGGCCTAACAAGGAGCACTGGCCCTGGTGCAATGTGGATTGCATCAGCAAATAGCACAGGCTCTGGTAAAAATGTGGATGGTAACGGCCAAAACCACAGGCCCTTGTGTAATGTGCATGGCATCAACGAGTAGCACAGGCCCTGGTAAAATGTAGTTGTCCTAAACCTGAAACACAGGGCCTGGTGAAATGTGGATGGTCTAAGGTATAAGCACAGGCTCTGGTGTTGTAAAGATGGCCTCACAGGAAGCACTGGCAGTGGTGTAATGTGTATGGCCACAGCCAACAACACTGGCCCTGGTGAAATGTGGATGGTATTGGCACACCAAAGGCCCTGGTGCAATGTGGATTGCATCAGCCAGTGGCACAGCCTCTGGTAAAAATGTGAATGGTAACGGCCAAAACCACAGGCCCTTGTGTAATGTGCATGGCATCAATGAGTAGCACAGGCCCTGGTGAAATGTAGTTGGCCTAAACCTGAAACACAGGGCCTGGTGAAATGTGGATGGTCTAAGGTATAAGCACAGGCCCTGGTGTTGTGAAGATGGCCTCACAGAGAGCACTGGCCCTGGTGAAATGTGGATGGTATTGGCACAGCAACGGCCCTGGTGTAATGTGGATGGCCTCAGCCAGTAGCACAGGATGGCCTCATCTAACAATACTGGCCCTGGTAAAATGTGCATGATATCGGCGCATGTAACAGGCACTGCAAGAAACGCACTGTCTTAACGAAAGACAGCGTTTTTGTACAACTTCATATAAATAGGTGTAACTTTTGATAGAAGACTCAGACTCACATATTTATGGCTTTCTCTTATAGAATTCAATATCCCCGTGCTTGGGAATATACTTTGTTTCGGGCGAAACAGTATGTATACGTGGATGGATAAGCCAGCAACGAAGGCCCTGGTGAAATGTACTTGGTCTAAACCATGAAACACAGGGCCTCGTGAAATGTGGATGGCCTCAGCCAGAAGCACAGGGCATGGTGCTGTGAAGATGGCCTCATATAGAGCACTGGCTCTGATGAAATGTGGATGGCATCAGCCAGTAGCACAGGCCCTTGTGTATTGTGGATCGCATAAGCCAGCAATACAAGCCCTGGTGAAATTTGAATGGTATCAACGAGTATCACAGGCCCTGTTGAAATGTGGATGGCATTGGCCAACACCACTGGCTCTGATGAAATGTGGATGGCATCAGCCAGTAGCACAGGCCCTTGTGTATTGTGGATCGCATAAGCCAGCAATACAAGCCCTGGTGAAATTTGAATGGTATCAGCCAGTATCACAGGCCCTTGTGTATTGTGGATGGCTTCGGACAGCACCACATGCCCTTGTATAATATGGATGGCATCAACGAGTAACACAGGCCCTGGTGAAATGTAGTTGGCTTAAACCAGTAGCACAGGCCCTGGTGTAATGTGGATGGTATGACCCAGCAACGCAGGCCCTGGTGTGGTGAAGGTGGCCTCACAGGGAGCATTGTCCCTGGTGCAATGTGGATGGCCTCAGCCAGCAACGCAGGCCTTGGTGTAGTGAAGATGGCCTCACAGGGAGCACTAGCCCTGGTGCAATGTGGATGGTGTGAGATTATAATATTATTTTATGCCATGTTATACCCCTAATTAAAGATTGTGAATTATTATGTAGTTTTAGTTTGCAATATTCTCCTGAATTAGAAGAAGGTAGTAACTATTGCATTTGTTAAACTGATTTGCATTACATTAGACTGCTGATTTATTGTGAATGAATGATATTGTTTTATGATGCATTATACTGCTGAGTTATAAAAAATACTGTTCGCAGAAAGTCATCGCCTTATTTGTCTGATTAGAAGAGAACAGAACATACTGGAGTTTTCTGCCCCATCTCAGCAGGAGCAGATAAACAGGGAGCCAAGGTCGTAGCTTAGGCGCTGTGTGAGAGAAAGCATGTGAATGTTTAGGCTTTTATGATTAGGTGGGGGCCACTAGATGCTATAAGAGTTTGATCAATGCTCCACCATTTTGAGATCTGATGCTGTCTGCGTACGGTGTCCATCTCCCACGCGTGTGATCATTAAAATCATCGTTTGACTCAACCCGGCCGGACCAGTGTTGTTATTGTGGTTTTTCCTCTTGTATCCATCCCCAATATTTGAATCAGTAACAATGGCCTGATCTACCAAAACTGTCCCTGTTGAAACATCGATGGTAATGGTCAGCACCACACACCCTGGTGTAATGTGAATGGCCTAAGCCAACACCACTGGCCCTGGTGAAATGTGGTGGCATCAGCCAGTATCACAAGCCCTTGTGTATTGTGGATGGTTTCTGACAGCACCACATGCCCTTGTATAATGTGGATGGCATCAACGAGTAGCACAGGCCCTGGTGAAATGTAGTTGGCCTAAGCCAGTACACAGGCCCTGGTGTGATGTGGATGGTATGCCCCATTAACGCAGGCCCTGGTGTGGTGAAGGTGGCCTCACAGGGAGCATTGGCCCTGGTGCAATGTGGATGGCCTGATCGAACTACACTGTCCCTTTTGAAATATCGGTGGTATTGGTCAGCACCACAGGCCCTGGTGTAATGTGAATGGCCTTAGCCAGTAGCACAGGCCATTGTGTATTGTGGATCGCAGCAGCCATCAAAACATAAGCCCTGGTGAAATGTGGATGGTATCAACAAGTAGCTAAGGCCCTGGTGAAATGTAAATGTCCTCAGCCAGTAGCACAGGTCATGTTGTAATGTGGATGGCCTCATCTAACAACACTGTCCCTTGTGAAATATGGATGGTATTGGTCAGCACCACATGCCCTGGTGTAATGTGAATGGACTTAGCCAACATTACTGGCCCTGGTGTAATGTGAATAGCCTTAGCCAACATCACTGGCCCTGGTGTAATGTGGATGGCATCAGCCAGTATCACATGCCCTTGTGAAATGTAATTGGCCTCAGCCAGTAGCACAGGCCCTGGTGTAATGTGGATGGCATGAGCAAGCACCGCAGGCCCTGGTGTAATGTGGATGGCATCAACGAGCAGCTGAGGTCCTGGTGGGGTGAAGATGGCGTCAAAGGAAGCACTGTCCCTGGTGTAATGTGGATTGTAGATCCGGCTTCACAGGCCCTGGCGTAATGTGTATCGCCTCAGCCAACATCATTGGCCCTGGTGAAATGTGGATGGTATTGGCCAGCACCAAAGGCCGCGGTGTAATGTGGATCGCATAAGCCTGCAATATAAGCCCTGGTGAAATTTGGATGGTATCAACGAGTAGCACAGGCCCTGGTGTAATATGGATGGCCTTAGCCAACAACATTGGCCCTGGTGAAATGTGGATGGCATTTGCCAGCAGCACAGGCTCTGGTGTGGTGAAGATGGCCTCACAGTGAGCACTGGCCCTGCAACAATGTGGATTGAATCAGCAAGTAGCACAGAATCTGGTAAAAATGTGGATGATAACGGCCAAAACCAACGGCCCTGGTTTAATGTGCATGGCATCAATGAGTAGCACAGGCCCTGGTGAAAATTAGTTGGTCTAAGCCAGCAACACATGCCCTTGTGTAAATTGGATGGCATCAGCCAGAAAAGCACGTTCTGGTTAAATAGTACATTGCCTCAGAAAGCAGTACAGGCCCTGGTGTGGTGAAGATGGCCTCACAGGGAGCACTGGCCCTGGTGTATTGTTGATGGCATCAGGCAGTAGCACAGACCCTGGTCTGGTGAAGATGGTCTCAGACAGAAAGACGGCCTCACAGGGAGCACTGGCCCTTGTGAAATGTGTTTGGTATCGGCAAGCATCACAAGGCCCTGGTGTAATGTGGATGGCCTCAGCTAGCACCACAGGCCCTGGTGTGGTGATGATGGCATCAGGCAGTAGCACAGACCCTGGTCTGGTGAAGATGGTCTCAGACAGAAAGCACAGGCCCCGGTGTGGTGAAGACGGCCTCACAGGGAGCACTGGCCCTTGTGAAATGTGTTTGGTATCGGCAAGCATCACAGGGCCCTGTTGTATTGTAGATCGCATCAGCCAGCACCACAGGCCCTGGTGTGGTGATGATGGCTTCACAGGAAGCACTGTCCCTGTTGTAATGCGGATGGCCTCATTCGACAACAGTCGCCCTGATGAAATGTGGATGGTATTGGCCAGCACCAAAGGCCCTGGTGTAATGTGAATGTCCTAAGCCAGTAGCACAGACCCTTGTGTATTGTGGATCGCATCAGCCATTAACACAAGCCCTGATGAAATGCGCATGATATCGGTCAGCACCACAGGCCCAGGTGTAATGTAGATGACATCAGCTAGTAACGCAGGTTCTGGTCAAATATACATGGCCTCAGAAAGCAGTACAGGCCCTGGTGTGGTGAAGATGGCCTCACAGGAAGCAGTGGCCCTGATGTAATGTGGATGACATCAGCCAGAAGCACAGGCCCTGGTGAAATGTAGTTGGCCTAAGCAAGTAGCACAGGCCCTGGTGTAATGTGGATGGTATGATCCAGCAACGCAGGCCCTGGTGTAATGTGGATGGTATTGTTCAGCACCACTGGCCCTGGTGTAATGTGGATGGCCTCAGCCAGTAGCACAGGCCCTGTTGTAATGTGGATCGCCTCATCTAACAACACTGTCCCTGGTGAAGTATGGATGGTATTGGTCAGCACCACACACACTGGTGTAATGTGAATGGCCATAGCCAACACTACTGGCCCTGGTGAAATGTGCATGAAATCTGTCAGCACCAAAGGCCCAGGTGTATTGTGGATGGCATCAACGAGCAGCAGAAGCCCTGGTGGGGTGAAGATGGCCTCACAGGAAGCACTGTCTCTGGTGTAATGTGGATGGCCTCATCCAACAAAAGTAGCCCTGGTGAAATGTGGATGGTATTGGCCAGCACCACACACCCTGGTGTAATGTGAATGTCCTCAGCCAGTAGTACAGAAACCTTGTATATTGTGGATCGCATCAGAAAGCAACACAAGCGTGAGGTTCTGGGCATGAGGTTCTGGGGGCGCTCCGTCTCTGGGCTGGGGCCCTGGCCGGGCCTCGGGGCCTTGGTTCCTGGTTTGTGTGTTGCCGGGGTTGTGGGCGGGTGGGTGCATGGGGGCCCATGCGTCGAGCCACCTGGGGGGCTCTTCAACTGGTGGGGGAGATTGTCACATCTTGCAGGAGCTTTCCTCTCCTCAGGAACTCTCTGCAGGAAGGGGAGATACAGGAGAGGAGGAGGAAGATCTCAGCCTGGGCGTCTATTGTCTCATGTAGTCTGGAAGATGAGTGGATGGTGGGGTGGGTGCAGTTTTCTCTGTAGTGGGGTTGGGTGGACTGTCCCAGGCTCTGTGGGGCCGGGGGGCGCTGCTGCGCTGGGCCCCGGTCTGGATTGGCCTGGGCCCCCTTTCCCTGGCGGGTCGCGGAGTATGGGAGTGCCTACTGGGGTCAGCGGGGGAGCTGGCCCCAGGGAGGGGTCACCTGCCCCTCCCTTCCTTCCCTCCCCATCTCCAGCTGCCTCCCTCTTCCCGCTCCACCACAACCACCCACACATGCAGGGCCTTGGAGTAGGGGTATGTCACCAGGGTGCATTGGAGGCTACCCCCCCCCCCCCCCTCTTTCCCTTTCTGGCTGCCTCTGCCTCAATTTTATCCCACAACTTAGACATTCACATTACTCACACTCTCATTACACATACATATAGGATCTTGGGGGTGGGCACGATACACGGAGTCCAAATTACCATCAGGGTGTACACCTCACCCCTGGCGTCCACCTCTCAATTTTGAATACACGTAGACATTGAGGGCTAGCAGGAGGGACTATGCGCTTACCTGCTGCTCTCTGGCAGGTAGCTCCATGCCCTCCTGGGTTTTAATTGCATCTTAGAACACACATGCATCAACACTACAATGAGCGGGTGGAGGGAGGTTTGGAGTCTTCTCTCACCCCCATTCTCTGCGGCCTGCTGGAGCGGGGGGGCTAGGAGGAGTTGGCCGTCCGACTGCGGTCTGGAGTGTGGGGCCTCCCTGCTGCTGCGGAGTCGGGGCGGTCTGCCTCTCCCCACCGCAGGGAAAAGGGTAACACCACCTGGGTCTGGGTGCAGTTCCCCCCTCCAGTGGCAAGGGAGGTCTTCCTTGGTCTCTTGTGTTCTCGGGGCCTCTGGATGTCTGGAGTTTTGATCTCCTTCATACCCTGAAGGACGGGGCTGTGTCTCCCCACACTCCCTAGCAGATCGTTACATGGAGAAACCTTTGGAATGCAAGCATGCTGATCCACACAGGTATGCACACAGGTGTACACACGGGTATTCAAGGACGCGGACTACAGCTTTCTTGGCTGCTGCCTCAAAGCACATTGTGCGCTGTCTATCTTGCGTGCTGCACAATATCGTTATTATTTAGTATCTACTGATATCTACTGCTAGCTAGTTTATTAATAACTTGCTCTTTGTTGTTTGCTTTCTCTTCTGTTTTTTTTCTCCATACAGGTGACCCAGGTGTTTTGTTTTTTTTGTTTGTTTTTTTTTTTTTTCTTTCTTCCCCCCCTTCTCACCGTCTCTTCTCCCCTTTGGTTTTCTTTCTCTCCCTCTCTTTCTTTCATTCTTTCTCCCTGTCCTATCCCCCAGTCATGTCTGTCCCGTTTGTAGCAACTGAAAATAAAATAAATTCATAGTTCTAATAAAGGTCAATCAAATGGACCAATATGGCAAGGGCATGATGATCCACTTGGTAAAATAAATCCGCTTGGCATCTTTCTTGGCCTTAAGAAAACAATTCTGATGGCTAAAGATCCAAACGGGACACAAAAAAAACCCGTAAGCAACACAAGCCCTGGTGAAATGTGGATGGCCTCATCCAGCACCACAGGCTCTTGTGTGGTGATGACGGCCTCACAGGAAGCATTGTCCCTGGTGTAATGTGTATGGCCTCAGCCAAAAACAGTGGCCCTGGTGAAATGTGGATGGCACTGGCCAGCATCACAGGCCCTGGTGTAATGTGAATGTCCTCAGCCAGTAGTACATAAACCTTGTATATTGTGGATCGCATCAGAAAGCAACACAAGCCCTGGTGTGGTTATGATGGCCTCACAGGAAGCACTGGCAGTGGTGTAATGTGGATGGCCTAAGCCAACAACACTGGCAGTGGTGTAATGCGGATGGCCTCATCCGACAACAGTTGCCCTGATGAAATGTGGATGGTATTGGCCAGCACCAAAGGCCCTGGTGTAATGTGAATGTTCTAAGCCAGTAGCAGAGGCCCTTGTGTATTGTGGATTGCATCAGCCAGCAACACAAGCCCTGGTGAAATGTGGATGGTATCAACAAGTACAGTAGCACAGGCCGTGGTTTGCTGATGATGGCCTCACAGGAAGCACTGGCAGTGGTGTAATGTGGATGGCCTCATCCAACAACACTGGCCCTGGTGAAATGTGGATGGTATTGTCCAGCACCACAGGCCCTTGTGTAATGTGAATGTTCTCGGCCTGTTACACTCCATTCAAAGAGTCATACAAACACCCCTCCCCCGCCCAGCTTTTGGTAAGGCAGACCATTGTTCCATACTTCTGCTGCCTGCATACAGACAAAGACTGAAACAGGAAAAACCAGCTTCCAGGGTTATTTACAAATGGGACAGTGAGGCTGAGGAGGTCCTGCAGGACTGCTTTGACACAACTGACTGGCAGATATTTGTGGATGCAGCTGATGGCAACATCAATGAACTCACAGACTCTGTCATTGGATATATTGGAAAGTGCATGGATGATACCATCACAAAAACCACTGTCCGCATATATCCAAATCAGAAACCCTGGGTAAATAAAGACGTTCATGCCAAGCTAAAAGTGCGGACCTCTGCCTTTAACTCTGGGGATGCTGATGCATATAAAGCAGCCAGGTACGACCTCCGAAAGTCCATAATAAAGGCCAGAAAGGACTACAGGGACAAAATGGAGTCCAGCTACCACAGCTTTGACTCCAGGCGACTGTGGAATGGACTGCACTGCATCACTGACTACAAGAAGGTCAACACAGTCAGTGTTCAGCCCACTGCATCTCTTGCAGACGAGCTTAAAAACTTCTATGCTCGTTTTGACGCAGACAACAGAGAGCAGATCCTCTACCCTCAGGAGGACAGTGAGGCTGCAACTCTAACTCTGAAAACAGAAGCTGTGAGATGGACCTTTAAAAAGGTAAATCCTCACAAAGCTCCAGGACCAGACGGCATCCCAGGCCGGCTACTCAGAGTGTGTGCAGACGAGCTGGCAGAGGTGTTCACCAACATCTTCAACCTCTCCCTGAGGCAGTCCCCCACGTCCCTCAAAGCATCCACCATCATTCCCGTTCCCAAAAAGTCAGTGGTCTCCTGTCTGAATGACTACCTTCCTGTTGCACTGACATCCGTCATCATGAAGTGCCTGGAGCGGCTGGTCAAAGGTCATATCTGCTCCTCCCTCCCTGACACACTGGACCCTCTTCAGTTTGCCGATCGGACAAACAGAGCCACAGAGGATGCCATCGCCCTGGCAACGCACACCACCCTCACTCACCTGGAGAAAGGGAATACATATGCAAGGATGCTCTTCATCGACTACTGCTCGGCATTTAACACCATCATCCCCTCAAAACTTGCCACGAAGCTCGTCAACCTTGGGCTGGGAACACCGATCTGCAGATGGATTCTAAACTTCCTCACAAACAGGCCCCAGGTGGTGAGAGTTGGTAAGCACACCTCCTCATCACTCATCCCAAACACAGGTACGCCACAGGGTTGTGTGCTTAGCCCCCTCCTATATTCCCTGTTCACACACGACTGTGTTGCTAAACAAGAGTCCAACATCATCATCAAGTTTGCGGATGACACAACCACCGTAGGCCTCATCACAGACAACGATGAGACGGCCTATAGAGAGGAGGTGATGGCGCTGTACGAGTGGTTCCTGGAAAATAACCTGACTCTCAACATTAGCAAATCTAGAGAGATGATAGTGGACTACCGGAAACGACTAGTCAGAGAACGCCAGTCCATCCACATCAACGGTGTCAAGGTCGAAAGGGTCAGCAACTTCAAGTTCCTTGGAGTCAACATCACTGAGGACTTCTCCTGGACCCTTCACACAGACACTGCTATCAGGAAAGCTCGCCAGCGGCTTTACTTCATGAGGAGGCTGAGGAAGTTTAGCATGAAGCTGTTGTAATGTGGATGGCCTCATCTAACAACAGTGTCCCTGGTGAAGTATGGATGGTATTGGTCAGCACCACACACCCTGGTATAATGTGAATGGCCTTAGCCAACACCACTGGCCCTGTTGAAATGTGCATGATATCGGTCAGCACCACAGGCCCAGGTGTAATCTGGGTGACATCAATGAGCAGCAGAGGCCCTGGTGGGGTGAAGATGGCATCACAGGAAGCACTTTCCCTGGTGTAATGTGGATGGTATTGGCCAGCACCAAAGGCCCTGGTGTAATGTGAATGTCCTCAGCCAGTAGCACAGGCCCTTGTGTATTGTGGATCGCATCAGCCATCAACACAAGCACTGGTGAAATGTGGATGTTATTGGCACAGCAAAGTCCCTGGTGCAATGTGGATTGCATCAGCCAGTGGAACAGGCTCTGGTAAAAATGTGAATGGTAACGGCCAAAACCACAGGCCCTTGTGTAATGTGCATGGCATCAATGAGTAGCTCAGGCCTGGTGAAATGTAGTTGGGCTAGACCTGAAACACAGGGCCTGGTGAAATGTGGATGGTCTCAGGTATAAGCACAGGATGGCCTCATCTAACAATACTGGCCCTGGTAAAATGTGCATGATATCGGCGCATGTAACAGGAAGCGCAAGAAACACACTGTCTTAACGAAAGAAAGAGTTTTTCTACAACTTCATATAAATAGGTGTAACTTTTGATAGAAGTTTCAGATATACGTATTCATGCCTTTATCTTATAGAATTCAATATCACCGTGCTGGGCAAACAGGTTTTGCAGCTGTTTGAGCTAAGATTTTCAAGTCATTCACATAATGAAAACCTATACTTTGTTTCGTGCGAGTTCCCCATTCAAATGCATGTAATCGTCAGAAACGCACTGTCTTGGCGAAATAAAGTGTTTTTGCACAACTTCATATAAATAGCTGTAACTTTTGATAAATGATTCAGATATACATATTCATGGCTTTATCTTATAGAATTCAATATCCCCGTGCTGGGCAAACAGGTTTTGCAGCTGTTTGAGCTAAGATTTTCAAGTTATTCACAAAATGAAAACTACTTTGTGTCGGGCGAGAACTCCATTCAAATGCATGTAATAGCGAGAAACGCACTAACGTGGTGAAATAAAGCGTTTTTAATGTTCTTCATAAAGACAGCTGTAACTTTTGATAGAAGACTCAGAAATACAAATTTATGGCTTTGCCTGATAGAATTCAATATCCCCGTGCAGAGCAAACAGATTTTGCAGCTGTTTGAGCTAAGATTTTAAAATTATTCACATAATGAAAACCTATACTTTGTATTGTGCGAGTTCCCCATTCAAATGCATGTAATCGTCAGAAACGCACTGTCTTGGCGAAAGAAAGCGTTTTTCTACAACTTCGTATAAATAGGTTTAACTTTTGATAGACGACTAAGACACACATGTTTATGGCTTCATCTTATAGAATTCAATATCCCCGTGCTGGGCAAATAGGTTTTGCAGCTCTTTGAGCTAAGATTTTCAAGTTATTCACATAATGAAAACCTATACTTTGTTTCGTGCGAGTTCCCCATTCAAATCCATGTAATCATCAGAAATAAAGCGTTTTTGCACAACTTCATATAAATACCTGTAACTTTTGATAGAAGACTCAGATATACATATCCATCTTATAGAATTCAATATCCCCGTGCTGGGCAAACAGGTTTTGCAGCCGTTTGAGCTAAGATTTTAAAATTATTCACATAATGAAAACCTATACTTTGTCTCGGGCGAGTTTCCCATTCAAATGCATGTAACAGTGAGAAACGCATCGTCTTGGCGAAAGAAAGCGTTTTTGAACAACTTCATATAAATCGCTGTAACTTTTAATAGAAGACTCAGACAAACATGTTTATGGCTTTATCTTATAGAACTCAATGTCCCCGTGCTGGGCAGCGGTTTGAGATAAGATTTTAAAATTATTCACATAATGAAAACCTATACTTTGTTTCAGGCGAGTTTCCCATTCAAATGCATGTAACAGTGAGAAACACAC
The DNA here is from genome assembly GCF_057382095.1 of Aulonocara sp. 'chitande type north' Nkhata Bay. NCBI lineage: Eukaryota > Metazoa > Chordata > Actinopteri > Cichliformes > Cichlidae > Aulonocara > Aulonocara sp. 'chitande type north' Nkhata Bay. The sequence continues at coordinate 771,952 of NC_141362.1, read as the reverse complement.
TGTCTTGGCGAAATAAAGCGTTTTTGAACAACTTCATATAAATCGATGTAACTTTTGATAGAAGACTCAGACACACATGTTTATGGCTTTATCTTATAGAACTCAATATCCCTGTGCTGGGCAAACAGGTCTTTGCAGCCGTTTGAGCTAAGATTTTAAAATTATTCACATAATGAAAACCTATACTTTGTCTCGGGCGAGTTTCCCATTCAAATGCATGTAACAGTGAGAAACACACTGTCTTGGCGAAATAAAGCGTTTTTGAACAACTTCATATAAATCGCTGTAACTTTTGATAGAAGACTCAGACACACATGTTTATGGCTTTATCTTATAGAACTCAATATCCCTGTGCTGGGCAAACAGGTCTTTGCAGCCGTTTGAGCTAAGATTTTAAAATTATTCACATAATGAAAACCTATACTTTGTCTCGGGCGAGTTTCCCATTCAAATGCATGTAACAGTGAGAAACGCATTGTGTTGGCGAAAGAAAGCTTTTGAACAACTTCATATAAATCGCTGTAACTTTTGATAGACGACTCAGACAAACATGTTTATGGCTTTATCTTATAGAACTCAATATCCCCGTGCTGGGCAAACAGGTTTTGCAGCCGTTTGAGCTAAGATTTTAAAATTATTCACATAATGAAAACCTATACTTTGTCTCGGGCGAGTTTCCCATTCAAATGCATGTAACAGTGAGAAACGCACTGTCTTGGCGAAATAAAGGCTTTTTGTACAACTTCATATAAATAGCTGTAACTTTTGATAGAAGACTCAGACAAACATGTTTATGGCTTTATCTTATAGAACTCAATATCCCCGTGCTGGGAAAACAGGTTTTGCAGCTGTTTGAGCTAAGATTTCCAAGTTATTCACATAATGAAAACTACTTTGTTTCGGTCGAGTTCCCCATTCAAATGCATGTTACAGTGAGAAACGCACTGTCTTGGCGAAATAAAGCGTTTTGGTACAACTTCATATAAATAGCTGTAACTTTTGATAGAAGACTCAGACACACATGTTTATGGCTTTATCTTATAGAACTCAATATCCCCGTGCTGGGCAAACAGGTCTTTGCAGCCGTTTGAGCTAAGATTTTAAAATTATTCACATAATGAAAACCTATACTTTGTCTCGGGCGAGTTTCCCATTCAAATGCATGTTACAGTGAGAAACACACTGTCTTGGCGAAATAAAGCGTTTTTGAACAACTTCATATAAATCGCTGTAACTTTTGATAGAAGACTCAGACACACATGTTTATGGCTTTATCTTATAGAACTCAATATCCCTGTGCTGGGCAAACAGGTCTTTGCAGCCGTTTGAGCTAAGATTTTAAAATTATTCACATAATGAAAACCTATACTTTGTCTCGGGCGAGTTTCCCATTCAAATGCATGTAACAGTGAGAAACGCATTGTGTTGGCGAAAGAAAGCTTTTGAACAACTTCATATAAATCGCTGTAACTTTTGATAGACGACTCAGACAAACATGTTTATGGCTTTATCTTATAGAACTCAATATCCCCGTGCTGGGCAAACAGGTTTTTGCAGCCGTTTGAGCTAAGATTTTAAAATTATTCACATAATGAAAACCTATACTTTGTCTCGGTCGAGTTCCCCATTCAAATGCATGTTACAGTGAGAAACGCACTGTCTTGGCGAAATAAAGCGTTTTTGTACAACTTCATATAAATAGCTGTAACTTTTGATAGAAGACTCAGACAAACATGTTTATGGCTTTATCTTATAGAACTCAATATCCCCGTGCTGGGAAAACAGGTTTTGCAGCTGTTTGAGCTAAGATTTCCAAGTTATTCACATAATGAAAACTACTTTGTTTCGGTCGAGTTCCCCATTCAAATGCATGTTACAGTGAGAAACGCACTGTCTTGGCGAAATAAAGCGTTTTTGTACAACTTCATATAAATAGCTGTAACTTTTGATAGAAGACTCGGATACACATGTTTATGGCTTTATCTTATAGAACTCAATATCCCCGTGCTGGGCAAACAGGTTTTGCAGCCGTTTGAGCTAAGATTTTAAAATTATTCACATAATGAAAACCTATACTTTGTCTCGGGCGAGTTTCCCATTCAAATGCATGTAACAGTGAGAAACACACTGTCTTGGCGAAATAAAGCGTTTTTGAACAACTTCATATAAATCGCTGTAACTTTTGATAGAAGACTCAGACAAACATGTTTATGGCTTTATCTTATAGAACTCAATATCCCCGTGCTGGGCAAACAGGTTTTGCAGCCGTTTGAGCTAAGATTTTAAAATTATTCACATAATGAAAACCTATACTTTGTCTCGGGCGAGTTTCCCATTCAAATGCATGTAACAGTGAGAAACGCACTGTCTTGGCGAAATAAAGGCTTTTTGTACAACTTCATATAAATAGCTGTAACTTTTGATAGAAGACTCAGACAAACATGTTTATGGCTTTATCTTATAGAACTCAATATCCCCGTGCTGGGAAAACAGGTTTTGCAGCTGTTTGAGCTAAGATTTCCAAGTTATTCACATAATGAAAACTACTTTGTTTCGGTCGAGTTCCCCATTCAAATGCATGTTACAGTGAGAAACGCACTGTCTTGGCGAAATAAAGCGTTTTGGTACAACTTCATATAAATAGCTGTAACTTTTGATAGAAGACTCAGACACACATGTTTATGGCTTTATCTTATAGAACTCAATATCCCCGTGCTGGGCAAACAGGTCTTTGCAGCCGTTTGAGCTAAGATTTTAAAATTATTCACATAATGAAAACCTATACTTTGTCTCGGGCGAGTTTCCCATTCAAATGCATGTTACAGTGAGAAACACACTGTCTTGGCGAAATAAAGCGTTTTTGAACAACTTCATATAAATCGCTGTAACTTTTGATAGAAGACTCAGACACACATGTTTATGGCTTTATCTTATAGAACTCAATATCCCTGTGCTGGGCAAACAGGTCTTTGCAGCCGTTTGAGCTAAGATTTTAAAATTATTCACATAATGAAAACCTATACTTTGTCTCGGGCGAGTTTCCCATTCAAATGCATGTAACAGTGAGAAACGCATTGTGTTGGCGAAAGAAAGCTTTTGAACAACTTCATATAAATCGCTGTAACTTTTGATAGACGACTCAGACAAACATGTTTATGGCTTTATCTTATAGAACTCAATATCCCCGTGCTGGGCAAACAGGTTTTTGCAGCCGTTTGAGCTAAGATTTTAAAATTATTCACATAATGAAAACCTATACTTTGTCTCGGTCGAGTTCCCCATTCAAATGCATGTTACAGTGAGAAACGCACTGTCTTGGCGAAATAAAGCGTTTTTGTACAACTTCATATAAATAGCTGTAACTTTTGATAGAAGACTCAGACAAACATGTTTATGGCTTTATCTTATAGAACTCAATATCCCCGTGCTGGGAAAACAGGTTTTGCAGCTGTTTGAGCTAAGATTTCCAAGTTATTCACATAATGAAAACTACTTTGTTTCGGTCGAGTTCCCCATTCAAATGCATGTTACAGTGAGAAACGCACTGTCTTGGCGAAATAAAGCGTTTTTGTACAACTTCATATAAATAGCTGTAACTTTTGATAGAAGACTCGGATACACATGTTTATGGCTTTATCTTATAGAACTCAATATCCCCGTGCTGGGCAAACAGGTTTTGCAGCCGTTTGAGCTAAGATTTTAAAATTATTCACATAATGAAAACCTATACTTTGTCTCGGGCGAGTTTCCCATTCAAATGCATGTAACAGTGAGAAACACACTGTCTTGGCGAAATAAAGCGTTTTTGAACAACTTCATATAAATCGCTGTAACTTTTGATAGAAGACTCAGACAAACATGTTTATGGCTTTATCTTATAGAACTCAATATCCCCGTGCTGGGCAAACAGGTTTTGCAGCCGTTTGAGCTAAGATTTTAAAATTATTCACATAATGAAAACCTATACTTTGTCTCGGGCGAGTTTCCCATTCAAATGCATGTAACAGTGAGAAACGCACTGTCTTGGCGAAATAAAGGGTTTTTGTACAACTTCATATAAATAGCTGTAACTTTTGATAGAAGACTCAGACAAACATGTTTATGGCTTTATCTTATAGAACTCAATATCCCCGTGCTGGGAAAACAGGTTTTGCAGCTGTTTGAGCTAAGATTTCCAAGTTATTCACATAATGAAAACTACTTTGTTTCGGTCGAGTTCCCCATTCAAATGCATGTTACAGTGAGAAACGCACTGTCTTGGCGAAATAAAGCGTTTTTCTACAACTTCATATAAATAGCTGTAACTTTTGATAGAAGACTCAGACACACATGTTTATGGCTTTATCTTATAGAACTCAATATCCCCGTGCTGGGCAAACAGGTCTTTGCAGCCGTTTGAGCTAAGATTTTAAAATTATTCACATAATGAAAACCTATACTTTGTCTCGGGCGAGTTTCCCATTCAAATGCATGTTACAGTGAGAAACACACTGTCTTGGCGAAATAAAGCGTTTTTGAACAACTTCATATAAATCGCTGTAACTTTTGATAGAAGACTCAGACACACATGTTTATGGCTTTATCTTATAGAACTCAATATCCCTGTGCTGGGCAAACAGGTCTTTGCAGCCGTTTGAGCTAAGATTTTAAAATTATTCACATAATGAAAACCTATACTTTGTCTCGGGCGAGTTTCCCATTCAAATGCATGTAACAGTGAGAAACGCATTGTGTTGGCGAAAGAAAGCTTTTGAACAACTTCATATAAATCGCTGTAACTTTTGATAGACGACTCAGACAAACATGTTTATGGCTTTATCTTATAGAACTCAATATCCCCGTGCTGGGCAAACAGGTTTTGCAGCCGTTTGAGCTAAGATTTTAAAATTATTCACATAATGAAAACCTATACTTTGTCTCGGGCGAGTTTCCCATTCAAATGCATGTAACAGTGAGAAACACACTGTCTTGGCGAAATAAAGGGTTTTTGTACAACTTCATATAAATAGCTGTAACTTTTGATAGAAGACTCAGACAAACATGTTTATGGCTTTATCTTATAGAACTCAATATCCCCGTGCTGGGAAAACAGGTTTTGCAGCTGTTTGAGCTAAGATTTCCAAGTTATTCACATAATGAAAACTACTTTGTTTCGGTCGAGTTCCCCATTCAAATGCATGTTACAGTGAGAAACGCACTGTCTTGGCGAAATAAAGCGTTTTTGAACAACTTCATATAAATAGCTGTAACTTTTGATAGAAGACTCAGACACACATGTTTATGGCTTTATCTTATAGAACTCAATATCCCCGTGCTGGGCAAACAGGTCTTTGCAGCCGTTTGAGCTAAGATTTTAAAATTATTCACATAATGAAAACCTATACTTTGTCTCGGGCGAGTTTCCCATTCAAATGCATGTTACAGTGAGAAACACACTGTCTTGGCGAAATAAAGCGTTTTTGAACAACTTCATATAAATCGCTGTAACTTTTGATAGACGACTCAGACAAACATGTTTATGGCTTTATCTTATAGAACTCAATATCCCCGTGCTGGGCAAACAGGTTTTTGCAGCCGTTTGAGCTAAGATTTTAAAATTATTCACATAATGAAAACCTATACTTTGTCTCGGGCGAGTTTCCCATTCAAATGCATGTAACAGTGAGAAACGCACTGTCTTGGCGAAATAAAGGCTTTTTGTACAACTTCATATAAATAGCTGTAACTTTTGATAGAAGACTCAGACAAACATGTTTATGGCTTTATCTTATAGAACTCAATATCCCCGTGCTGGGAAAACAGGTTTTGCAGCTGTTTGAGCTAAGATTTCCAAGTTATTCACATAATGAAAACTACTTTGTTTCGGTCGAGTTCCCCATTCAAATGCATGTTACAGTGAGAAACGCACTGTCTTGGCGAAATAAAGCGTTTTTGAACAACTTCATATAAATAGCTGTAACTTTTGATAGAAGACTCAGACACACATGTTTATGGCTTTATCTTATAGAACTCAATATCCCCGTGCTGGGCAAACAGGTCTTTGCAGCCGTTTGAGCTAAGATTTTAAAATTATTCACATAATGAAAACCTATACTTTGTCTCGGGCGAGTTTCCCATTCAAATGCATGTTACAGTGAGAAACACACTGTCTTGGCGAAATAAAGCGTTTTTGAACAACTTCATATAAATCGCTGTAACTTTTGATAGACGACTCAGACAAACATGTTTATGGCTTTATCTTATAGAACTCAATATCCCCGTGCTGGGCAAACAGGTTTTTGCAGCCGTTTGAGCTAAGATTTTAAAATTATTCACATAATGAAAACCTATACTTTGTCTCGGGCGAGTTTCCCATTCAAATGCATGTAACAGTGAGAAACACACTGTCTTGGCGAAATAAAGGCTTTTTGTACAACTTCATATAAATAGCTGTAACTTTTGATAGAAGACTCAGACAAACATGTTTATGGCTTTATCTTATAGAACTCAATATCCCCGTGCTGGGAAAACAGGTTTTGCAGCTGTTTGAGCTAAGATTTCCAAGTTATTCACATAATGAAAACTACTTTGTTTCGGTCGAGTTCCCCATTCAAATGCATGTTACAGTGAGAAACGCACTGTCTTGGCGAAATAAAGCGTTTTTGTACAACTTCATATAAATAGCTGTAACTTTTGATAGAAGACTCAGACAAACATGTTTATGGCTTTATCTTATAGAACTCAATATCCCCGTGCTGGGAAAACAGGTTTTGCAGCTGTTTGAGCTAAGATTTCCAAGTTATTCACATAATGAAAACTACTTTGTTTCGGTCGAGTTCCCCATTCAAATGCATGTTACAGTGAGAAACGCACTGTCTTGGCGAAATAAAGCGTTTTTGTACAACTTCATATAAATAGCTGTAACTTTTGATAGAAGACTCGGATACACATGTTTATGGCTTTATCTTATAGAACTCAATATCCCCGTGCTGGGCAAACAGGTTTTGCAGCCGTTTGAGCTAAGATTTTAAAATTATTCACATAATGAAAACCTATACTTTGTCTCGGGCGAGTTTCCCATTCAAATGCATGTAACAGTGAGAAACACACTGTCTTGGCGAAATAAAGCGTTTTTGAACAACTTCATATAAATCGCTGTAACTTTTGATAGAAGGCTCAGACACACATGTTTATGGCTTTATCTTATAGAACTCAATATCCCTGTGCTGGGCAAACAGGTCTTTGCAGCCGTTTGAGCTAAGATTTTAAAATTATTCACATAATGAAAACCTATACTTTGTCTCGGGCGAGTTTCCCATTCAAATGCATGTAACAGTGAGAAACGCATTGTGTTGGCGAAATAAAGGGTTTTTGTACAACTTCATATAAATAGCTGTAACTTTTGATAGAAGACTCAGACACACATGTTTATGGCTTTATCTTATAGAACTCAATATCCCCGTGCTGGGCAAACAGGTCTTTGCAGCCGTTTGAGCTAAGATTTTAAAATTATTCACATAATGAAAACCTATACTTTGTCTCGGGCGAGTTTCCCATTCAAATGCATGTAACAGTGAGAAACGCATTGTGTTGGCGAAAGAAAGCTTTTGAACAACTTCATATAAATCGCTGTAACTTTTGATAGACGACTCAGACAAACATGTTTATGGCTTTATCTTATAGAACTCAATATCCCCGTGCTGGGAAAACAGGTTTTGCAGCTGTTTGAGCTAAGATTTCCAAGTTATTCACATAATGAAAACTACTTTGTTTCGGTCGAGTTCCCCATTCAAATGCATGTAACAGTGAGAAACGCACTGTCTTGGCGAAATAAAGCGTTTTTCTACAACTTCATATAAATAGCTGTAACTTTTGATAGAAGACTCAGACACACATGTTTATGGCTTTATCTTATAGAACTCAATATCCCCGTGCTGGGCAAACAGGTCTTTGCAGCCGTTTGAGCTAAGATTTTAAAATTATTCACATAATGAAAACCTATACTTTGTCTCGGGCGAGTTTCCCATTCAAATGCATGTTACAGTGAGAAACACACTGTCTTGGCGAAATAAAGCGTTTTTGAACAACTTCATATAAATCGCTGTAACTTTTGATAGAAGACTCAGACACACATGTTTATGGCTTTATCTTATAGAACTCAATATCCCTGTGCTGGGCAAACAGGTCTTTGCAGCCGTTTGAGCTAAGATTTTAAAATTATTCACATAATGAAAACCTATACTTTGTCTCGGGCGAGTTTCCCATTCAAATGCATGTAACAGTGAGAAATGCATTGTGTTGGCGAAAGAAAGCTTTTGAACAACTTCATATAAATCGCTGTAACTTTTGATAGACGACTCAGACAAACATGTTTATGGCTTTATCTTATAGAACTCAATATCCCCGTGCTGGGCAAACAGGTTTTGCAGCCGTTTGAGCTAAGATTTTAAAATTATTCACATAATGAAAACCTATACTTTGTCTCGGGCGAGTTTCCCATTCAAATGCATGTAACAGTGAGAAACGCACTGTCTTTGGCGAAATAAAGGGTTTTTGTACAACTTCATATAAATAGCTGTAACTTTTGATAGAAGACTCAGACAAACATGTTTATGGCTTTATCTTATAGAACTCAATATCCCCGTGCTGGGAAAACAGGTTTTGCAGCTGTTTGAGCTAAGATTTCCAAGTTATTCACATAATGAAAACTACTTTGTTTCGGTCGAGTTCCCCATTCAAATGCATGTTACAGTGAGAAACGCACTGTCTTGGCGAAATAAAGCGTTTTTCTACAACTTCATATAAATAGCTGTAACTTTTGATAGAAGACTCAGACACACATGTTTATGGCTTTATCTTATAGAACTCAATATCCCCGTGCTGGGCAAACAGGTCTTTGCAGCCGTTTGAGCTAAGACTTTAAAATTATTCACATAATGAAAACCTATACTTTGTCTCGGGCGAGTTTCCCATTCAAATGCATGTTACAGTGAGAAACACACTGTCTTGGCGAAATAAAGCGTTTTTGAACAACTTCATATAAATAGCTGTAACTTTTGATAGAAGACTCAGACACACATGTTTATGGCTTTATCTTATAGAACTCAATATCCCTGTGCTGGGCAAACAGGTCTTTGCAGCCGTTTGAGCTAAGATTTTAAAATTATTCACATAATGAAAACCTATACTTTGTCTCAGGCGAGTTTCCCATTCAAATGCATGTAACAGTGAGAAACGCATTGTCTTGGCGAAAGAAAGCGTTTTTGAACAACTTCATATAAATCGCTGTAACTTTTGATAGAAGACTCAGACAAACATGTTTATGGCTTTATCTTATAGAACTCAATATCCCCGTGCTGGGCAAACAGGTTTTGCAGCCGATTGAGCTAAGATTTTAAAATTATTCACATAATGAAAACCTATACTTTGTCTCGGGCGAGTTTCCCATTCAAATGCATGTAACAGTGAGAAACGTATTGTGTTGGCGAAAGAAAGCTTTTGAACAACTTCATATAAATCGCTGTAACTTTTGATAGAAGACTCAGACAAACATGTTTATGGCTTTATCTTATAGAACTCAATATCCCCGTGCTGGGCAAACAGGTTTTGCAGCTGTTTGAGCTAAGATTTTAAAATTATTCACATAATGAAAACTACTTTGTTTCGGTCGAGTTCCCCATTCAAATGCATGTAACAGTGAGAAACACACTGTCTTGGCGAAAGAAAGCGTTTTTGTACAACTTCATATAAATCGCTGTAACTTTTGATAGAAGACTCAGACAAACATGTTTATGGCTTTATCTTATAGAACTCAATATCCCCGTGCTGGGCAAACAGGTTTTGCAGCTGTTTGAGCTAAGATTTCCAAGTTATTCACATAATGAAAACTACTTTGTTTCGGTCGAGTTGCCCATTCAAATGCATGTTACAGTGAGAAACGCACTGTCTTGGCGAAATAAAGCGTTTTTGTACAACTTCATATAAATAGCTGTAACTTTTGATAGAAGACTCGGATACACATGTTTATGGCTTTATCTTATAGAACTCAATATCCCCGTGCTGGGAAAACAGGTTTTGCAGCTGTTTGAGCTAAGATTTCCAAGTTATTCACATAATGAAAACTACTTTGTTTCGGTCGAGTTCCCCATTCAAATGCATGTAACAGTGAGAAACGCACTGTCTTGGCGAAATAAAGCGTTTTTGTACAACTTCATATAAATAGCTGTAACTTTTGATAGAAGACTCAGACAAACATGTTTATGGCTTTATCTTATAGAACTCAATATCCCCGTGCTGGGCAAACAGGTTTTGCAGCCGTTTGAGCTAAGATTTTAAAATTATTCACATAATGAAAACCTATACTTTGTCTCGGGCGAGTTTCCCATTCAAATGCATGTAACAGTGAGAAACGCACTGTCTTGGCGAAATAAAGGGTTTTTGTACAACTTCATATAAATAGCTGTAACTTTTGATAGAAGACTCAGACAAACATGTTTATGGCTTTATCTTATAGAACTCAATATCCCCGTGCTGGGAAAACAGGTTTTGCAGCTGTTTGAGCTAAGATTTCCAAGTTATTCACATAATGAAAACTACTTTGTTTCGGTCGAGTTCCCCATTCAAATGCATGTTACAGTGAGAAACGCACTGTCTTGGCGAAATAAAGCGTTTTTGAACAACTTCATATAAATAGCTGTAACTTTTGATAGAAGACTCAGACACACATGTTTATGGCTTTATCTTATAGAACTCAATATCCCCGTGCTGGGCAAACAGGTCTTTGCAGCCGTTTGAGCTAAGATTTTAAAATTATTCACATAATGAAAACCTATACTTTGTCTCGGGCGAGTTTCCCATTCAAATGCATGTTACAGTGAGAAACACACTGTCTTGGCGAAATAAAGCGTTTTTGAACAACTTCATATAAATCGCTGTAACTTTTGATAGACGACTCAGACAAACATGTTTATGGCTTTATCTTATAGAACTCAATATCCCCGTGCTGGGCAAACAGGTTTTTGCAGCCGTTTGAGCTAAGATTTTAAAATTATTCACATAATGAAAACCTATACTTTGTCTCGGGCGAGTTTCCCATTCAAATGCATGTAACAGTGAGAAACGCACTGTCTTGGCGAAATAAAGGCTTTTTGTACAACTTCATATAAATAGCTGTAACTTTTGATAGAAGACTCAGACAAACATGTTTATGGCTTTATCTTATAGAACTCAATATCCCCGTGCTGGGAAAACAGGTTTTGCAGCTGTTTGAGCTAAGATTTCCAAGTTATTCACATAATGAAAACTACTTTGTTTCGGTCGAGTTCCCCATTCAAATGCATGTTACAGTGAGAAACGCACTGTCTTGGCGAAATAAAGCGTTTTTGTACAACTTCATATAAATAGCTGTAACTTTTGATAGAAGACTCAGACAAACATGTTTATGGCTTTATCTTATAGAACTCAATATCCCCGTGCTGGGAAAACAGGTTTTGCAGCTGTTTGAGCTAAGATTTCCAAGTTATTCACATAATGAAAACTACTTTGTTTCGGTCGAGTTCCCCATTCAAATGCATGTTACAGTGAGAAACGCACTGTCTTGGCGAAATAAAGCGTTTTTGTACAACTTCATATAAATAGCTGTAACTTTTGATAGAAGACTCGGATACACATGTTTATGGCTTTATCTTATAGAACTCAATATCCCCGTGCTGGGCAAACAGGTTTTGCAGCCGTTTGAGCTAAGATTTTAAAATTATTCACATAATGAAAACCTATACTTTGTCTCGGGCGAGTTTCCCATTCAAATGCATGTAACAGTGAGAAACACACTGTCTTGGCGAAATAAAGCGTTTTTGAACAACTTCATATAAATCGCTGTAACTTTTGATAGAAGACTCAGACACACATGTTTATGGCTTTATCTTATAGAACTCAATATCCCTGTGCTGGGCAAACAGGTCTTTGCAGCCGTTTGAGCTAAGATTTTAAAATTATTCACATAATGAAAACCTATACTTTGTCTCGGGCGAGTTTCCCATTCAAATGCATGTAACAGTGAGAAACGCATTGTGTTGGCGAAATAAAGGGTTTTTGTACAACTTCATATAAATAGCTGTAAGTTTTGATAGAAGACTCAGACACACATGTTTATGGCTTTATCTTATAGAACTCAATATCCCCGTGCTGGGCAAACAGGTCTTTGCAGCCGTTTGAGCTAAGATTTTAAAATTATTCACATAATGAAAACCTATACTTTGTCTCGGGCGAGTTTCCCATTCAAATGCATGTAACAGTGAGAAACGCATTGTGTTGGCGAAAGAAAGCTTTTGAACAACTTCATATAAATCGCTGTAACTTTTGATAGACGACTCAGACAAACATGTTTATGGCTTTATCTTATAGAACTCAATATCCCCGTGCTGGGAAAACAGGTTTTGCAGCTGTTTGAGCTAAGATTTCCAAGTTATTCACATAATGAAAACTACTTTGTTTCGGTCGAGTTCCCCATTCAAATGCATGTTACAGTGAGAAACGCACTGTCTTGGCGAAATAAAGCGTTTTTCTACAACTTCATATAAATAGCTGTAACTTTTGATAGAAGACTCAGACACACATGTTTATGGCTTTATCTTATAGAACTCAATATCCCCGTGCTGGGCAAACAGGTCTTTGCAGCCGTTTGAGCTAAGATTTTAAAATTATTCACATAATGAAAACCTATACTTTGTCTCGGGCGAGTTTCCCATTCAAATGCATGTTACAGTGAGAAACACACTGTCTTGGCGAAATAAAGCGTTTTTGAACAACTTCATATAAATCGCTGTAACTTTTGATAGAAGACTCAGACACACATGTTTATGGCTTTATCTTATAGAACTCAATATCCCTGTGCTGGGCAAACAGGTCTTTGCAGCCGTTTGAGCTAAGATTTTAAAATTATTCACATAATGAAAACCTATACTTTGTCTCGGGCGAGTTTCCCATTCAAATGCATGTAACAGTGAGAAATGCATTGTGTTGGCGAAAGAAAGCTTTTGAACAACTTCATATAAATCGCTGTAACTTTTGATAGACGACTCAGACAAACATGTTTATGGCTTTATCTTATAGAACTCAATATCCCCGTGCTGGGCAAACAGGTTTTGCAGCCGTTTGAGCTAAGATTTTAAAATTATTCACATAATGAAAACCTATACTTTGTCTCGGGCGAGTTTCCCATTCAAATGCATGTAACAGTGAGAAACGCACTGTCTTGGCGAAATAAAGGGTTTTTGTACAACTTCATATAAATAGCTGTAACTTTTGATAGAAGACTCAGACACACATGTTTATGGCTTTATCTTATAGAACTCAATATCCCCGTGCTGGGCAAACAGGTCTTTGCAGCCGTTTGAGCTAAGATTTTAAAATTATTCACATAATGAAAACCTATACTTTGTCTCGGGCGAGTTTCCCATTCAAATGCATGTAACAGTGAGAAACGTATTGTGTTGGCGAAAGAAAGCTTTTGAACAACTTCATATAAATCGCTGTAACTTTTGATAGAAGACTCAGACAAACATGTTTATGGCTTTATCTTATAGAACTCAATATCCCCGTGCTGGGCAAACAGGTTTTGCAGCTGTTTGAGCTAAGATTTTAAAATTATTCACATAATGAAAACTACTTTGTTTCGGTCGAGTTCCCCATTCAAATGCATGTAACAGTGAGAAACACACTGTCTTGGCGAAAGAAAGCGTTTTTGTACAACTTCATATAAATCGCTGTAACTTTTGATAGAAGACTCAGACAAACATGTTTATGGCTTTATCTTATAGAACTCAATATCCCCGTGCTGGGCAAACAGGTTTTGCAGCTGTTTGAGCTAAGATTTCCAAGTTATTCACATAATGAAAACTACTTTGTTTCGGTCGAGTTGCCCATTCAAATGCATGTTACAGTGAGAAACGCACTGTCTTGGCGAAATAAAGCGTTTTTGTACAACTTCATATAAATAGCTGTAACTTTTGATAGAAGACTCGGATACACATGTTTATGGCTTTATCTTATAGAACTCAATATCCCCGTGCTGGGAAAACAGGTTTTGCAGCTGTTTGAGCTAAGATTTCCAAGTTATTCACATAATGAAAACTACTTTGTTTCGGTCGAGTTCCCCATTCAAATGCATGTAACAGTGAGAAACGCACTGTCTTGGCGAAATAAAGCGTTTTTGTACAACTTCATATAAATAGCTGTAACTTTTGATAGAAGACTCAGACAAACATGTTTATGGCTTTATCTTATAGAACTCAATATCCCCGTGCTGGGCAAACAGGTTTTGCAGCCGTTTGAGCTAAGATTTTAAAATTATTCACATAATGAAAACCTATACTTTGTCTCGGGCGAGTTTCCCATTCAAATGCATGTAACAGTGAGAAACGCACTGTCTTGGCGAAATAAAGGGTTTTTGTACAACTTCATATAAATAGCTGTAACTTTTGATAGAAGACTCAGACAAACATGTTTATGGCTTTATCTTATAGAACTCAATATCCCCGTGCTGGGAAAACAGGTTTTGCAGCTGTTTGAGCTAAGATTTCCAAGTTATTCACATAATGAAAACTACTTTGTTTCGGTCGAGTTCCCCATTCAAATGCATGTTACAGTGAGAAACGCACTGTCTTGGCGAAATAAAGCGTTTTTGAACAACTTCATATAAATAGCTGTAACTTTTGATAGAAGACTCAGACACACATGTTTATGGCTTTATCTTATAGAACTCAATATCCCCGTGCTGGGCAAACAGGTCTTTGCAGCCGTTTGAGCTAAGATTTTAAAATTATTCACATAATGAAAACCTATACTTTGTCTCGGGCGAGTTTCCCATTCAAATGCATGTTACAGTGAGAAACACACTGTCTTGGCGAAATAAAGCGTTTTTGAACAACTTCATATAAATCGCTGTAACTTTTGATAGACGACTCAGACAAACATGTTTATGGCTTTATCTTATAGAACTCAATATCCCCGTGCTGGGCAAACAGGTTTTTGCAGCCGTTTGAGCTAAGATTTTAAAATTATTCACATAATGAAAACCTATACTTTGTCTCGGGCGAGTTTCCCATTCAAATGCATGTAACAGTGAGAAACGCACTGTCTTGGCGAAATAAAGGCTTTTTGTACAACTTCATATAAATAGCTGTAACTTTTGATAGAAGACTCAGACAAACATGTTTATGGCTTTATCTTATAGAACTCAATATCCCCGTGCTGGGAAAACAGGTTTTGCAGCTGTTTGAGCTAAGATTTCCAAGTTATTCACATAATGAAAACTACTTTGTTTCGGTCGAGTTCCCCATTCAAATGCATGTTACAGTGAGAAACGCACTGTCTTGGCGAAATAAAGCGTTTTTGTACAACTTCATATAAATAGCTGTAACTTTTGATAGAAGACTCAGACAAACATGTTTATGGCTTTATCTTATAGAACTCAATATCCCCGTGCTGGGAAAACAGGTTTTGCAGCTGTTTGAGCTAAGATTTCCAAGTTATTCACATAATGAAAACTACTTTGTTTCGGTCGAGTTCCCCATTCAAATGCATGTTACAGTGAGAAACGCACTGTCTTGGCGAAATAAAGCGTTTTTGTACAACTTCATATAAATAGCTGTAACTTTTGATAGAAGACTCGGATACACATGTTTATGGCTTTATCTTATAGAACTCAATATCCCCGTGCTGGGCAAACAGGTTTTGCAGCCGTTTGAGCTAAGATTTTAAAATTATTCACATAATGAAAACCTATACTTTGTCTCGGGCGAGTTTCCCATTCAAATGCATGTAACAGTGAGAAACACACTGTCTTGGCGAAATAAAGCGTTTTTGAACAACTTCATATAAATCGCTGTAACTTTTGATAGAAGACTCAGACACACATGTTTATGGCTTTATCTTATAGAACTCAATATCCCTGTGCTGGGCAAACAGGTCTTTGCAGCCGTTTGAGCTAAGATTTTAAAATTATTCACATAATGAAAACCTATACTTTGTCTCGGGCGAGTTTCCCATTCAAATGCATGTAACAGTGAGAAACGCATTGTGTTGGCGAAATAAAGGGTTTTTGTACAACTTCATATAAATAGCTGTAAGTTTTGATAGAAGACTCAGACACACATGTTTATGGCTTTATCTTATAGAACTCAATATCCCCGTGCTGGGCAAACAGGTCTTTGCAGCCGTTTGAGCTAAGATTTTAAAATTATTCACATAATGAAAACCTATACTTTGTCTCGGGCGAGTTTCCCATTCAAATGCATGTAACAGTGAGAAACGCATTGTGTTGGCGAAAGAAAGCTTTTGAACAACTTCATATAAATCGCTGTAACTTTTGATAGACGACTCAGACAAACATGTTTATGGCTTTATCTTATAGAACTCAATATCCCCGTGCTGGGAAAACAGGTTTTGCAGCTGTTTGAGCTAAGATTTCCAAGTTATTCACATAATGAAAACTACTTTGTTTCGGTCGAGTTCCCCATTCAAATGCATGTTACAGTGAGAAACGCACTGTCTTGGCGAAATAAAGCGTTTTTCTACAACTTCATATAAATAGCTGTAACTTTTGATAGAAGACTCAGACACACATGTTTATGGCTTTATCTTATAGAACTCAATATCCCCGTGCTGGGCAAACAGGTCTTTGCAGCCGTTTGAGCTAAGATTTTAAAATTATTCACATAATGAAAACCTATACTTTGTCTCGGGCGAGTTTCCCATTCAAATGCATGTTACAGTGAGAAACACACTGTCTTGGCGAAATAAAGCGTTTTTGAACAACTTCATATAAATCGCTGTAACTTTTGATAGAAGACTCAGACACACATGTTTATGGCTTTATCTTATAGAACTCAATATCCCTGTGCTGGGCAAACAGGTCTTTGCAGCCGTTTGAGCTAAGATTTTAAAATTATTCACATAATGAAAACCTATACTTTGTCTCGGGCGAGTTTCCCATTCAAATGCATGTAACAGTGAGAAATGCATTGTGTTGGCGAAAGAAAGCTTTTGAACAACTTCATATAAATCGCTGTAACTTTTGATAGACGACTCAGACAAACATGTTTATGGCTTTATCTTATAGAACTCAATATCCCCGTGCTGGGAAAACAGGTTTTGCAGCTGTTTGAGCTAAGATTTCCAAGTTATTCACATAATGAAAACTACTTTGTTTCGGTCGAGTTCCCCATTCAAATGCATGTTACAGTGAGAAACGCACTGTCTTGGCGAAATAAAGCGTTTTTCTACAACTTCATATAAATAGCTGTAACTTTTGATAGAAGACTCAGACAAACATGTTTATGGCTTTATCTTATAGAACTCAATATCCCCGTGCTGGGAAAACAGGTTTTGCAGCTGTTTGAGCTAAGATTTCCAAGTTATTCACATAATGAAAACTACTTTGTTTCGGTCGAGTTCCCCATTCAAATGCATGTTACAGTGAGAAACGCACTGTCTTGGCGAAATAAAGCGTTTTTCTACAACTTCATATAAATAGCTGTAACTTTTGATAGAAGACTCAGACACACATGTTTATGGCTTTATCTTATAGAACTCAATATCCCCGTGCTGGGCAAACAGGTCTTTGCAGCCGTTTGAGCTAAGATTTTAAAATTATTCACATAATGAAAACCTATACTTTGTCTCGGGCGAGTTTCCCATTCAAATGCATGTTACAGTGAGAAACACACTGTCTTGGCGAAATAAAGCGTTTTTGAACAACTTCATATAAATCGCTGTAACTTTTGATAGAAGACTCAGACACACATGTTTATGGCTTTATCTTATAGAACTCAATATCCCTGTGCTGGGCAAACAGGTCTTTGCAGCCGTTTGAGCTAAGATTTTAAAATTATTCACATAATGAAAACCTATACTTTGTCTCAGGCGAGTTTCCCATTCAAATGCATGTAACAGTGAGAAACGCATTGTCTTGGCGAAAGAAAGCGTTTTTGAACAACTTCATATAAATCGCTGTAACTTTTGATAGAAGACTCAGACAAACATGTTTATGGCTTTATCTTATAGAACTCAATATCCCCGTGCTGGGCAAACAGGTTTTGCAGCCGATTGAGCTAAGATTTTAAAATTATTCACATAATGAAAACCTATACTTTGTCTCGGGCGAGTTTCCCATTCAAATGCATGTAACAGTGAGAAACGCATTGTGTTGGCGAAAGAAAGCTTTTGAACAACTTCATATAAATCGCTGTAACTTTTGATAGAAGACTCAGACAAACATGTTTATGGCTTTATCTTATAGAACTCAATATCCCCGTGCTGGGCAAACAGGTTTTGCAGCTGTTTGAGCTAAGATTTTAAAATTATTCACATAATGAAAACTACTTTGTTTCGGTCGAGTTCCCCATTCAAATGCATGTAACAGTGAGAAACACACTGTCTTGGCGAAAGAAAGCGTTTTTGTACAACTTCATATAAATCGCTGTAACTTTTGATAGAAGACTCAGACAAACATGTTTATGGCTTTATCTTATAGAACTCAATATCCCCGTGCTGGGCAAACAGGTTTTGCAGGTGTTTGAGCTAAGATTTCCAAGTTATTCACATAATGAAAACTACTTTGTTTCGGTCGAGTTGCCCATTCAAATGCATGTTACAGTGAGAAACGCACTGTCTTGGCGAAATAAAGCGTTTTTGTACAACTTCATATAAATAGCTGTAACTTTTGATAGAAGACTCGGATACACATGTTTATGGCTTTATCTTATAGAACTCAATATCCCCGTGCTGGGAAAACAGGTTTTGCAGCTGTTTGAGCTAAGATTTCCAAGTTATTCACATAATGAAAACTACTTTGTTTCGGTCGAGTTCCCCATTCAAATGCATGTAACAGTGAGAAACGCACTGTCTTGGCGAAATAAAGCGTTTTTGTACAACTTCATATAAATAGCTGTAACTTTTGATAGAAGACTCAGACAAACATGTTTATGGCTTTATCTTATAGAACTCAATATCCCCGTGCTGGGCAAACAGGTCTTTGCAGCCGTTTGAGCTAAGATTTTAAAATTATTCACATAATGAAAACCTATACTTTGTCTCGG
Source organism: Aulonocara sp. 'chitande type north' Nkhata Bay (assembly GCF_057382095.1). NCBI lineage: Eukaryota > Metazoa > Chordata > Actinopteri > Cichliformes > Cichlidae > Aulonocara > Aulonocara sp. 'chitande type north' Nkhata Bay. The sequence goes on along the minus strand of NC_141362.1, from coordinate 752,876 downwards.
GCGAGTTTCCCATTCAAATGCATGTAACAGTGAGAAACACACTGTCTTGGCGAAATAAAGCGTTTTTGAACAACTTCATATAAATCGCTGTAACTTTTGATAGAAGACTCAGACACACATGTTTATGGCTTTATCTTATAGAACTCAATATCCCCGTGCTGGGCAAACAGGTTTTGCAGCCGTTTGAGCTAAGATTTTAAAATTATTCACATAATGAAAACCTATACTTTGTCTCGGGCGAGTTTCCCATTCAAATGCATGTAACAGTGAGAAACGCATTGTGTTGGCGAAAGAAAGCTTTTGAACAACTTCATATAAATCGCTGTAACTTTTGATAGAAAACTCAGACAAACATGTTTATGGCTTTATCTTATAGAACTCAATATCCCCGTGCTGGGCAAACAGGTTTTGCAGCCGTTTGAGCTAAGATTTTAAAATTATTCACATAATGAAAACCTATACTTTGTCTCGGGCGAGTTTCCCATTCAAATGCATGTAACAGTGAGAAACGCACTGTCTTGGCGAAATAAAGGGTTTTTGTACAACTTCATATAAATAGCTGTAACTTTTGATAGAAGACTCAGACAAACATGTTTATGGCTTTATCTTATAGAACTCAATATCCCCGTGCTGGGAAAACAGGTTTTGCAGCTGTTTGAGCTAAGATTTCCAAGTTATTCACATAATGAAAACTACTTTGTTTCGGTCGAGTTCCCCATTCAAATGCATGTTACAGTGAGAAACGCACTGTCTTGGCGAAATAAAGCGTTTTTGTACAACTTCATATAAATAGCTGTAACTTTTGATAGAAGACTCAGACAAACATGTTTATGGCTTTATCTTATAGAACTCAATATCCCCGTGCTGGGAAAACAGGTTTTGCAGCCGTTTGAGCTAAGATTTCCAAGTTATTCACATAATGAAAACTACTTTGTTTCGGTCGAGTTGCCCATTCAAATGCATGTTACAGTGAGAAACGCACTGTCTTGGCGAAATAAAGGGTTTTTGTACAACTTCATATAAATAGCTGTAACTTTTGATAGAAGACTCAGACAAACATGTTTATGGCTTTATCTTATAGAACTCAATATCCCCGTGCTGGGAAAACAGGTTTTGCAGCTGTTTGAGCTAAGATTTCCAAGTTATTCACATAATGAAAACTACTTTGTCTCGGGCGAGTTTCCCATTCAAATGCATGTTACAGTGAGAAACGCATTGTCTTGGCGAAAGAAAGCGTTTTTGAACAACTTCATATAAATCGCTGTAACTTTTGATAGAAGACTCAGACAAACATGTTTATGGCTTTATCTTATAGAACTCAATATCCCCGTGCTGGGCAAACAGGTTTTGCAGCCGATTGAGCTAAGATTTTAAAATTATTCACATAATGAAAACCTATACTTTGTCTCGGGCGAGTTTCCCATTCAAATGCATGTAACAGTGAGAAACGCATTGTGTTGGCGAAAGAAAGCTTTTGAACAACTTCATATAAATCGCTGTAACTTTTGATAGAAGACTCAGACAAACATGTTTATGGCTTTATCTTATAGAACTCAATATCCCCGTGCTGGGCAAACAGGTTTTGCAGCTGTTTGAGCTAAGATTTTAAAATTATTCACATAATGAAAACTACTTTGTTTCGGTCGAGTTCCCCATTCAAATGCATGTAACAGTGAGAAACACACTGTCTTGGCGAAAGAAAGCGTTTTTGTACAACTTCATATAAATAGCTGTAACTTTTGATAGAAGACTCAGACAAACATGTTTATGGCTTTATCTTATAGAACTCAATATCCCCGTGCTGGGCAAACAGGTTTTGCAGCCGATTGAGCTAAGATTTTAAAATTATTCACATAATGAAAACCTATACTTTGTCTCGGGCGAGTTTCCCATTCAAATGCATGTAACAGTGAGAAACGCATTGTGTTGGCGAAAGAAAGCTTTTGAACAACTTCATATAAATCGCTGTAACTTTTGATAGAAGACTCGGATACACATGTTTATGGCTTTATCTTATAGAACTCAATATCCCCGTGCTGGGCAAACAGGTTTTGCAGCCGTTTGAGCTAAGATTTTAAAATTATTCACATAATGAAAACCTATACTTTGTCTCGGGCGAGTTTCCCATTCAAATGCATGTAACAGTGAGAAACGCATTGTGTTGGCGAAAGAAAGCTTTTGAACAACTTCATATAAATCGCTGTAACTTTTGATAGAAGACTCAGACAAACATGTTTATGGCTTTATCTTATAGAACTCAATATCCCCGTGCTGGGCAAACAGGTTTTGCAGCTGTTTGAGCTAAGATTTCCAAGTTATTCACATAATGAAAACTACTTTGTTTCGGTCGAGTTTCCCATTCAAATGCATGTTACAGTGAGAAACGCACTGTCTTGGCGAAATAAAGCGTTTTTGTACAACTTCATATAAATAGCTGTAACTTTTGATAGAAGACTCGGATACACATGTTTATGGCTTTATCTTATAGAACTCAATATCCCCGTGCTGGGCAAACAGGTCTTTGCAGCCGTTTGAGCTAAGATTTTAAAATTATTCACATAATGAAAACCTATACTTTGTCTCGGGCGAGTTTCCCATTCAAATGCATGTTACAGTGAGAAACACACTGTCTTGGCGAAATAAAGCGTTTTTGAACAACTTCATATAAATCGCTGTAACTTTTGATAGACGACTCAGACAAACATGTTTATGGCTTTATCTTATAGAACTCAATATCCCCGTGCTGGGAAAACAGGTTTTGCAGCTGTTTGAGCTAAGATTTCCAAGTTATTCACATAATGAAAACTACTTTGTTTCGGTCGAGTTCCCCATTCAAATGCATGTTACAGTGAGAAACGCACTGTCTTGGCGAAATAAAGCGTTTTTCTACAACTTCATATAAATAGCTGTAACTTTTGATAGAAGACTCAGACACACATGTTTATGGCTTTATCTTATAGAACTCAATATCCCCGTGCTGGGCAAACAGGTCTTTGCAGCCGTTTGAGCTAAGATTTTAAAATTATTCACATAATGAAAACCTATACTTTGTCTCGGGCGAGTTTCCCATTCAAATGCATGTTACAGTGAGAAACACACTGTCTTGGCGAAATAAAGCGTTTTTGAACAACTTCATATAAATCGCTGTAACTTTTGATAGAAGACTCAGACACACATGTTTATGGCTTTATCTTATAGAACTCAATATCCCTGTGCTGGGCAAACAGGTCTTTGCAGCCGTTTGAGCTAAGATTTTAAAATTATTCACATAATGAAAACCTATACTTTGTCTCGGGCGAGTTTCCCATTCAAATGCATGTAACAGTGAGAAACGCATTGTGTTGGCGAAAGAAAGCTTTTGAACAACTTCATATAAATCGCTGTAACTTTTGATAGACGACTCAGACAAACATGTTTATGGCTTTATCTTATAGAACTCAATATCCCCGTGCTGGGCAAACAGGTTTTGCAGCCGTTTGAGCTAAGATTTTAAAATTATTCACATAATGAAAACCTATACTTTGTCTCGGGCGAGTTTCCCATTCAAATGCATGTAACAGTGAGAAACGCACTGTCTTGGCGAAATAAAGGGTTTTTGTACAACTTCATATAAATAGCTGTAACTTTTGATAGAAGACTCAGACAAACATGTTTATGGCTTTATCTTATAGAACTCAATATCCCCGTGCTGGGAAAACAGGTTTTGCAGCTGTTTGAGCTAAGATTTCCAAGTTATTCACATAATGAAAACTACTTTGTTTCGGTCGAGTTCCCCATTCAAATGCATGTTACAGTGAGAAACGCACTGTCTTGGCGAAATAAAGCGTTTTTCTACAACTTCATATAAATAGCTGTAACTTTTGATAGAAGACTCAGACAAACATGTTTATGGCTTTATCTTATAGAACTCAATATCCCCGTGCTGGGCAAACAGGTCTTTGCAGCCGTTTGAGCTAAGATTTTAAAATTATTCACATAATGAAAACCTATACTTTGTCTCGGGCGAGTTTCCCATTCAAATGCATGTTACAGTGAGAAACACACTGTCTTGGCGAAATAAAGCGTTTTTGAACAACTTCATATAAATCGCTGTAACTTTTGATAGAAGACTCAGACACACATGTTTATGGCTTTATCTTATAGAACTCAATATCCCTGTGCTGGGCAAACAGGTCTTTGCAGCCGTTTGAGCTAAGATTTTAAAATTATTCACATAATGAAAACCTATACTTTGTCTCAGGCGAGTTTCCCATTCAAATGCATGTAACAGTGAGAAACGCATTGTCTTGGCGAAAGAAAGCGTTTTTGAACAACTTCATATAAATCGCTGTAACTTTTGATAGAAGACTCAGACAAACATGTTTATGGCTTTATCTTATAGAACTCAATATCCCCGTGCTGGGCAAACAGGTTTTGCAGCCGATTGAGCTAAGATTTTAAAATTATTCACATAATGAAAACCTATACTTTGTCTCGGGCGAGTTTCCCATTCAAATGCATGTAACAGTGAGAAACGCATTGTGTTGGCGAAAGAAAGCTTTTGAACAACTTCATATAAATCGCTGTAACTTTTGATAGAAGACTCAGACAAACATGTTTATGGCTTTATCTTATAGAACTCAATATCCCCGTGCTGGGCAAACAGGTTTTGCAGCTGTTTGAGCTAAGATTTTAAAATTATTCACATAATGAAAACTACTTTGTTTCGGTCGAGTTCCCCATTCAAATGCATGTAACAGTGAGAAACACACTGTCTTGGCGAAAGAAAGCGTTTTTGTACAACTTCATATAAATCGCTGTAACTTTTGATAGAAGACTCAGACAAACATGTTTATGGCTTTATCTTATAGAACTCAATATCCCCGTGCTGGGCAAACAGGTTTTGCAGCTGTTTGAGCTAAGATTTCCAAGTTATTCACATAATGAAAACTACTTTGTTTCGGTCGAGTTCCCCATTCAAATGCATGTAACAGTGAGAAACGCACTGTCTTGGCGAAATAAAGCGTTTTTGTACAACTTCATATAAATCGCTGTAACTTTTGATAGACGACTCAGACAAACATGTTTATGGCTTTATCTTATAGAACTCAATATCCCCGTGCTGGGCAAACAGGTCTTTGCAGCCGTTTGAGCTAAGATTTTAAAATTATTCACATAATGAAAACCTATACTTTGTCTCGGGCGAGTTTCCCATTCAAATGCATGTAACAGTGAGAAACACACTGTCTTGGCGAAATAAAGCGTTTTTGAACAACTTCATATAAATCGCTGTAACTTTTGATAGAAGACTCAGACAAACATGTTTATGGCTTTATCTTATAGAACTCAATATCCCCGTGCTGGGCAAACAGGTTTTGCAGCCGTTTGAGCTAAGATTTTAAAATTATTCACATAATGAAAACCTATACTTTGTCTCGGGCGAGTTTCCCATTCAAATGCATGTAACAGTGAGAAACGCATTGTGTTGGCGAAAGAAAGCTTTTGAACAACTTCATATAAATCGCTGTAACTTTTGATAGAAGACTCAGACAAACATGTTTATGGCTTTATCTTATAGAACTCAATATCCCCGTGCTGGGCAAACAGGTTTTGCAGCTGTTTGAGCTAAGATTTTAAAATTATTCACATAATGAAAACTACTTTGTTTCGGTCGAGTTCCCCATTCAAATGCATGTAACAGTGAGAAACACACTGTCTTGGCGAAAGAAAGCGTTTTTGTACAACTTCATATAAATCGCTGTAACTTTTGATAGAAGACTCAGACAAACATGTTTATGGCTTTATCTTATAGAACTCAATATCCCCGTGCTGGGCAAACAGGTTTTGCAGCTGTTTGAGCTAAGATTTCCAAGTTATTCACATAATGAAAACTACTTTGTTTCGGTCGAGTTGCCCATTCAAATGCATGTTACAGTGAGAAACGCACTGTCTTGGCGAAATAAAGCGTTTTTGTACAACTTCATATAAATAGCTGTAACTTTTGATAGAAGACTCGGATACACATGTTTATGGCTTTATCTTATAGAACTCAATATCCCCGTGCTGGGAAAACAGGTTTTGCAGCTGTTTGAGCTAAGATTTCCAAGTTATTCACATAATGAAAACTACTTTGTTTCGGTCGAGTTTCCCATTCAAATGCATGTAACAGTGAGAAACACACTGTCTTGGCGAAATAAAGCGTTTTTGAACAACTTCATATAAATCGCTGTAACTTTTGATAGAAGACTCAGACAAACATGTTTATGGCTTTATCTTATAGAACTCAATATCCCCGTGCTGGGCAAACAGGTTTTGCAGCCGTTTGAGCTAAGATTTTAAAATTATTCACATAATGAAAACCTATACTTTGTCTCGGGCGAGTTTCCCATTCAAATGCATGTAACAGTGAGAAACGCACTGTCTTGGCGAAAGAAAGCTTTTGAACAACTTCATATAAATCGCTGTAACTTTTGATAGAAAACTCAGACAAACATGTTTATGGCTTTATCTTATAGAACTCAATATCCCCGTGCTGGGCAAACAGGTTTTGCAGCTGTTTGAGCTAAGATTTCCAAGTTATTCACATAATGAAAACTACTTTGTTTCGGTCGAGTTCCCCATTCAAATGCATGTTACAGTGAGAAACGCACTGTCTTGGCGAAATAAAGCGTTTTTGTACAACTTCATATAAATAGCTGTAACTTTTGATAGAAGACTCGGAAACACATGTTTATGGCTTTATCTTATAGAACTCAAGGTCCCCGTGCTGGGCAAACAGGTCTTTGCAGCCGTTTGAGCTAAGATTTTAAAATTATTCACATAATGAAAACCTATACTTTGTCTCGGGCGAGTTTCCCATTCAAATGCATGTAACAGTGAGAAACACACTGTCTTGGCGAAATAAAGCGTTTTTGTACAACTTCATATAAATCGCTGTAACTTTTGATAGAAGACTCAGACAAACATGTTTATGGCTTTATCTTATAGAACTCAATATCCCCGTGCTGGGCAAACAGGTTTTGCAGCCGATTGAGCTAAGATTTTAAAATTATTCACATAATGAAAACCTATACTTTGTCTCGAGCGAGTTTCCCATTCAAATGCATGTAACAGTGAGAAACGCATTGTGTTGGCGAAAGAAAGCTTTTGAACAACTTCATATAAATCGCTGTAACTTTTGATAGAAGACTCAGACAAACATGTTTATGGCTTTATCTTATAGAACTCAATATCCCCGTGCTGGGCAAACAGGTTTTGCAGCCGTTTGAGCTAAGATTTTAAAATTATTCACATAATGAAAACCTATACTTTGTCTCGGGCGAGTTTCCCATTCAAATGCATGTAACAGTGAGAAACGCATTGTGTTGGCGAAAGAAAGCTTTTGAACAACTTCATATAAATCGCTGTAACTTTTGATAGAAGACTCAGACAAACATGTTTATGGCTTTATCTTATAGAACTCAATATCCCCGTGCTGGGCAAACAGGTTTTGCAGCTGTTTGAGCTAAGATTTTAAAATTATTCACATAATGAAAACTACTTTGTCTCGGGCGAGTTCCCCATTCAAATGCATGTAACAGTGAGAAACACACTGTCTTGGCGAAAGAAAGCGTTTTTGTACAACTTCATATAAATAGCTGTAACTTTTGATAGAAGACTCAGACAAACATGTTTATGGCTTTATCTTATAGAACTCAATATCCCCGTGCTGGGCAAACAGGTCTTTGCAGCCGTTTGAGCTAAGATTTTAAAATTATTCACATAATGAAAACCTATACTTTGTTTCGGGCGAGTTTCCCATTCAAATGCATGTAACAGTGAGAAACACACTGTCTTGGCGAAAGAAAGCGTTTTTGTACAACTTCATATAAATAGCTGTAACTTTTGATAGAAGACTCGGAAACACATGTTTATGGCTTTATCTTATAGAACTCAAGGTCTCCGTGCTGGGCAAACAGGTCTTTGCAGCCGTTTGAGCTAAGATTTTAAAATTATTCACATAATGAAAACCTAAACTTTGTCTCGGGCGAGTTTCCCATTCAAATGCATGTAACAGTGAGAAACGCATTGTGTTGGCGAAAGAAAGCTTTTGAACAACTTCATATAAATCGCTGTAACTTTTGATAGAAGACTCAGACAAACATGTTTATGGCTTTATCTTATAGAACTCAATATCCCCGTGCTGGGCAAACAGGTCTTTGCAGCCGTTTGAGCTAAGATTTTAAAATTATTCACATAATGAAAACCTATACTTTGTCTCGGGCGAGTTTCCCATTCAAATGCATGTAACAGTGAGAAACACACTGTCTTGGCGAAAGAAAGCGTTTTTGTACAACTTCATATAAATCGCTGTAACTTTTGATAGAAGACTCAGACACACATGTTTATGGCTTTATCTTATAGAACTCAATATCCCCGTGCTGGGCAAACAGGTTTTGCAGCCGTTTGAGCTAAGATTTTAAAATTATTCACATAATGAAAACCTATACTTTGTCTCGGGCGAGTTTCCCATTCAAATGCATGTAACAGTGAGAAACACACTGTCTTGGCGAAAGAAAGCGTTTTTGAACAACTTCATATAAATCGCTGTAACTTTTGATAGAAGACTCAGACACACATATTTAAGGTTTTATCTTATAGAACTCAATATCCCTGTGCTGGGCAAACAGAACAGGTTTTGCAGCCGTTTGAGCTAAGATTTTAAAATTATTCACATAATGAAAACCTATACTTTGTCTCGGGCGAGTTTCCCATTCAAATGCATGTAACTGTGAGAAACACACTGTCTTGGCGAAAGAAAGCATTTTGGTACAACTTCATATAAATCGATGTAACTTTTGATAGAAGACTCAGAAACACATGTTTATGGCTTTATCTTATAGAACTCAATGTCCCCGTGCTGGGCAAACAGGTTTTGCAGCCGTTTGAGCTAAGATTTTAAAATTATTCACATAATGAAAACTACTTTGTTTCGGTCGAGTTCCCCATTCAAATGCATGTAACAGTGAGAAACACACTGTCTTGGCGAAAGAAAGCGTTTTTGTACAACTTCATATAAATAGCTGTAACTTTTGATAGAAGACTCAGACAAACATGTTTATGGCTTTATCTTATAGAACTCAATATCCCCGTGCTGGGCAAACAGGTTTTGCAGCCGATTGAGCTAAGATTTTAAAATTATTCACATAATGAAAACCTATACTTTGTCTCGGGCGAGTTTCCCATTCAAATGCATGTAACAGTGAGAAACGCATTGTGTTGGCGAAAGAAAGCTTTTGAACAACTTCATATAAATCGCTGTAACTTTTGATAGAAGACTCGGATACACATGTTTATGGCTTTATCTTATAGAACTCAATATCCCCGTGCTGGGCAAACAGGTTTTGCAGCCGTTTGAGCTAAGATTTTAAAATTATTCACATAATGAAAACCTATACTTTGTCTCGGGCGAGTTTCCCATTCAAATGCATGTAACAGTGAGAAACGCATTGTGTTGGCGAAAGAAAGCTTTTGAACAACTTCATATAAATCGCTGTAACTTTTGATAGAAGACTCAGACAAACATGTTTATGGCTTTATCTTATAGAACTCAATATCCCCGTGCTGGGCAAACAGGTTTTGCAGCTGTTTGAGCTAAGATTTCCAAGTTATTCACATAATGAAAACTACTTTGTTTCGGTCGAGTTTCCCATTCAAATGCATGTTACAGTGAGAAACGCACTGTCTTGGCGAAATAAAGCGTTTTTGTACAACTTCATATAAATAGCTGTAACTTTTGATAGAAGACTCGGATACACATGTTTATGGCTTTATCTTATAGAACTCAATATCCCCGTGCTGGGCAAACAGGTCTTTGCAGCCGTTTGAGCTAAGATTTTAAAATTATTCACATAATGAAAACCTATACTTTGTCTCGGGCGAGTTTCCCATTCAAATGCATGTTACAGTGAGAAACACACTGTCTTGGCGAAATAAAGCGTTTTTGAACAACTTCATATAAATCGCTGTAACTTTTGATAGACGACTCAGACAAACATGTTTATGGCTTTATCTTATAGAACTCAATATCCCCGTGCTGGGAAAACAGGTTTTGCAGCTGTTTGAGCTAAGATTTCCAAGTTATTCACATAATGAAAACTACTTTGTTTCGGTCGAGTTCCCCATTCAAATGCATGTTACAGTGAGAAACGCACTGTCTTGGCGAAATAAAGCGTTTTTCTACAACTTCATATAAATAGCTGTAACTTTTGATAGAAGACTCAGACACACATGTTTATGGCTTTATCTTATAGAACTCAATATCCCCGTGCTGGGCAAACAGGTCTTTGCAGCCGTTTGAGCTAAGATTTTAAAATTATTCACATAATGAAAACCTATACTTTGTCTCGGGCGAGTTTCCCATTCAAATGCATGTTACAGTGAGAAACACACTGTCTTGGCGAAATAAAGCGTTTTTGAACAACTTCATATAAATCGCTGTAACTTTTGATAGAAGACTCAGACACACATGTTTATGGCTTTATCTTATAGAACTCAATATCCCTGTGCTGGGCAAACAGGTCTTTGCAGCCGTTTGAGCTAAGATTTTAAAATTATTCACATAATGAAAACCTATACTTTGTCTCGGGCGAGTTTCCCATTCAAATGCATGTAACAGTGAGAAACGCATTGTGTTGGCGAAAGAAAGCTTTTGAACAACTTCATATAAATCGCTGTAACTTTTGATAGACGACTCAGACAAACATGTTTATGGCTTTATCTTATAGAACTCAATATCCCCGTGCTGGGCAAACAGGTTTTGCAGCCGTTTGAGCTAAGATTTTAAAATTATTCACATAATGAAAACCTATACTTTGTCTCGGGCGAGTTTCCCATTCAAATGCATGTAACAGTGAGAAACGCACTGTCTTGGCGAAATAAAGGGTTTTTGTACAACTTCATATAAATAGCTGTAACTTTTGATAGAAGACTCAGACAAACATGTTTATGGCTTTATCTTATAGAACTCAATATCCCCGTGCTGGGAAAACAGGTTTTGCAGCTGTTTGAGCTAAGATTTCCAAGTTATTCACATAATGAAAACTACTTTGTTTCGGTCGAGTTCCCCATTCAAATGCATGTTACAGTGAGAAACGCACTGTCTTGGCGAAATAAAGCGTTTTTCTACAACTTCATATAAATAGCTGTAACTTTTGATAGAAGACTCAGACAAACATGTTTATGGCTTTATCTTATAGAACTCAATATCCCCGTGCTGGGCAAACAGGTCTTTGCAGCCGTTTGAGCTAAGATTTTAAAATTATTCACATAATGAAAACCTATACTTTGTCTCGGGCGAGTTTCCCATTCAAATGCATGTTACAGTGAGAAACACACTGTCTTGGCGAAATAAAGCGTTTTTGAACAACTTCATATAAATCGCTGTAACTTTTGATAGAAGACTCAGACACACATGTTTATGGCTTTATCTTATAGAACTCAATATCCCTGTGCTGGGCAAACAGGTCTTTGCAGCCGTTTGAGCTAAGATTTTAAAATTATTCACATAATGAAAACCTATACTTTGTCTCAGGCGAGTTTCCCATTCAAATGCATGTAACAGTGAGAAACGCATTGTCTTGGCGAAAGAAAGCGTTTTTGAACAACTTCATATAAATCGCTGTAACTTTTGATAGAAGACTCAGACAAACATGTTTATGGCTTTATCTTATAGAACTCAATATCCCCGTGCTGGGCAAACAGGTTTTGCAGCCGATTGAGCTAAGATTTTAAAATTATTCACATAATGAAAACCTATACTTTGTCTCGGGCGAGTTTCCCATTCAAATGCATGTAACAGTGAGAAACGCATTGTGTTGGCGAAAGAAAGCTTTTGAACAACTTCATATAAATCGCTGTAACTTTTGATAGAAGACTCAGACAAACATGTTTATGGCTTTATCTTATAGAACTCAATATCCCCGTGCTGGGCAAACAGGTTTTGCAGCTGTTTGAGCTAAGATTTTAAAATTATTCACATAATGAAAACTACTTTGTTTCGGTCGAGTTCCCCATTCAAATGCATGTAACAGTGAGAAACACACTGTCTTGGCGAAAGAAAGCGTTTTTGTACAACTTCATATAAATCGCTGTAACTTTTGATAGAAGACTCAGACAAACATGTTTATGGCTTTATCTTATAGAACTCAATATCCCCGTGCTGGGCAAACAGGTTTTGCAGCTGTTTGAGCTAAGATTTCCAAGTTATTCACATAATGAAAACTACTTTGTTTCGGTCGAGTTCCCCATTCAAATGCATGTAACAGTGAGAAACGCACTGTCTTGGCGAAATAAAGCGTTTTTGTACAACTTCATATAAATCGCTGTAACTTTTGATAGACGACTCAGACAAACATGTTTATGGCTTTATCTTATAGAACTCAATATCCCCGTGCTGGGCAAACAGGTCTTTGCAGCCGTTTGAGCTAAGATTTTAAAATTATTCACATAATGAAAACCTATACTTTGTCTCGGGCGAGTTTCCCATTCAAATGCATGTAACAGTGAGAAACACACTGTCTTGGCGAAATAAAGCGTTTTTGAACAACTTCATATAAATCGCTGTAACTTTTGATAGAAGACTCAGACAAACATGTTTATGGCTTTATCTTATAGAACTCAATATCCCCGTGCTGGGCAAACAGGTTTTGCAGCCGTTTGAGCTAAGATTTTAAAATTATTCACATAATGAAAACCTATACTTTGTCTCGGGCGAGTTTCCCATTCAAATGCATGTAACAGTGAGAAACGCATTGTGTTGGCGAAAGAAAGCTTTTGAACAACTTCATATAAATCGCTGTAACTTTTGATAGAAGACTCAGACAAACATGTTTATGGCTTTATCTTATAGAACTCAATATCCCCGTGCTGGGCAAACAGGTTTTGCAGCTGTTTGAGCTAAGATTTTAAAATTATTCACATAATGAAAACTACTTTGTTTCGGTCGAGTTCCCCATTCAAATGCATGTAACAGTGAGAAACACACTGTCTTGGCGAAAGAAAGCGTTTTTGTACAACTTCATATAAATCGCTGTAACTTTTGATAGAAGACTCAGACAAACATGTTTATGGCTTTATCTTATAGAACTCAATATCCCCGTGCTGGGCAAACAGGTTTTGCAGCTGTTTGAGCTAAGATTTCCAAGTTATTCACATAATGAAAACTACTTTGTTTCGGTCGAGTTGCCCATTCAAATGCATGTTACAGTGAGAAACGCACTGTCTTGGCGAAATAAAGCGTTTTTGTACAACTTCATATAAATAGCTGTAACTTTTGATAGAAGACTCGGATACACATGTTTATGGCTTTATCTTATAGAACTCAATATCCCCGTGCTGGGAAAACAGGTTTTGCAGCTGTTTGAGCTAAGATTTCCAAGTTATTCACATAATGAAAACTACTTTGTTTCGGTCGAGTTTCCCATTCAAATGCATGTAACAGTGAGAAACACACTGTCTTGGCGAAATAAAGCGTTTTTGAACAACTTCATATAAATCGCTGTAACTTTTGATAGAAGACTCAGACAAACATGTTTATGGCTTTATCTTATAGAACTCAATATCCCCGTGCTGGGCAAACAGGTTTTGCAGCCGTTTGAGCTAAGATTTTAAAATTATTCACATAATGAAAACCTATACTTTGTCTCGGGCGAGTTTCCCATTCAAATGCATGTAACAGTGAGAAACGCACTGTCTTGGCGAAAGAAAGCTTTTGAACAACTTCATATAAATCGCTGTAACTTTTGATAGAAAACTCAGACAAACATGTTTATGGCTTTATCTTATAGAACTCAATATCCCCGTGCTGGGCAAACAGGTTTTGCAGCTGTTTGAGCTAAGATTTCCAAGTTATTCACATAATGAAAACTACTTTGTTTCGGTCGAGTTCCCCATTCAAATGCATGTTACAGTGAGAAACGCACTGTCTTGGCGAAATAAAGCGTTTTTGTACAACTTCATATAAATAGCTGTAACTTTTGATAGAAGACTCGGAAACACATGTTTATGGCTTTATCTTATAGAACTCAAGGTCCCCGTGCTGGGCAAACAGGTCTTTGCAGCCGTTTGAGCTAAGATTTTAAAATTATTCACATAATGAAAACCTATACTTTGTCTCGGGCGAGTTTCCCATTCAAATGCATGTAACAGTGAGAAACACACTGTCTTGGCGAAATAAAGCGTTTTTGTACAACTTCATATAAATCGCTGTAACTTTTGATAGAAGACTCAGACAAACATGTTTATGGCTTTATCTTATAGAACTCAATATCCCCGTGCTGGGCAAACAGGTTTTGCAGCCGATTGAGCTAAGATTTTAAAATTATTCACATAATGAAAACCTATACTTTGTCTCGAGCGAGTTTCCCATTCAAATGCATGTAACAGTGAGAAACGCATTGTGTTGGCGAAAGAAAGCTTTTGAACAACTTCATATAAATCGCTGTAACTTTTGATAGAAGACTCAGACAAACATGTTTATGGCTTTATCTTATAGAACTCAATATCCCCGTGCTGGGCAAACAGGTTTTGCAGCCGTTTGAGCTAAGATTTTAAAATTATTCACATAATGAAAACCTATACTTTGTCTCGGGCGAGTTTCCCATTCAAATGCATGTAACAGTGAGAAACGCATTGTGTTGGCGAAAGAAAGCTTTTGAACAACTTCATATAAATCGCTGTAACTTTTGATAGAAGACTCAGACAAACATGTTTATGGCTTTATCTTATAGAACTCAATATCCCCGTGCTGGGCAAACAGGTTTTGCAGCTGTTTGAGCTAAGATTTTAAAATTATTCACATAATGAAAACTACTTTGTCTCGGGCGAGTTCCCCATTCAAATGCATGTAACAGTGAGAAACACACTGTCTTGGCGAAAGAAAGCGTTTTTGTACAACTTCATATAAATAGCTGTAACTTTTGATAGAAGACTCAGACAAACATGTTTATGGCTTTATCTTATAGAACTCAATATCCCCGTGCTGGGCAAACAGGTCTTTGCAGCCGTTTGAGCTAAGATTTTAAAATTATTCACATAATGAAAACCTATACTTTGTTTCGGGCGAGTTTCCCATTCAAATGCATGTAACAGTGAGAAACACACTGTCTTGGCGAAAGAAAGCGTTTTTGTACAACTTCATATAAATAGCTGTAACTTTTGATAGAAGACTCGGAAACACATGTTTATGGCTTTATCTTATAGAACTCAAGGTCTCCGTGCTGGGCAAACAGGTCTTTGCAGCCGTTTGAGCTAAGATTTTAAAATTATTCACATAATGAAAACCTAAACTTTGTCTCGGGCGAGTTTCCCATTCAAATGCATGTAACAGTGAGAAACGCATTGTGTTGGCGAAAGAAAGCTTTTGAACAACTTCATATAAATCGCTGTAACTTTTGATAGAAGACTCAGACAAACATGTTTATGGCTTTATCTTATAGAACTCAATATCCCCGTGCTGGGCAAACAGGTCTTTGCAGCCGTTTGAGCTAAGATTTTAAAATTATTCACATAATGAAAACCTATACTTTGTCTCGGGCGAGTTTCCCATTCAAATGCATGTAACAGTGAGAAACACACTGTCTTGGCGAAAGAAAGCGTTTTTGTACAACTTCATATAAATCGCTGTAACTTTTGATAGAAGACTCAGACACACATGTTTATGGCTTTATCTTATAGAACTCAATATCCCCGTGCTGGGCAAACAGGTTTTGCAGCCGTTTGAGCTAAGATTTTAAAATTATTCACATAATGAAAACCTATACTTTGTCTCGGGCGAGTTTCCCATTCAAATGCATGTAACAGTGAGAAACACACTGTCTTGGCGAAAGAAAGCGTTTTTGAACAACTTCATATAAATCGCTGTAACTTTTGATAGAAGACTCAGACACACATATTTAAGGTTTTATCTTATAGAACTCAATATCCCTGTGCTGGGCAAACAGAACAGGTTTTGCAGCCGTTTGAGCTAAGATTTTAAAATTATTCACATAATGAAAACCTATACTTTGTCTCGGGCGAGTTTCCCATTCAAATGCATGTAACTGTGAGAAACACACTGTCTTGGCGAAAGAAAGCATTTTGGTACAACTTCATATAAATCGATGTAACTTTTGATAGAAGACTCAGAAACACATGTTTATGGCTTTATCTTATAGAACTCAATGTCCCCGTGCTGGGCAAACAGGTTTTGCAGCCGTTTGAGCTAAGATTTTAAAATTATTCACATAATGAAAACCTATACTTTGTCTCGGGCGAGTTTCCCATTCAAATGCATGTAACAGTGAGAAACACACTGTCTTGGCGAAAGAAAGCATTTTCGTACAACTTCATATAAATCGCTGTAACTTTTGATAGAGGACTCAGACAAACATGTTTATGGCTTTATCTTATAGAACTCAATATCCCCGTGCTGGGCAAACAGGTCTTTGCAGCCGTTTGAGCTAAGATTTTAAAATTATTCACATAATGAAAACCTATACTTTGTCTCGGGCAAGTTTCCCATTCAAATGCATGTAACAGTGAGAAACGCATTGTGTTGGCGAAATAAAGCGTTTTTGAACAACTTCATATAAATCGCTGTAACTTTTGATAGAAGACTCGGACAAACATGTTTATGGCTTTATCTTATAGAACTCAATATCCCCGTGCTGGGCAAACAGGTTTTGCAGCCGTTTGAGCTAAGATTTTAAAATTATTCACATAATGAAAACCTATACTTTGTCTCGGGCGAGTTTCCCATTCAAATGCATGTAACAGTGAGAAACACACTGTCTTGGCGAAAGAAAGCGTTTTTGTACAACTTCATATAAATAGCTGTAACTTTTGATAGAAGACTCGGAAACACATGTTTATGGCTTTATCTTATAGAACTCAAGGTCCCCGTGCTGGGCAAACAGGTTTTGCAGCTGTTTGAGCTAAGATTTTAAAATTATTCACATAATGAAAACCTATACTTTGTCTCGGGCGAGTTTCCCATTCAAATGCATGTAACAGTGAGAAACGCATTGTGTTGGCGAAAGAAAGCTTTTGAACAACTTCATATAAATCGCTGTAACTTTTGATAGAAGACTCAGACAAACATGTTTATGGCTTTATCTTATAGAACTCAATATCCCCGTGCTGGGCAAACAGGTTTTGCAGCTGTTTGAGCTAAGATTTCCAAGTTATTCACA
Source organism: Aulonocara sp. 'chitande type north' Nkhata Bay (assembly GCF_057382095.1). NCBI lineage: Eukaryota > Metazoa > Chordata > Actinopteri > Cichliformes > Cichlidae > Aulonocara > Aulonocara sp. 'chitande type north' Nkhata Bay. Next base: position 735,687 of record NC_141362.1, on the reverse strand, counting down.
TAATGAAAACTACTTTGTTTCGGTCGACTTCCCCATTCAAATGCATGTTACAGTGAGAAACGCACTGTCTTGGCGAAAGAAAGCGCTTTTGTACAACTTCATATAAATAGCTGTAACTTTTGATAGAAGACTCGGATACACATGTTTATGGCTTTATCTTATAGAACTCAATATCCCCGTGCTGGGCAAACAGGTCTTTGCAGCTGGGCAAACAGGTTTTGCAGCTGTTTGAGCTAAGATTTTAAAATTATTCACATAATGAAAACTACTTTGTTTCGGTCGAGTTCCCCATTCAAATGCATGTAACAGTGAGAAACACACTGTCTTGGCGAAAGAAAGCGTTTTTGTACAACTTCATATAAATCGCTGTAACTTTTGATAGAAGACTCAGACAAACATGTTTATGGCTTTATCTTATAGAACTCAATATCCCCGTGCTGGGCAAACAGGTTTTGCAGCTGTTTGAGCTAAGATTTCCAAGTTATTCACATAATGAAAACTACTTTGTTTCGGTCGAGTTGCCCATTCAAATGCATGTTACAGTGAGAAACGCACTGTCTTGGCGAAATAAAGCGTTTTTGTACAACTTCATATAAATAGCTGTAACTTTTGATAGAAGACTCGGATACACATGTTTATGGCTTTATCTTATAGAACTCAATATCCCCGTGCTGGGAAAACAGGTTTTGCAGCTGTTTGAGCTAAGATTTCCAAGTTATTCACATAATGAAAACTACTTTGTTTCGGTCGAGTTCCCCATTCAAATGCATGTAACAGTGAGAAACGCACTGTCTTGGCGAAATAAAGCGTTTTTGTACAACTTCATATAAATAGCTGTAACTTTTGATAGAAGACTCAGACAAACATGTTTATGGCTTTATCTTATAGAACTCAATATCCCCGTGCTGGGCAAACAGGTCTTTGCAGCCGTTTGAGCTAAGATTTTAAAATTATTCACATAATGAAAACCTATACTTTGTCTCGGGCGAGTTTCCCATTCAAATGCATGTAACAGTGAGAAACACACTGTCTTGGCGAAATAAAGCGTTTTTGAACAACTTCATATAAATCGCTGTAACTTTTGATAGAAGACTCAGACAAACATGTTTATGGCTTTATCTTATAGAACTCAATATCCCCGTGCTGGGCAAACAGGTTTTGCAGCCGTTTGAGCTAAGATTTTAAAATTATTCACATAATGAAAACCTATACTTTGTCTCGGGCGAGTTTCCCATTCAAATGCATGTAACAGTGAGAAACGCATTGTGTTGGCGAAAGAAAGCTTTTGAACAACTTCATATAAATCGCTGTAACTTTTGATAGAAGACTCAGACAAACATGTTTATGGCTTTATCTTATAGAACTCAATATCCCCGTGCTGGGCAAACAGGTTTTGCAGCTGTTTGAGCTAAGATTTTAAAATTATTCACATAATGAAAACTACTTTGTTTCGGTCGAGTTCCCCATTCAAATGCATGTAACAGTGAGAAACACACTGTCTTGGCGAAAGAAAGCGTTTTTGTACAACTTCATATAAATCGCTGTAACTTTTGATAGAAGACTCAGACAAACATGTTTATGGCTTTATCTTATAGAACTCAATATCCCCGTGCTGGGCAAACAGGTTTTGCAGCTGTTTGAGCTAAGATTTCCAAGTTATTCACATAATGAAAACTACTTTGTTTCGGTCGAGTTGCCCATTCAAATGCATGTTACAGTGAGAAACGCACTAACGTGGTGAAATAAAGCGTTTTTAATGTTCTTCATAAAGACAGCTGTAACTTTTGATAGAAGACTCGGATACACATGTTTATGGCTTTATCTTATAGAACTCAATATTCCCGTGCTGGGCAAACAGGTCTTTGCAGCCGTTTGAGCTAAGATTTTAAAATGATTCACATAATGAAAACCTATACTTTGTCTCGGGCGAGTTTCCCATTCAAATGCATGTAACAGTGAGAAACACACTGTCTTGGCGAAATAAAGCGTTTTTGAACAACTTCATATAAATAGCTGTAACTTTTGATAGAAGACTCAGACACACAGGTTTATGGCTTTATCTTATAGAACTCAATATCCCCGTGCTGGGCAGCCGTTTGAGCTAAGATTTTAAATTTATTCACATAATGAAAACCTATACTTTGTCTCGGGCGAGTTTCCCATTCAAATGCATGTAACAGTGAGAAACACACTGTCTTGGCGAAAGAAAGCGTTTTTGTACAACTTCATATAAATAGCTGTAACTTTTGATAGAAGACTCAGACAAACATGTTCATGGCTTTATCTTATAGAACTCAATATCCCCGTGCTGGGCAAACAGGTTTTGCAGCTGTTTGAGCTAAGATTTCCAAGTTATTCACATAATGAAAACTACTTTGTTTCGGTCGAGTTTCCCATTCAAATGCATGTAACAGTGAGAAACACACTGTCTTGGCGAAATAAAGCGTTTTTGTACAACTTCATATAAATAGCTGTAACTTTTGATAGAAGACTCGGATACACATGTTTATGGCTTTATCTTATAGAACTCAATATCCCCGTGCTGGGCAAACAGGTCTTTGCAGCCGTTTGAGCTAAGATTTTAAAATGATTCACATAATGAAAACCTATACTTTGTCTCGGGCGAGTTTCCCATTCAAATGCATGTAACAGTGAGAAACACACTGTCTTGGCGAAAGAAAGCGTTTTTGAACAACTTCATATAAATAGCTGTAACTTTTGATAGAAGACTCAGACACACATGTTTATGGCTTTATCTTATAGAACTCAATATCCCTGTGCTGGGAAACAGGTCTTTGCAGCCGTTTGAGCTAAGATTTTAAAATTATTCACATAATGAAAACCTATACTTTGTCTCGGGCGAGTTTCCCATTCAAATGCATGTAACAGTGAGAAACGCATTGTGTTGGCGAAAGAAAGCGTTTTTGAACAACTTCATATAAATCGCTGTAACTTTTGATAGAAGACTCAGACACACATATTTAAGGTTTTATCTTATAGAACTCAATATCCCCGTGCTGGGCAAACAGGTTTTGCAGCCGTTTGAGCTAAGATTTTAAAATTATTCACATAATGAAAACTACTTTATTTCGGACGAGTTCCCCATTCAAATGCATGTAACAGTGAGAAACACACTGTCTTGGCGAAAGAAAGCGTTTTTGAACAACTTCATATAAATCGCTGTAACTTTTGATAGAAGACTCAGACACACATATTTAAGGTTTTATCTTATAGAACTCAATATCCCCGTGCTGGGCAAACAGGTTTTGCAGCCGTTTGAGCTAAGATTTTAAAATTATTCACATAATGAAAACCTATACTTTGTCTCGGGCGAGTTTCCCATTCAAATGCATGTAACAGTGAGAAACACACTGTCTTTGCGAAAGAAAGCATTTTGGTAAAACTTCATATAAATCGATGTAACTTTTGATAGAAGACTCAGAAACACATGTTTATGGCTTTATCTTATAGAACTCAATGTCCCCGTGCTGGGCAAACAGGTTTTGCAGCCGTTTGAGCTAAGATTTTAAAATTATTCACATAATGAAAACTACTTTGTCTCGGGCGAGTTTCCCATTCAAATGCATGTAACAGTGAGAAACGCACTGTCTTGGCGAAATAAAGCGTTTTTGTACAACTTCATATAAATAGCTGTAACTTTTGATAGAAGACTCGGAAACACATGTTTATGGCTTTATCTTATAGAACTCAAGGTCCCCGTGCTGGGCAAACAGGTCTTTGCAGCCGTTTGAGCTAAGATTTTAAAATTATTCACATAATGAAAACCTATACTTTGTCTCGGGCGAGTTTCCCATTCAAATGCATGTAACAGTGAGAAATACACTGTCTTGGCGAAAGAAAGCGTTTTTGAACAACTTCATATAAATCGCTGTAACTTTTGATAGAAGACTCAGACACACATGTTTATGGCTTTATCTTATAGAACTCAATATCCCTGTGCTGGGCAAACAGGTTTTGCAGCCGTTTGAGCTAAGATTTTAAAATTATTCACATAATGAAAACTACTTTGTTTCGGTCGAGTTCCCCATTCAAATGCAGCTTACAGTGAGAAACGCACTGTCTTGGCGAAATAAAGCGTTTTTGTACAACTTCATATAAATAGCTGTAACTTTTGATAGAAGACTCGGAAACACATGTTTATGGCTTTATCTTATAGAACTCAAGGTCCCCGTGCTGGGCAAACAGGTCTTTGCAGCCGTTTGAGCTAAGATTTTAAAATTATTCACATAATGAAAACCTATACTTTGTCTCGGGCGAGTTTCCCATTCAAATGCATGTAACAGTGAGAAACGCATTGCGTTGGCGAAAGAAAGCGTTTTTGAACAACTTCATATAAATCGCTGTAACTTTTGATAGAAGACTCAGACAAACATGTTTATGGCTTTATCTTATAGAACTCAATATCCCCGTGCTGGGCAAACAGGTCTTTGCAGCCGTTTGAGCTAAGATTTTAAAATTATTCACATAATGAAAACCTATACTTTGTTTCAGGCGAGTTTCCCATTCAAATGCATGTAACAGTGAGAAACGCATTGTGTTGGCGAAAGAAAGCTTTTGAACAACTTCATATAAATCGCTGTAACTTTTGATAGAAGACTCAGACAAACATGTTTATGGCTTTATCTTATAGAACTCAATATCCCCGTGCTGGGCAAACAGGTTTTGCAGCTGTTTGAGCTAAGATTTCCAAGTTATTCACATAATGAAAACTACTTTGTTTCGGTCGACTTCCCCATTCAAATGCATGTTACAGTGAGAAACGCACTGTCTTGGCGAAAGAAAGCGCTTTTGTACAACTTCATATAAATAGCTGTAACTTTTGATAGAAGACTCGGATACACATGTTTATGGCTTTATCTTATAGAACTCAATATCCCCGTGCTGGGCAAACAGGTCTTTGCAGCCGTTTGAGCTAAGATTTTAAAATGATTCACATAATGAAAACCTATACTTTGTCTCGGGCGAGTTTCCCATTCAAATGCATGTAACAGTGAGAAACACACTGTCTTGGCGAAAGAAAGCGTTTTTGAACAACTTCATATAAATCGCTGTAACTTTTGATAGAAGACTCAGACACACATATTTAAGGTTTTATCTTATAGAAGTCAATATCCCCGTGCTGGGCAAACAGGTTTTGCAGCCGTTTGAGCTAAGATTTTAAAATTATTCACATAATGAAAACCTATACTTTGTTTCGGTCGAGTTCCCCATTCAAATGCATGTAACAGTGAGAAACACACTGTCTTGGCGAAAGAAAGCGTTTTTGAACAACTTCATATAAATCGCTGTAACTTTTGATAGAAGACTCAGACAAACATGTTTATGGCTTTATCTTATAGAACTCAATATCCCCGTGCTGGGCAAACAGAACAGGTTTTGCAGCCGTTTGAGCTAAGATTTTAAAATTATTCACATAATGAAAACCTATACTTTGTCTCGGGCGAGTTTCCCATTCAAATGCATGTAACAGTGAGAAACACACTGTCTTGGCGAAAGAAAGCATTTTGGTACAACTTCATATAAATCGATGTAACTTTTGATAGAAGACTCAGAAACACATGTTTATGGCTTTATCTTATAGAACTCAATATCCCCGTGCTGGGCAAACAGGTCTTTGCAGCCGTTTGAGCTAAGATTTTAAAATTATTCACATAATGAAAACCTATACTTTGTCTCAGGCGAGTTTCCCATTCAAATGCATGTAACAGTGAGAAACACACTGTCTTGGCGAAAGAAAGCGTTTTCGTACAACTTCATATAAATCGCTGTAACTTTTGATAGAAGACTCAGACAAATATGTTTATGGCTTTATCTTATAGAACTCAATATCCCCATGCTGGGCAAACAGGTTTTGCAGCTGTTTGAGCTAAGATTTCCAAGTTATTCACATAATGAAAACTACTTTGTTTCGGTCGACTTCCCCATTCAAATGCATGTTACAGTGAGAAACGCACTGTCTTGGCGAAAGAAAGCGCTTTTGTACAACTTCATATAAATAGCTGTAACTTTTGATAGAAGACTCGGATACACATGTTTATGGCTTTATCTTATAGAACTCAATATCCCCGTGCTGGGCAAACAGGTCTTTGCAGCTGGGCAAACAGGTTTTGCAGCCGTTTGAGCTAAGATTTTAAAATTATTCACATAATGAAAACTACTTTGTTTCGGTCGAGTTCCCCATTCAAATGCATGTTACAGTGAGAAACGCACTGTCTTGGCGAAATAAAGCGTTTTTGTACAACTTCATATAAATAGCTGTAACTTTTGATAGAAGACTCGGATACACATGTTTATGGATTTATCTTATAGAACTCAATATCCCCGTGCTGGGCAGCCGTTTGAGCTAAGATTTTAAATTTATTCACATAATGAAAACCTATACTTTGTCTCGGGCGAGTTTCCCATTCAAATGCATGTAACAGTGAGAAACACACTGTCTTGGCGAAAGAAAGCGTTTTTGTACAACTTCATATAAATAGCTGTAACTTTTGATAGAAGACTCAGACAAACATGTTCATGGCTTTATCTTATAGAACTCAATATCCCCGTGCTGGGCAAACAGGTTTTGCAGCTGTTTGAGCTAAGATTTCCAAGTTATTCACATAATGAAAACTACTTTGTTTCGGTCGAGTTTCCCATTCAAATGCATGTAACAGTGAGAAACACACTGTCTTGGCGAAATAAAGCGTTTTTGTACAACTTCATATAAATAGCTGTAACTTTTGATAGAAGACTCGGATACACATGTTTATGGCTTTATCTTATAGAACTCAATATCCCCGTGCTGGGCAAACAGAACAGGTTTTGCAGCCGTTTGAGCTAAGATTTTAAAATTATTCACATAATGAAAACCTATACTTTATCTCGGGTGAGTTTCCCATTCAAATGCATGTAACAGTGAGAAACACACTGTCTTGGCGAAATAAAGCGTTTTTCAACCACTTCATATAAATCGCTGTAACTTTTGATAGAAGACTCAGACAAACATGTTTATGGCTTTATCTTATAGAACTCAATATCCCCGTGCTGGGTAAACAGGTTTTGCAGCCGTTTGAGCTAAGATTTTAAAATGATTCACATAATGAAAACCTATACTTTGTCTCGGGCGAGTTTCCCATTCAAATGCATGTAACAGTGAGAAACACACTGTCTTGGCGAAATAAAGCGTTTTTGAACAACTTCATATAAATAGCTGTAACTTTTGATAGAAGACTCAGACACACATGTTTATGGCTTTATCTTATAGAACTCAATATCCCTGTGCTGGGAAACAGGTCTTTGCAGCCGTTTGAGCTAAGATTTTAAAATGATTCACATAATGAAAACCTATACTTTGTCTCGGGCGAGTTTCCCATTCAAATGCATGTAACAGTGAGAAACGCATTGTGTTGGCGAAAGAAAGCTTTTGAACAACTTCATATAAATCGCTGTAACTTTTGATAGAAGACTCAGACACACATATTTAAGGTTTTATCTTATAGAAGTCAATATCCCCGTGCTGGGCAAACAGGTTTTGCAGCCGTTTGAGCTAAGATTTTAAAATTATTCACATAATGAAAACCTATACTTTGTTTCGGTCGAGTTCCCCATTCAAATGCATGTTACAGTGAGAAACGCACTGTCTTGGCGAAAGAAAGCGTTTTTGAACAACTTCATATAAATCGCTGTAACTTTTGATAGAAGACTCAGACAAACATGTTTATGGCTTTATCTTATAGAACTCAATATCCCCGTGCTGGGAAAACAGAACAGGTTTTGCAGCCGTTTGAGCTAAGATTTTAAAATTATTCACATAATGAAAACCTATACTTTGTCTCGGGCGAGTTTCCCATTCAAATGCATGTAACAGTGAGAAACACACTGTCTTGGCGAAAGAAAGCATTTTGGTACAACTTCATATAAATCGATGTAACTTTTGATAGAAGACTCAGAAACACATGTTTATGGCTTTATCTTATAGAACTCAATATCCCCGTGCTGGGCAAACAGGTCTTTGCAGCCGTTTGAGCTAAGATTTTAAAATTATTCACATAATGAAAACCTATACTTTGTCTCGGGCGAGTTTCCCATTCAAATGCATGTAACAGTGAGAAACACACTGTCTTGGCGAAATAAAGCGTTTTCGTACAACTTCATATAAATCGCTGTAACTTTTGATAGAAGACTCAGACAAACATGTTTATGGCTTTATCTTATAGAACTCAATATCCCCGTGCTGGGCAAACAGGTTTTGCAGCCGTTTGAGCTAAGATTTTAAAATTATTCACATAATGAAAACCTATACTTTGTTTCAGGCGAGTTTCCCATTCAAATGCATGTAACAGTGAGAAACACACTGTCTTGGCGAAATAAAGCGTTTTTGAACAACTTCATATAAATCGCTGTAACTTTTGATAGAAGACTCAGACAAACATGTTTATGGCTTTATCTTATAGAACTCATTATCCCCGTGCTGGGCAAACAGGTCTTTGCAGCCGTTTGAGCTAAGATTTTAAAATTATTCACATAATGAAAACCTATACTTTGTCTCGGGCGAGTTTCCCATTCAAATGCATGTAACAGTGAGAAACGCATTGTCTTGGCGAAATAAAGCGTTTTCGTACAACTTCATATAAATCGCTGTAACTTTTGATAGAAGACTCAGACAAACATGTTTATGGCTTTATCTTATAGAACTCAATATCCCCGTGCTGGGCAAACAGGTTTTGCAGCCGTTTGAGCTAAGATTTTAAAATTATTCACATAATGAAAACCTATACTTTGTTTCAGGCGAGTTTCCCATTCAAATGCATGTAACAGTGAGAAACACACTGTCTTGGCGAAATAAAGCGTTTTTGAACAACTTCATATAAATCGCTGTAACTTTTGATAGAAGACTCAGACAAACATGTTTATGGCTTTATCTTATAGAACTCAATATCCCCGTGCTGGGCAAACAGGTTTTGCAGCCGATTGAGCTAAGATTTTAAAATTATTCGCATAATGAAAACGTATACTTTGTCTCGGGCGAGTTTCCCATTCAAATGCATGTAACAGTGAGAAACGCATTGTCTTGGCGAAAGAAAGCATTTTCGTACAACTTCATATAAATCGCTGTAACTTTTGATAGAAGACTCAGACAAACATGTTTATGGCTTTATCTTATAGAATTCAATATCCCCGTGCTGGGCAAACAGGTTTTGCAGCCGTTTGAGCTAAGATTTTAAAATTATTCACATAATGAAAACCTATACTTTGTCTTGGGTGAGTTTCCCATTCAAATGCATGTAACAGTGAGAAACACACTGTCTTGGCGAAAGAAAGCGTTTTTGAACAACTTCATATAAATCGCTGTAACTTTTGATAGAAGACTCAGACAAACATGTTTATGGCTTTATCTTATAGAACTCAATATCCCCGTGCTGGGCAAACAGAACAGGTTTTGCAGCCGTTTGAGCTAAGATTTTAAAATTATTCACATAATGAAAACCTATACTTTATCTCGGGTGAGTTTCCATTCAAATGCATGTAACAGTGAGAAACACACTGTCTTGGCGAAATAAAGCGTTTTTCAACCACTTCATATAAATCGCTGTAACTTTTGATAGAAGACTCAGACAAACATGTTTATGGCTTTATCTTATAGAACTCAATATCCCCGTGCTGGGCAAACAGGTTTTGCAGCCGTTTGAGCTAAGATTTTAAAATTATTCACATAATGAAAACCTATACTTTGTTTCAGGCGAGTTTCCCATTCAAATGCATGTAACAGTGAGAAACACACTGTCTTGGCGAAATAAAGCGTTTTCGTACAACTTCATATAAATCGCTGTAACTTTTGATAGAAGACTCAGACAAACATGTTTATGGCTTTATCTTATAGAACTCAACATCCCCGTGCTGGGCAAACAGGTTTTGCAGCCGTTTGAGCTAAGATTTTAAAATTATTCACATAATGAAAACCTATACTTTGTTTCAGGCGAGTTTCCCATTCAAATGCATGTAACAGTGAGAAACACACTGTCTTGGCGAAATAAAACGTTTTTGAACAACTTCATATAAATCGCTGTAACTTTTGATAGAAGACTCAGACAAACATGTTTATGGCTTTATCTTATAGAACTCAATATCCCCGTGCTGGGCAAACAGGTCTTTGCAGCCGTTTGAGCTAAGATTTTAAAATTATTCACATAATGAAAACCTATACTTTGTCTTGGGTGAGTTTCCCATTCAAATGCATGTAACAGTGAGAAACACACTGTCTTGGCGAAATAAAGCGTTTTTGAACAACTTCATATAAATCGCTGTAACTTTTGATAGAAGACTCAGACAAACGTGTTTATGGCTTTATCTTATAGAACTCAATATCCCCGTGCTGGGCAAACAGAACAGGTTTTGCAGCCGTTTGAGCTAAGATTTTAAAATTATTCACATAATGAAAACCTATACTTTGTTTCAGGCGAGTTTCCCATTCAAATGCATGTAACAGTGAGAAACACACTGTCTTGGCGAAATAAAGCGTTTTTGAACAACTTCATATAAATCGCTGTAACTTTTGATAGAAGACTCAGACAAACATGTTTATGGCTTTATCTTATAGAACTCAATATCCCCGTGCTGGGCAAACAGAACAGGTTTTGCAGCCGTTTGAGCTAAGATTTTAAAATTATTCACATAATGAAAACCTATACTTTGTCTCGGGCGAGTTTCCCATTCAAATGCATGTAACAGTGAGAAACACATTGTCTTGGCGAAATAAAGCGTTTTTCAACCACTTCATATAAATCGCTGTAACTTTTGATAGAAGACTCAGACAAACATGTTTATGGCTTTATCTTATAGAACTCAATATCCCCGTGCTGGGCAAACAGGTTTTGCAGCCGTTTGAGCTAAGATTTTAAAATTATTCACATAATGAAAACCTATACTTTGTCTCGGGCGAGTTTCCCATTCAAATGCATGTAACAGTGAGAAACACACTGTCTTGGCGAAATAAAGCGTTTTCGTACAACTTCATATAAATCGCTGTAACTTTTGATAGAAGACTCAGACAAACATGTTTATGGCTTTATCTTATAGAACTCAATATCCCCGTGCTGGGAAAACAGGTCTTTGCAGCCGTTTGAGCTAAGATTTTAAAATTATTCACATAATGAAAACCTATACTTTGTCTCGGGCGAGTTTCCCATTCAAATGCATGTAACAGTGAGAAACGCATTGTCTTGGCGAAATAAAGCGTTTTCGTACAACTTCATATAAATCGCTGTAACTTTTGATAGAAGACTCAGACAAACATGTTTATGGCTTTATCTTATAGAACTCAATATCCCCGTGCTGGGCAAACAGGTCTTTGCAGCCGATTGAGCTAAGATTTTAAAATTATTCACATAATGAAAACCTATACTTAGTTTCAGGCGAGTTTCCCATTCAAATGCATGTAACAGTGAGAAACACACTGTCTTGGCGAAATAAAGCGTTTTTGAACAACTTCATATAAATCGCTGTAACTTTTGATAGAAGACTCAGACAAACGTGTTTATGGCTTTATCTTATAGAACTCAATATCCCCGTGCTGGGCAAACAGAACAGGTTTTGCAGCCGTTTGAGCTAAGATTTTAAAATTATTCACATAATGAAAACCTATACTTTGTCTCGGGCGAGTTTCCCATTCAAATGCATGTAACAGTGAGAAACGCATTGTCTTGGCGAAATAAAGCGTTTTCGTACAACTTCATATAAATCGCTGTAACTTTTGATAGAAGACTCAGACAAACATGTTTATGGCTTTATCTTATAGAACTCAATATCCCCGTGCTGGGCAAACAGGTCTTTGCAGCCGATTGAGCTAAGATTTTAAAATTATTCACATAATGAAAACCTATACTTAGTTTCAGGCGAGTTTCCCATTCAAATGCATGTAACAGTGAGAAACACACTGTCTTGGCGAAATAAAGCGTTTTTGAACAACTTCATATAAATCGCTGTAACTTTTGATAGAAGACTCAGACAAACGTGTTTATGGCTTTATCTTATAGAACTCAATATCCCCGTGCTGGGCAAACAGAACAGGTTTTGCAGCCGTTTGAGCTAAGATTTTAAAATTATTCACATAATGAAAACCTATACTTTGTTTCAGGCGAGTTTCCCATTCAAATGCATGTAACAGTGAGAAACACACTGTCTTGGCGAAATAAAGCGTTTTTGAACAACTTCATATAAATCGCTGTAACTTTTGATAGAAGACTCAGACAAACATGTTTATGGCTTTATCTTATAGAACTCAATATCCCCGTGCTGGGCAAACAGAACAGGTTTTGCAGCCGTTTGAGCTAAGATTTTAAAATTATTCACATAATGAAAACCTATACTTTATCTCGGGTGAGTTTCCCATTCAAATGCATGTAACAGTGAGAAACACACTGTCTTGGCGAAATAAAGCGTTTTTCAACCACTTCATATAAATCGCTGTAACTTTTGATAGAAGACTCAGACAAACATGTTTATGGCTTTATCTTATAGAACTCAATATCCCCGTGCTGGGCAAACAGGTCTTTGCAGCCGTTTGAGCTAAGATTTTAAAATTATTCACATAATGAAAACCTATACTTTGTCTCGGGCGAGTTTCCCATTCAAATGCATGTTACAGTGAGAAACACACTGTCTTGGCGAAATAAAGCGTTTTTGAACAACTTCATATAAATCGCTGTAACTTTTGATAGAAGACTCAGACACACATGTTTATGGCTTTATCTTATAGAACTCAATATCCCTGTGCTGGGCAAACAGGTCTTTGCAGCCGTTTGAGCTAAGATTTTAAAATTATTCACATAATGAAAACCTATACTTTGTCTCAGGCGAGTTTCCCATTCAAATGCATGTAACAGTGAGAAACGCATTGTCTTGGCGAAAGAAAGCGTTTTTGAACAACTTCATATAAATCGCTGTAACTTTTGATAGAAGACTCAGACAAACATGTTTATGGCTTTATCTTATAGAACTCAATATCCCCGTGCTGGGCAAACAGGTTTTGCAGCCGATTGAGCTAAGATTTTAAAATTATTCACATAATGAAAACCTATACTTTGTCTCGGGCGAGTTTCCCATTCAAATGCATGTAACAGTGAGAAACGCATTGTGTTGGCGAAAGAAAGCTTTTGAACAACTTCATATAAATCGCTGTAACTTTTGATAGAAGACTCAGACAAACATGTTTATGGCTTTATCTTATAGAACTCAATATCCCCGTGCTGGGCAAACAGGTTTTGCAGCTGTTTGAGCTAAGATTTTAAAATTATTCACATAATGAAAACTACTTTGTTTCGGTCGAGTTCCCCATTCAAATGCATGTAACAGTGAGAAACACACTGTCTTGGCGAAAGAAAGCGTTTTTGTACAACTTCATATAAATCGCTGTAACTTTTGATAGAAGACTCAGACAAACATGTTTATGGCTTTATCTTATAGAACTCAATATCCCCGTGCTGGGCAAACAGGTTTTGCAGCTGTTTGAGCTAAGATTTCCAAGTTATTCACATAATGAAAACTACTTTGTTTCGGTCGAGTTCCCCATTCAAATGCATGTAACAGTGAGAAACGCACTGTCTTGGCGAAATAAAGCGTTTTTGTACAACTTCATATAAATCGCTGTAACTTTTGATAGACGACTCAGACAAACATGTTTATGGCTTTATCTTATAGAACTCAATATCCCCGTGCTGGGCAAACAGGTCTTTGCAGCCGTTTGAGCTAAGATTTTAAAATTATTCACATAATGAAAACCTATACTTTGTCTCGGGCGAGTTTCCCATTCAAATGCATGTAACAGTGAGAAACACACTGTCTTGGCGAAATAAAGCGTTTTTGAACAACTTCATATAAATCGCTGTAACTTTTGATAGAAGACTCAGACAAACATGTTTATGGCTTTATCTTATAGAACTCAATATCCCCGTGCTGGGCAAACAGGTTTTGCAGCCGTTTGAGCTAAGATTTTAAAATTATTCACATAATGAAAACCTATACTTTGTCTCGGGCGAGTTTCCCATTCAAATGCATGTAACAGTGAGAAACGCATTGTGTTGGCGAAAGAAAGCTTTTGAACAACTTCATATAAATCGCTGTAACTTTTGATAGAAGACTCAGACAAACATGTTTATGGCTTTATCTTATAGAACTCAATATCCCCGTGCTGGGCAAACAGGTTTTGCAGCTGTTTGAGCTAAGATTTTAAAATTATTCACATAATGAAAACTACTTTGTTTCGGTCGAGTTCCCCATTCAAATGCATGTAACAGTGAGAAACACACTGTCTTGGCGAAAGAAAGCGTTTTTGTACAACTTCATATAAATCGCTGTAACTTTTGATAGAAGACTCAGACAAACATGTTTATGGCTTTATCTTATAGAACTCAATATCCCCGTGCTGGGCAAACAGGTTTTGCAGCTGTTTGAGCTAAGATTTCCAAGTTATTCACATAATGAAAACTACTTTGTTTCGGTCGAGTTGCCCATTCAAATGCATGTTACAGTGAGAAACGCACTGTCTTGGCGAAATAAAGCGTTTTTGTACAACTTCATATAAATAGCTGTAACTTTTGATAGAAGACTCGGATACACATGTTTATGGCTTTATCTTATAGAACTCAATATCCCCGTGCTGGGAAAACAGGTTTTGCAGCTGTTTGAGCTAAGATTTCCAAGTTATTCACATAATGAAAACTACTTTGTTTCGGTCGAGTTTCCCATTCAAATGCATGTAACAGTGAGAAACACACTGTCTTGGCGAAATAAAGCGTTTTTGAACAACTTCATATAAATCGCTGTAACTTTTGATAGAAGACTCAGACAAACATGTTTATGGCTTTATCTTATAGAACTCAATATCCCCGTGCTGGGCAAACAGGTTTTGCAGCCGTTTGAGCTAAGATTTTAAAATTATTCACATAATGAAAACCTATACTTTGTCTCGGGCGAGTTTCCCATTCAAATGCATGTAACAGTGAGAAACGCACTGTCTTGGCGAAAGAAAGCTTTTGAACAACTTCATATAAATCGCTGTAACTTTTGATAGAAAACTCAGACAAACATGTTTATGGCTTTATCTTATAGAACTCAATATCCCCGTGCTGGGCAAACAGGTTTTGCAGCTGTTTGAGCTAAGATTTCCAAGTTATTCACATAATGAAAACTACTTTGTTTCGGTCGAGTTCCCCATTCAAATGCATGTTACAGTGAGAAACGCACTGTCTTGGCGAAATAAAGCGTTTTTGTACAACTTCATATAAATAGCTGTAACTTTTGATAGAAGACTCGGAAACACATGTTTATGGCTTTATCTTATAGAACTCAAGGTCCCCGTGCTGGGCAAACAGGTCTTTGCAGCCGTTTGAGCTAAGATTTTAAAATTATTCACATAATGAAAACCTATACTTTGTCTCGGGCGAGTTTCCCATTCAAATGCATGTAACAGTGAGAAACACACTGTCTTGGCGAAATAAAGCGTTTTTGTACAACTTCATATAAATCGCTGTAACTTTTGATAGAAGACTCAGACAAACATGTTTATGGCTTTATCTTATAGAACTCAATATCCCCGTGCTGGGCAAACAGGTTTTGCAGCCGATTGAGCTAAGATTTTAAAATTATTCACATAATGAAAACCTATACTTTGTCTCGAGCGAGTTTCCCATTCAAATGCATGTAACAGTGAGAAACGCATTGTGTTGGCGAAAGAAAGCTTTTGAACAACTTCATATAAATCGCTGTAACTTTTGATAGAAGACTCAGACAAACATGTTTATGGCTTTATCTTATAGAACTCAATATCCCCGTGCTGGGCAAACAGGTTTTGCAGCCGTTTGAGCTAAGATTTTAAAATTATTCACATAATGAAAACCTATACTTTGTCTCGGGCGAGTTTCCCATTCAAATGCATGTAACAGTGAGAAACGCATTGTGTTGGCGAAAGAAAGCTTTTGAACAACTTCATATAAATCGCTGTAACTTTTGATAGAAGACTCAGACAAACATGTTTATGGCTTTATCTTATAGAACTCAATATCCCCGTGCTGGGCAAACAGGTTTTGCAGCTGTTTGAGCTAAGATTTTAAAATTATTCACATAATGAAAACTACTTTGTCTCGGGCGAGTTCCCCATTCAAATGCATGTAACAGTGAGAAACACACTGTCTTGGCGAAAGAAAGCGTTTTTGTACAACTTCATATAAATAGCTGTAACTTTTGATAGAAGACTCAGACAAACATGTTTATGGCTTTATCTTATAGAACTCAATATCCCCGTGCTGGGCAAACAGGTCTTTGCAGCCGTTTGAGCTAAGATTTTAAAATTATTCACATAATGAAAACCTATACTTTGTTTCGGGCGAGTTTCCCATTCAAATGCATGTAACAGTGAGAAACACACTGTCTTGGCGAAAGAAAGCGTTTTTGTACAACTTCATATAAATAGCTGTAACTTTTGATAGAAGACTCGGAAACACATGTTTATGGCTTTATCTTATAGAACTCAAGGTCTCCGTGCTGGGCAAACAGGTCTTTGCAGCCGTTTGAGCTAAGATTTTAAAATTATTCACATAATGAAAACCTAAACTTTGTCTCGGGCGAGTTTCCCATTCAAATGCATGTAACAGTGAGAAACGCATTGTGTTGGCGAAAGAAAGCTTTTGAACAACTTCATATAAATCGCTGTAACTTTTGATAGAAGACTCAGACAAACATGTTTATGGCTTTATCTTATAGAACTCAATATCCCCGTGCTGGGCAAACAGGTCTTTGCAGCCGTTTGAGCTAAGATTTTAAAATTATTCACATAATGAAAACCTATACTTTGTCTCGGGCGAGTTTCCCATTCAAATGCATGTAACAGTGAGAAACACACTGTCTTGGCGAAAGAAAGCGTTTTTGTACAACTTCATATAAATCGCTGTAACTTTTGATAGAAGACTCAGACACACATGTTTATGGCTTTATCTTATAGAACTCAATATCCCCGTGCTGGGCAAACAGGTTTTGCAGCCGTTTGAGCTAAGATTTTAAAATTATTCACATAATGAAAACCTATACTTTGTCTCGGGCGAGTTTCCCATTCAAATGCATGTAACAGTGAGAAACACACTGTCTTGGCGAAAGAAAGCGTTTTTGAACAACTTCATATAAATCGCTGTAACTTTTGATAGAAGACTCAGACACACATATTTAAGGTTTTATCTTATAGAACTCAATATCCCTGTGCTGGGCAAACAGAACAGGTTTTGCAGCCGTTTGAGCTAAGATTTTAAAATTATTCACATAATGAAAACCTATACTTTGTCTCGGGCGAGTTTCCCATTCAAATGCATGTAACTGTGAGAAACACACTGTCTTGGCGAAAGAAAGCATTTTGGTACAACTTCATATAAATCGATGTAACTTTTGATAGAAGACTCAGAAACACATGTTTATGGCTTTATCTTATAGAACTCAATGTCCCCGTGCTGGGCAAACAGGTTTTGCAGCCGTTTGAGCTAAGATTTTAAAATTATTCACATAATGAAAACCTATACTTTGTCTCGGGCGAGTTTCCCATTCAAATGCATGTAACAGTGAGAAACACACTGTCTTGGCGAAAGAAAGCATTTTCGTACAACTTCATATAAATCGCTGTAACTTTTGATAGAGGACTCAGACAAACATGTTTATGGCTTTATCTTATAGAACTCAATATCCCCGTGCTGGGCAAACAGGTCTTTGCAGCCGTTTGAGCTAAGATTTTAAAATTATTCACATAATGAAAACCTATACTTTGTCTCGGGCAAGTTTCCCATTCAAATGCATGTAACAGTGAGAAACGCATTGTGTTGGCGAAATAAAGCGTTTTTGAACAACTTCATATAAATCGCTGTAACTTTTGATAGAAGACTCGGACAAACATGTTTATGGCTTTATCTTATAGAACTCAATATCCCCGTGCTGGGCAAACAGGTTTTGCAGCCGTTTGAGCTAAGATTTTAAAATTATTCACATAATGAAAACCTATACTTTGTCTCGGGCGAGTTTCCCATTCAAATGCATGTAACAGTGAGAAACACACTGTCTTGGCGAAAGAAAGCGTTTTTGTACAACTTCATATAAATAGCTGTAACTTTTGATAGAAGACTCGGAAACACATGTTTATGGCTTTATCTTATAGAACTCAAGGTCCCCGTGCTGGGCAAACAGGTTTTGCAGCTGTTTGAGCTAAGATTTTAAAATTATTCACATAATGAAAACCTATACTTTGTCTCGGGCGAGTTTCCCATTCAAATGCATGTAACAGTGAGAAACGCATTGTGTTGGCGAAAGAAAGCTTTTGAACAACTTCATATAAATCGCTGTAACTTTTGATAGAAGACTCAGACAAACATGTTTATGGCTTTATCTTATAGAACTCAATATCCCCGTGCTGGGCAAACAGGTTTTGCAGCTGTTTGAGCTAAGATTTCCAAGTTATTCACATAATGAAAACTACTTTGTTTCGGTCGACTTCCCCATTCAAATGCATGTTACAGTGAGAAACGCACTGTCTTGGCGAAAGAAAGCGCTTTTGTACAACTTCATATAAATAGCTGTAACTTTTGATAGAAGACTCGGATACACATGTTTATGGCTTTATCTTATAGAACTCAATATCCCCGTGCTGGGCAAACAGGTCTTTGCAGCTGGGCAAACAGGTTTTGCAGCTGTTTGAGCTAAGATTTTAAAATTATTCACATAATGAAAACTACTTTGTTTCGGTCGAGTTCCCCATTCAAATGCATGTAACAGTGAGAAACACACTGTCTTGGCGAAAGAAAGCGTTTTTGTACAACTTCATATAAATCGCTGTAACTTTTGATAGAAGACTCAGACAAACATGTTTATGGCTTTATCTTATAGAACTCAATATCCCCGTGCTGGGCAAACAGGTTTTGCAGCTGTTTGAGCTAAGATTTCCAAGTTATTCACATAATGAAAACTACTTTGTTTCGGTCGAGTTGCCCATTCAAATGCATGTTACAGTGAGAAACGCACTGTCTTGGCGAAATAAAGCGTTTTTGTACAACTTCATATAAATAGCTGTAACTTTTGATAGAAGACTCGGATACACATGTTTATGGCTTTATCTTATAGAACTCAATATCCCCGTGCTGGGAAAACAGGTTTTGCAGCTGTTTGAGCTAAGATTTCCAAGTTATTCACATAATGAAAACTACTTTGTTTCGGTCGAGTTCCCCATTCAAATGCATGTAACAGTGAGAAACGCACTGTCTTGGCGAAATAAAGCGTTTTTGTACAACTTCATATAAATAGCTGTAACTTTTGATAGAAGACTCAGACAAACATGTTTATGGCTTTATCTTATAGAACTCAATATCCCCGTGCTGGGCAAACAGGTCTTTGCAGCCGTTTGAGCTAAGATTTTAAAATTATTCACATAATGAAAACCTATACTTTGTCTCGGGCGAGTTTCCCATTCAAATGCATGTAACAGTGAGAAACACACTGTCTTGGCGAAATAAAGCGTTTTTGAACAACTTCATATAAATCGCTGTAACTTTTGATAGAAGACTCAGACAAACATGTTTATGGCTTTATCTTATAGAACTCAATATCCCCGTGCTGGGCAAACAGGTTTTGCAGCCGTTTGAGCTAAGATTTTAAAATTATTCACATAATGAAAACCTATACTTTGTCTCGGGCGAGTTTCCCATTCAAATGCATGTAACAGTGAGAAACGCATTGTGTTGGCGAAAGAAAGCTTTTGAACAACTTCATATAAATCGCTGTAACTTTTGATAGAAGACTCAGACAAACATGTTTATGGCTTTATCTTATAGAACTCAATATCCCCGTGCTGGGCAAACAGGTTTTGCAGCTGTTTGAGCTAAGATTTTAAAATTATTCACATAATGAAAACTACTTTGTTTCGGTCGAGTTCCCCATTCAAATGCATGTAACAGTGAGAAACACACTGTCTTGGCGAAAGAAAGCGTTTTTGTACAACTTCATATAAATCGCTGTAACTTTTGATAGAAGACTCAGACAAACATGTTTATGGCTTTATCTTATAGAACTCAATATCCCCGTGCTGGGCAAACAGGTTTTGCAGCTGTTTGAGCTAAGATTTCCAAGTTATTCACATAATGAAAACTACTTTGTTTCGGTCGAGTTGCCCATTCAAATGCATGTTACAGTGAGAAACGCACTAACGTGGTGAAATAAAGCGTTTTTAATGTTCTTCATAAAGACAGCTGTAACTTTTGATAGAAGACTCGGATACACATGTTTATGGCTTTATCTTATAGAACTCAATATTCCCGTGCTGGGCAAACAGGTCTTTGCAGCCGTTTGAGCTAAGATTTTAAAATGATTCACATAATGAAAACCTATACTTTGTCTCGGGCGAGTTTCCCATTCAAATGCATGTAACAGTGAGAAACACACTGTCTTGGCGAAATAAAGCGTTTTTGAACAACTTCATATAAATAGCTGTAACTTTTGATAGAAGACTCAGACACACAGGTTTATGGCTTTATCTTATAGAACTCAATATCCCCGTGCTGGGCAGCCGTTTGAGCTAAGATTTTAAATTTATTCACATAATGAAAACCTATACTTTGTCTCGGGCGAGTTTCCCATTCAAATGCATGTAACAGTGAGAAACACACTGTCTTGGCGAAAGAAAGCGTTTTTGTACAACTTCATATAAATAGCTGTAACTTTTGATAGAAGACTCAGACAAACATGTTCATGGCTTTATCTTATAGAACTCAATATCCCCGTGCTGGGCAAACAGGTTTTGCAGCTGTTTGAGCTAAGATTTCCAAGTTATTCACATAATGAAAACTACTTTGTTTCGGTCGAGTTTCCCATTCAAATGCATGTAACAGTGAGAAACACACTGTCTTGGCGAAATAAAGCGTTTTTGTACAACTTCATATAAATAGCTGTAACTTTTGATAGAAGACTCGGATACACATGTTTATGGCTTTATCTTATAGAACTCAATATCCCCGTGCTGGGCAAACAGGTCTTTGCAGCCGTTTGAGCTAAGATTTTAAAATGATTCACATAATGAAAACCTATACTTTGTCTCGGGCAAGTTTCCCATTCAAATGCATGTAACAGTGAGAAACGCATTGTGTTGGCGAAAGAAAGCGTTTTTGAACAACTTCATATAAATCGCTGTAACTTTTGATAGAAGACTCAGACACACATATTTAAGGTTTTATCTTATAGAACTCAATATCCCCGTGCTGGGCAAACAGGTTTTGCAGCCGTTTGAGCTAAGATTTTAAAATTATTCACATAATGAAAACTACTTTATTTCGGACGAGTTCCCCATTCAAATGCATGTAACAGTGAGAAACACACTGTCTTGGCGAAAGAAAGCGTTTTTGAACAACTTCATATAAATCGCTGTAACTTTTGATAGAAGACTCAGACACACATATTTAAGGTTTTATCTTATAGAACTCAATATCCCCGTGCTGGGCAAACAGGTTTTGCAGCCGTTTGAGCTAAGATTTTAAAATTATTCACATAATGAAAACCTATACTTTGTCTCGGGCGAGTTTCCCATTCAAATGCATGTAACAGTGAGAAACACACTGTCTTTGCGAAAGAAAGCATTTTGGTAAAACTTCATATAAATCGATGTAACTTTTGATAGAAGACTCAGAAACACATGTTTATGGCTTTATCTTATAGAACTCAATGTCCCCGTGCTGGGCAAACAGGTTTTGCAGCCGTTTGAGCTAAGATTTTAAAATTATTCACATAATGAAAACTACTTTGTCTCGGGCGAGTTTCCCATTCAAATGCATGTAACAGTGAGAAACGCACTGTCTTGGCGAAATAAAGCGTTTTTGTACAACTTCATATAAATAGCTGTAACTTTTGATAGAAGACTCGGAAACACATGTTTATGGCTTTATCTTATAGAACTCAAGGTCCCCGTGCTGGGCAAACAGGTCTTTGCAGCCGTTTGAGCTAAGATTTTAAAATTATTCACATAATGAAAACCTATACTTTGTCTCGGGCGAGTTTCCCATTCAAATGCATGTAACAGTGAGAAATACACTGTCTTGGCGAAAGAAAGCGTTTTTGAACAACTTCATATAAATCGCTGTAACTTTTGATAGAAGACTCAGACACACATGTTTATGGCTTTATCTTATAGAACTCAATATCCCTGTGCTGGGCAAACAGGTTTTGCAGCCGTTTGAGCTAAGATTTTAAAATTATTCACATAATGAAAACTACTTTGTTTCGGTCGAGTTCCCCATTCAAATGCAGCTTACAGTGAGAAACGCACTGTCTTGGCGAAATAAAGCGTTTTTGTACAACTTCATATAAATAGCTGTAACTTTTGATAGAAGACTCGGAAACACATGTTTATGGCTTTATCTTATAGAACTCAAGGTCCCCGTGCTGGGCAAACAGGTCTTTGCAGCCGTTTGAGCTAAGATTTTAAAATTATTCACATAATGAAAACCTATACTTTGTCTCGGGCGAGTTTCCCATTCAAATGCATGTAACAGTGAGAAACGCATTGCGTTGGCGAAAGAAAGCGTTTTTGAACAACTTCATATAAATCGCTGTAACTTTTGATAGAAGACTCAGACAAACATGTTTATGGCTTTATCTTATAGAACTCAATATCCCCGTGCTGGGCAAACAGGTCTTTGCAGCCGTTTGAGCTAAGATTTTAAAATTATTCACATAATGAAAACCTATACTTTGTCTCGGGCGAGTTTCCCATTCAAATGCATGTAACAGTGAGAAACGCATTGTGTTGGCGAAAGAAAGCTTTTGAACAACTTCATATAAATCGCTGTAACTTTTGATAGAAGACTCAGACAAACATGTTTATGGCTTTATCTTATAGAACTCAATATCCCCGTGCTGGGCAAACAGGTTTTGCAGCTGTTTGAGCTAAGATTTCCAAGTTATTCACATAATGAAAACTACTTTGTTTCGGTCGACTTCCCCATTCAAATGCATGTTACAGTGAGAAACGCACTGTCTTGGCGAAAGAAAGCGCTTTTGTACAACTTCATATAAATAGCTGTAACTTTTGATAGAAGACTCGGATACACATGTTTATGGCTTTATCTTATAGAACTCAATATCCCCGTGCTGGGCAAACAGGTCTTTGCAGCCGTTTGAGCTAAGATTTTAAAATGATTCACATAATGAAAACCTATACTTTGTCTCGGGCGAGTTTCCCATTCAAATGCATGTAACAGTGAGAAACACACTGTCTTGGCGAAAGAAAGCGTTTTTGAACAACTTCATATAAATCGCTGTAACTTTTGATAGAAGACTCAGACACACATATTTAAGGTTTTATCTTATAGAAGTCAATATCCCCGTGCTGGGCAAACAGGTTTTGCAGCCGTTTGAGCTAAGATTTTAAAATTATTCACATAATGAAAACCTATACTTTGTTTCGGTCGAGTTCCCCATTCAAATGCATGTAACAGTGAGAAACACACTGTCTTGGCGAAAGAAAGCGTTTTTGAACAACTTCATATAAATCGCTGTAACTTTTGATAGAAGACTCAGACAAACATGTTTATGGCTTTATCTTATAGAACTCAATATCCCCGTGCTGGGCAAACAGAACAGGTTTTGCAGCCGTTTGAGCTAAGATTTTAAAATTATTCACATAATGAAAACCTATACTTTGTCTCGGGCGAGTTTCCCATTCAAATGCATGTAACAGTGAGAAACACACTGTCTTGGCGAAAGAAAGCATTTTGGTACAACTTCATATAAATCGATGTAACTTTTGATAGAAGACTCAGAAACACATGTTTATGGCTTTATCTTATAGAACTCAATATCCCCGTGCTGGGCAAACAGGTCTTTGCAGCCGTTTGAGCTAAGATTTTAAAATTATTCACATAATGAAAACCTATACTTTGTCTCAGGCGAGTTTCCCATTCAAATGCATGTAACAGTGAGAAACACACTGTCTTGGCGAAAGAAAGCGTTTTCGTACAACTTCATATAAATCGCTGTAACTTTTGATAGAAGACTCAGACAAATATGTTTATGGCTTTATCTTATAGAACTCAATATCCCCATGCTGGGCAAACAGGTTTTGCAGCTGTTTGAGCTAAGATTTCCAAGTTATTCACATAATGAAAACTACTTTGTTTCGGTCGACTTCCCCATTCAAATGCATGTTACAGTGAGAAACGCACTGTCTTGGCGAAAGAAAGCGCTTTTGTACAACTTCATATAAATAGCTGTAACTTTTGATAGAAGACTCGGATACACATGTTTATGGCTTTATCTTATAGAACTCAATATCCCCGTGCTGGGCAAACAGGTCTTTGCAGCTGGGCAAACAGGTTTTGCAGCCGTTTGAGCTAAGATTTTAAAATTATTCACATAATGAAAACTACTTTGTTTCGGTCGAGTTCCCCATTCAAATGCATGTTACAGTGAGAAACGCACTGTCTTGGCGAAATAAAGCGTTTTTGTACAACTTCATATAAATAGCTGTAACTTTTGATAGAAGACTCGGATACACATGTTTATGGATTTATCTTATAGAACTCAATATCCCCGTGCTGGGCAGCCGTTTGAGCTAAGATTTTAAATTTATTCACATAATGAAAACCTATACTTTGTCTCGGGCGAGTTTCCCATTCAAATGCATGTAACAGTGAGAAACACACTGTCTTGGCGAAAGAAAGCGTTTTTGTACAACTTCATATAAATAGCTGTAACTTTTGATAGAAGACTCAGACAAACATGTTCATGGCTTTATCTTATAGAACTCAATATCCCCGTGCTGGGCAAACAGGTTTTGCAGCTGTTTGAGCTAAGATTTCCAAGTTATTCACATAATGAAAACTACTTTGTTTCGGTCGAGTTTCCCATTCAAATGCATGTAACAGTGAGAAACACACTGTCTTGGCGAAATAAAGCGTTTTTGTACAACTTCATATAAATAGCTGTAACTTTTGATAGAAGACTCGGATACACATGTTTATGGCTTTATCTTATAGAACTCAATATCCCCGTGCTGGGCAAACAGAACAGGTTTTGCAGCCGTTTGAGCTAAGATTTTAAAATTATTCACATAATGAAAACCTATACTTTATCTCGGGTGAGTTTCCCATTCAAATGCATGTAACAGTGAGAAACACACTGTCTTGGCGAAATAAAGCGTTTTTCAACCACTTCATATAAATCGCTGTAACTTTTGATAGAAGACTCAGACAAACATGTTTATGGCTTTATCTTATAGAACTCAATATCCCCGTGCTGGGTAAACAGGTTTTGCAGCCGTTTGAGCTAAGATTTTAAAATGATTCACATAATGAAAACCTATACTTTGTCTCGGGCGAGTTTCCCATTCAAATGCATGTAACAGTGAGAAACACACTGTCTTGGCGAAATAAAGCGTTTTTGAACAACTTCATATAAATAGCTGTAACTTTTGATAGAAGACTCAGACACACATGTTTATGGCTTTATCTTATAGAACTCAATATCCCTGTGCTGGGAAACAGGTCTTTGCAGCCGTTTGAGCTAAGATTTTAAAATGATTCACATAATGAAAACCTATACTTTGTCTCGGGCGAGTTTCCCATTCAAATGCATGTAACAGTGAGAAACGCATTGTGTTGGCGAAAGAAAGCTTTTGAACAACTTCATATAAATCGCTGTAACTTTTGATAGAAGACTCAGACACACATATTTAAGGTTTTATCTTATAGAAGTCAATATCCCCGTGCTGGGCAAACAGGTTTTGCAGCCGTTTGAGCTAAGATTTTAAAATTATTCACATAATGAAAACCTATACTTTGTTTCGGTCGAGTTCCCCATTCAAATGCATGTTACAGTGAGAAACGCACTGTCTTGGCGAAAGAAAGCGTTTTTGAACAACTTCATATAAATCGCTGTAACTTTTGATAGAAGACTCAGACAAACATGTTTATGGCTTTATCTTATAGAACTCAATATCCCCGTGCTGGGAAAACAGAACAGGTTTTGCAGCCGTTTGAGCTAAGATTTTAAAATTATTCACATAATGAAAACCTATACTTTGTCTCGGGCGAGTTTCCCATTCAAATGCATGTAACAGTGAGAAACACACTGTCTTGGCGAAAGAAAGCATTTTGGTACAACTTCATATAAATCGATGTAACTTTTGATAGAAGACTCAGAAACACATGTTTATGGCTTTATCTTATAGAACTCAATATCCCCGTGCTGGGCAAACAGGTCTTTGCAGCCGTTTGAGCTAAGATTTTAAAATTATTCACATAATGAAAACCTATACTTTGTCTTGGGTGAGTTTCCCATTCAAATGCATGTAACAGTGAGAAACACACTGTCTTGGCGAAATAAAGCGTTTTTGAACAACTTCATATAAATCGCTGTAACTTTTGATAGAAGACTCAGACAAACGTGTTTATGGCTTTATCTTATAGAACTCAATATCCCCGTGCTGGGCAAACAGAACAGGTTTTGCAGCCGTTTGAGCTAAGATTTTAAAATTATTCACATAATGAAAACCTATACTTTGTTTCAGGCGAGTTTCCCATTCAAATGCATGTAACAGTGAGAAACACACTGTCTTGGCGAAATAAAGCGTTTTTGAACAACTTCATATAAATCGCTGTAACTTTTGATAGAAGACTCAGACAAACATGTTTATGGCTTTATCTTATAGAACTCAATATCCCCGTGCTGGGCAAACAGAACAGGTTTTGCAGCCGTTTGAGCTAAGATTTTAAAATTATTCACATAATGAAAACCTATACTTTGTCTCGGGCGAGTTTCCCATTCAAATGCATGTAACAGTGAGAAACACATTGTCTTGGCGAAATAAAGCGTTTTTCAACCACTTCATATAAATCGCTGTAACTTTTGATAGAAGACTCAGACAAACATGTTTATGGCTTTATCTTATAGAACTCAATATCCCCGTGCTGGGCAAACAGGTTTTGCAGCCGTTTGAGCTAAGATTTTAAAATTATTCACATAATGAAAACCTATACTTTGTCTCGGGCGAGTTTCCCATTCAAATGCATGTAACAGTGAGAAACACACTGTCTTGGCGAAATAAAGCGTTTTCGTACAACTTCATATAAATCGCTGTAACTTTTGATAGAAGACTCAGACAAACATGTTTATGGCTTTATCTTATAGAACTCAATATCCCCGTGCTGGGAAAACAGGTCTTTGCAGCCGTTTGAGCTAAGATTTTAAAATTATTCACATAATGAAAACCTATACTTTGTCTCGGGCGAGTTTCCCATTCAAATGCATGTAACAGTGAGAAACGCATTGTCTTGGCGAAATAAAGCGTTTTCGTACAACTTCATATAAATCGCTGTAACTTTTGATAGAAGACTCAGACAAACATGTTTATGGCTTTATCTTATAGAACTCAATATCCCCGTGCTGGGCAAACAGGTCTTTGCAGCCGATTGAGCTAAGATTTTAAAATTATTCACATAATGAAAACCTATACTTAGTTTCAGGCGAGTTTCCCATTCAAATGCATGTAACAGTGAGAAACACACTGTCTTGGCGAAATAAAGCGTTTTTGAACAACTTCATATAAATCGCTGTAACTTTTGATAGAAGACTCAGACAAACGTGTTTATGGCTTTATCTTATAGAACTCAATATCCCCGTGCTGGGCAAACAGAACAGGTTTTGCAGCCGTTTGAGCTAAGATTTTAAAATTATTCACATAATGAAAACCTATACTTTGTCTCGGGCGAGTTTCCCATTCAAATGCATGTAACAGTGAGAAACGCATTGTCTTGGCGAAATAAAGCGTTTTCGTACAACTTCATATAAATCGCTGTAACTTTTGATAGAAGACTCAGACAAACATGTTTATGGCTTTATCTTATAGAACTCAATATCCCCGTGCTGGGCAAACAGGTCTTTGCAGCCGATTGAGCTAAGATTTTAAAATTATTCACATAATGAAAACCTATACTTAGTTTCAGGCGAGTTTCCCATTCAAATGCATGTAACAGTGAGAAACACACTGTCTTGGCGAAATAAAGCGTTTTTGAACAACTTCATATAAATCGCTGTAACTTTTGATAGAAGACTCAGACAAACGTGTTTATGGCTTTATCTTATAGAACTCAATATCCCCGTGCTGGGCAAACAGAACAGGTTTTGCAGCCGTTTGAGCTAAGATTTTAAAATTATTCACATAATGAAAACCTATACTTTGTTTCAGGCGAGTTTCCCATTCAAATGCATGTAACAGTGAGAAACACACTGTCTTGGCGAAATAAAGCGTTTTTGAACAACTTCATATAAATCGCTGTAACTTTTGATAGAAGACTCAGACAAACATGTTTATGGCTTTATCTTATAGAACTCAATATCCCCGTGCTGGGCAAACAGAACAGGTTTTGCAGCCGTTTGAGCTAAGATTTTAAAATTATTCACATAATGAAAACCTATACTTTATCTCGGGTGAGTTTCCCATTCAAATGCATGTAACAGTGAGAAACACACTGTCTTGGCGAAATAAAGCGTTTTTCAACCACTTCATATAAATCGCTGTAACTTTTGATAGAAGACTCAGACAAACATGTTTATGGCTTTATCTTATAGAACTCAATATCCCCGTGCTGGGCAAACAGGTCTTTGCAGCCGATTGAGCTAAGATTTTAAAATTATTCACATAATGAAAACCTATACTTTGTTTCAGGTGAGTTTCCCATTCAAATGCATGTTACAGTGAGAAACGCATTGTCTTGGCGAAATAAAGCGTTTTCGTACAACTTCATATAAATCGCTGTAACTTTTGATAGAAGACTCAGACAAACATGTTTATGGCTTTATCTTATAGAACTCAATATCCCCGTGCTGGGCAAACAGGTCTTTGCAGCCGTTTGAGCTAAGATTTTAAAATTATTCACATAATGAAAACCTATACTTTGTCTCGGGCGAGTTTCCCATTCAAATGCATGTAACAGTGAGAAACGCATTGTCTTGGCGAAATAAAGGGTTTTCGTACAACTTCATATAAATCGCTGTAACTTTTGATAGAAGACTCAGACAAACATGTTTATGGCTTTATCTTATAGAACTCAATATCCCCGTGCTGGGCAAACAGGTTTTGCAGCCGTTTGAGCTAAGATTTTAAAATTATTCACATAATGAAAACCTATACTTTGTTTCAGGCGAGTTTCCCATTCAAATGCATGTAACAGTGAGAAACGCATTGTCTTGGCAAAATAAAGCGTTTTTCAACCACTTCATATAAATCGCTGTAACTTTTGATAGAAGACTCAGACAAACATGTTTATGGCTTTATCTTATAGAACTCAATATCCCCGTGCTGGGAAAACAGGTCTTTGCAGCCGTTTGAGCTAAGATTTTAAAATTATTCACATAATGAAAACCTATACATTGTCTCGGGCGAGTTTCCCATTCAAATGCATGTAACAGTGAGAAACGCATTGTCTTGGCGAAATAAAGCGTTTTCGTACAACTTCATATAAATCGCTGTAACTTTTGATAGAAGACTCAGACAAACATGTTTATGGCTTTATCTTATAGAACTCAATATCCCCGTGCTGGGCAAACAGGTCTTTGCAGCCGTTTGAGCTAAGATTTTAAAATTATTCACATAATGAAAACCTATACTTTGTCTTGGGTGAGTTTCCCATTCAAATGCATGTAACAGTGAGAAACACACTGTCTTGGCGAAATAAAGCGTTTTTGAACAACTTCATATAAATCGCTGTAACTTTTGATAGAAGACTCAGACAAACATGTTTATGGCTTTATCTTATAGAACTCAATATCCCCGTGCTGGGCAAACAGAACAGGTTTTGCAGCCGATTGAGCTAAGATTTTAAAATTATTCACATAATGAAAACCTATACTTTATCTCGGGTGAGTTTCCCATTCAAATGCATGTAACAGTGAGAAACACACTGTCTTGGCGAAATAAAGCGTTTTTCAACCACTTCATATAAATCGCTGTAACTTTTGATAGAAGACTCAGACAAACATGTTT
Source organism: Aulonocara sp. 'chitande type north' Nkhata Bay (assembly GCF_057382095.1). NCBI lineage: Eukaryota > Metazoa > Chordata > Actinopteri > Cichliformes > Cichlidae > Aulonocara > Aulonocara sp. 'chitande type north' Nkhata Bay. The sequence continues at coordinate 705,638 of NC_141362.1, read as the reverse complement.
ATGGCTTTATCTTATAGAACTCAATATCCCCGTGCTGGGCAAACAGGTCTTTGCAGCCGATTGAGCTAAGATTTTAAAATTATTCACATAATGAAAACCTATACTTAGTTTCAGGCGAGTTTCCCATTCAAATGCATGTAACAGTGAGAAACGCATTGTCTTGGCGAAATAAAGGGTTTTCGTACAACTTCATATAAATCGCTGTAACTTTTGATAGAAGACTCAGACAAACATGTTTATGGCTTTATCTTATAGAACTCAATATCCCCGTGCTGGGCAAACAGGTTTTGCAGCCGTTTGAGCTAAGATTTTAAAATTATTCACATAATGAAAACCTATACTTTGTCTCAGGCGAGTTTCCCATTCAAATGCATGTAACAGTGAGAAACGCATTGTGTTGGCGAAATAAAGCGTTTTCGTACAACTTCATATAAATCGCTGTAACTTTTGATAGAAGACTCAGACAAACATGTTTATGGCTTTATCTTATAGAACTCAATATCCCCGTGCTGGGCAAACAGGTCTTTGCAGCCGTTTGAGCTAAGATTTTAAAATTATTCACATAATGAAAACCTATACTTTGTCTTGGGTGAGTTTCCCATTCAAATGCATATAACAGTGAGAAACACACTGTCTTGGCGAAATAAAGCGTTTTTGAACAACTTCATATAAATCGCTGTAACTTTTGATAGAAGACTCAGACAAACATGTTTATGGCTTTATCTTATAGAACTCAATATCCCCGTGCTGGGCAAACAGAACAGGTTTTGCAGCCGTTTGAGCTAAGATTTTAAAATTATTCACATAATGAAAACCTATACTTTATCTCGGGTGAGTTTCCCATTCAAATGCATGTAACAGTGAGAAACACACTGTCTTGGCGAAATAAAGCGTTTTTCAACCACTTCATATAAATCGCTGTAACTTTTGATAGAAGACTCAGACAAACATGTTTATGGCTTTATCTTATAGAACTCAATATCCCCGTGCTGGGCAAACAGGTCTTTGCAGCCGATTGAGCTAAGATTTTAAAATTATTCACATAATGAAAACCTATACTTTGTCTCAGGCGAGTTTCCCATTCAAATGCATGTAACAGTGAGAAACGCATTGTGTTGGCGAAATAAAGCGTTTTCGTACAACTTCATATAAATCGCTGTAACTTTTGATAGAAGACTCAGACAAACATGTTTATGGCTTTATCTTATAGAACTCAATATCCCCGTGCTGGGAAAACAGGTCTTTGCAGCCGTTTGAGCTAAGATTTTAAAATTATTCACATAATGAAAACCTATACTTTGTCTTGGGTGAGTTTCCCATTCAAATGCATATAACAGTGAGAAACACACTGTCTTGGCGAAATAAAGCGTTTTTGAACAACTTCATATAAATCGCTGTAACTTTTGATAGAAGACTCAGACAAACATGTTTATGGCTTTATCTTATAGAACTCAATATCCCCGTGCTGGGCAAACAGGTTTTGCAGCCGTTTGAGCTAAGATTTTAAAATTATTCACATAATGAAAACCTATACTTTGTCTCAGGCGAGTTTCCCATTCAAATGCATGTAACAGTGAGAAACGCATTGTGTTGGCGAAATAAAGCGTTTTCGTACAACTTCATATAAATCGCTGTAACTTTTGATAGAAGACTCAGACAAACATGTTTATGGCTTTATCTTATAGAACTCAATATCCCCGTGCTGGGCAAACAGGTCTTTGCAGCCGTTTGAGCTAAGATTTTAAAATTATTCACATAATGAAAACCTATACTTTGTCTTGGGTGAGTTTCCCATTCAAATGCATATAACAGTGAGAAACACACTGTCTTGGCGAAATAAAGCGTTTTTGAACAACTTCATATAAATCGCTGTAACTTTTGATAGAAGACTCAGACAAACATGTTTATGGCTTTATCTTATAGAACTCAATATCCCCGTGCTGGGCAAACAGAACAGGTTTTGCAGCCGTTTGAGCTAAGATTTTAAAATTATTCACATAATGAAAACCTATACTTTATCTCGGGTGAGTTTCCCATTCAAATGCATGTAACAGTGAGAAACACACTGTCTTGGCGAAATAAAGCGTTTTTCAACCACTTCATATAAATCGCTGTAACTTTTGATAGAAGACTCAGACAAACATGTTTATGGCTTTATCTTATAGAACTCAATATCCCCGTGCTGGGCAAACAGGTCTTTGCAGCCGATTGAGCTAAGATTTTAAAATTATTCACATAATGAAAACCTATACTTAGTTTCAGGCGAGTTTCCCATTCAAATGCATGTAACAGTGAGAAACGCATTGTCTTGGCGAAATAAAGGGTTTTCGTACAACTTCATATAAATCGCTGTAACTTTTGATAGAAGACTCAGACAAACATGTTTATGGCTTTATCTTATAGAACTCAATATCCCCGTGCTGGGCAAACAGGTTTTGCAGCCGTTTGAGCTAAGATTTTAAAATTATTCACATAATGAAAACCTATACTTTGTCTCAGGCGAGTTTCCCATTCAAATGCATGTAACAGTGAGAAACGCATTGTCTTGGCGAAATAAAGGGTTTTCGTACAACTTCATATAAATCGCTGTAACTTTTGATAGAAGACTCAGAAACACATGTTTATGGCTTTATCTTATAGAACTCAATATCCCCGTGCTGGGCAAACAGGTCTTTGCAGCCGATTGAGCTAAGATTTTAAAATTATTCACATAATGAAAACCTATACTTAGTTTCAGGCGAGTTTCCCATTCAAATGCATGTAACAGTGAGAAACGCATTGTCTTGGCGAAATAAAGCGTTTTCGTACAACTTCATATAAATCGCTGTAACTTTTGATAGAAGACTCAGACAAACATGTTTATGGCTTTATCTTATAGAACTCAATATCCCCGTGCTGGGCAAACAGGTCTTTGCAGCCGTTTGAGCTAAGATTTTAAAATTATTCACATAATGAAAACCTATACTTTGTCTCGGGCGAGTTTCCCATTCAAATGCATGTAACAGTGAGAAACGCATTGTCTTGGCGAAATAAAGCGTTTTCGTACAACTTCATATAAATCGCTGTAACTTTTGATAGAAGACTCAGACAAACATGTTTATGGCTTTATCTTATAGAACTCAATATCCCCGTGCTGGGAAAACAGGTCTTTGCAGCCGTTTGAGCTAAGATTTTAAAATTATTCACATAATGAAAACCTATACTTTGTCTCGGGCGAGTTTCCCATTCAAATGCATGTAACAGTGAGAAACTCATTGTCTTGGCGAAATAAAGCGTTTTCGTACAACTTCATATAAATCGCTGTAACTTTTGATAGAAGACTCAGACAAACATGTTTATGGCTTTATCTTATAGAACTCAATATCCCCGTGCTGGGCAAACAGGTCTTTGCAGCCGTTTGAGCTAAGATTTTAAAATTATTCACATAATGAAAACCTATACTTTGTCTTGGGTGAGTTTCCCATTCAAATGCATGTAACAGTGAGAAACACACTGTCTTGGCGAAATAAAGCGTTTTGAACAACTTCATATAAATCGCTGTAACTTTTGATAGAAGACTCAGACAAACATGTTTATGGCTTTATCTTATAGAACTCAATATCCCCGTGCTGGGAAAACAGGTCTTTGCAGCCGTTTGAGCTAAGATTTTAAAATTATTCACATAATGAAAACCTATACTTTGTCTCAGGCGAGTTTCCCATTCAAATGCATGTAACAGTGAGAAACGCATTGTGTTGGCGAAATAAAGCGTTTTCGTACAACTTCATATAAATCGCTGTAACTTTTGATAGAAGACTCAGACAAACATGTTTATGGCTTTATCTTATAGAACTCAATATCCCCGTGCTGGGCAAACAGAACAGGTTTTGCAGCCGTTTGAGCTAAGATTTTAAAATTATTCACATAATGAAAACCTATACTTTGTTTCAGGCGAGTTTCCCATTCAAATGCATGTAACAGTGAGAAACGCATTGTCTTGGCGTAATAAAGCGTTTTTGAACAACTTCATATAAATCGCTGTAACTTTTGATAGAAGACTCAGACAAACATGTTTATGGCTTTATCTTATAGAACTCAATATCCCCGTGCTGGGCAAACAGGTCTTTGCAGCCGTTTGAGCTAAGATTTTAAAATTATTCACATAATGAAGACCTATACTTTGTTTCAGGCGAGTTTCCCATTCAAATGCATGTAACAGTGAGAAACACACTGTCTTGGCAAAATAAAGCGTTTTTGAACAACTTCATATAAATCGCTGTAACTTTTGATAGAAGACTCAGACAAACATGTTTATGGCTTTATCTTATAGAACTCAATATCCCCGTGCTGGGCAAACAGAACAGGTTTTGCAGCCGTTTGAGCTAAGATTTTAAAATTATTCACATAATGAAAACCTATACTTTATCTCGGGTGAGTTTCCCATTCAAATGCATGTAACAGTGAGAAACACACTGTCTTGGCGAAATAAAGCGTTTTTCAACCACTTCATATAAATCGCTGTAACTTTTGATAGAAGACTCAGACAAACATGTTTATGGCTTTATCTTATAGAACTCAATATCCCCGTGCTGGGCAAACAGGTTTTGCAGCCGTTTGAGCTAAGATTTTAAAATGATTCACATAATGAAAACCTATACTTAGTTTCAGGCGAGTTTCCCATTCAAATGCATGTAACAGTGAGAAACGCATTGTCTTGGCGAAATAAAGGGTTTTCGTACAACTTCATATAAATCGCTGTAACTTTTGATAGAAGACTCAGACAAACATGTTTATGGCTTTATCTTATAGAACTCAATATCCCCGTGCTGGGCAAACAGAACAGGTTTTGCAGCCGTTTGAGCTAAGATTTTAAAATTATTCACATAATGAAAACCTATACTTTATCTCGGGTGAGTTTCCCATTCAAATGCATGTAACAGTGAGAAACACACTGTCTTGGCGAAATAAAGCGTTTTTCAACCACTTCATATAAATCGCTGTAACTTTTGATAGAAGACTCAGACAAACATGTTTATGGCTTTATCTTATAGAACTCAATATCCCCGTGCTGGGCAAACAGGTCTTTGCAGCCGTTTGAGCTAAGATTTTAAAATTATTCACATAATGAAAACCTATACTTTGTCTTGGGTGAGTTTCCCATTCAAATGCATGTAACAGTGAGAAACACACTGTCTTGGCGAAATAAAGCGTTTTTGAACAACTTCATATAAATCGCTGTAACTTTTGATAGAAGACTCAGACAAACATGTTTATGGCTTTATCTTATAGAACTCAATATCCCCGTGCTGGGCAAACAGAACAGGTTTTGCAGCCGTTTGAGCTAAGATTTTAAAATTATTCACATAATGAAAACCTATACTTTGTTTCAGGCGAGTTTCCCATTCAAATGCATGTAACAGTGAGAAACGCATTGTCTTGGCGAAATAAAGCGTTTTTGAACAACTTCATATAAATCGCTGTAACTTTTGATAGAAGACTCAGACAAACATGTTTATGGCTTTATCTTATAGAACTCAATATCCCCGTGCTGGGCAAACAGAACAGGTTTTGCAGCCGTTTGAGCTAAGATTTTAAAATTATTCACATAATGAAAACCTATACTTTATCTCGGGTGAGTTTCCCATTCAAATGCATGTAACAGTGAGAAACACACTGTCTTGGCGAAATAAAGCGTTTTTCAACCACTTCATATAAATCGCTGTAACTTTTGATAGAAGACTCAGACAAACATGTTTATGGCTTTATCTTATAGAACTCAATATCCCCGTGCTGGGTAAACAGGTTTTGCAGCCGTTTGAGCTAAGATTTTAAAATTATTCACATAATGAAAACCTATACTTTGTTTCAGGCGAGTTTCCCATTCAAATGCATGTAACAGTGAGAAACACACTGTCTTGGCAAAATAAAGCGTTTTTGAACAACTTCATATAAATCGCTGTAACTTTTGATAGAAGACTCAGACAAACATGTTTATGGCTTTATCTTATAGAACTCAATATCCCCGTGCTGGGCAAACAGAACAGGTTTTGCAGCCGTTTGAGCTAAGATTTTAAAATTATTCACATAATGAAAACCTATACTTTATCTCGGGTGAGTTTCCCATTCAAATGCATGTAACAGTGAGAAACACACTGTCTTGGCGAAATAAAGCGTTTTTCAACCACTTCATATAAATCGCTGTAACTTTTGATAGAAGACTCAGACAAACATGTTTATGGCTTTATCTTATAGAACTCAATATCCCCGTGCTGGGCAAACAGGTTTTGCAGCCGTTTGAGCTAAGATTTTAAAATTATTCACATAATGAAAACCTATACTTTGTTTCAGGCGAGTTTCCCATTCAAATGCATGTAACAGTGAGAAACACACTGTCTTGGCGAAATAAAGCGTTTTGAACAACTTCATATAAATCGCTGTAACTTTTGATAGAAGACTCAGACAAACATGTTTATGGCTTTATCTTATAGAACTCAATATCCCCGTGCTGGGCAAACAGAACAGGTTTTGCAGCCGTTTGAGCTAAGATTTTAAAATTATTCACATAATGAAGACCTATACTTTGTTTCAGGCGAGTTTCCCATTCAAATGCATGTAACAGTGAGAAACACACTGTCTTGGCAAAATAAAGCGTTTTTGAACAACTTCATATAAATCGCTGTAACTTTTGATAGAAGACTCAGACAAACATGTTTATGGCTTTATCTTATAGAACTCAATATCCCCGTGCTGGGCAAACAGAACAGGTTTTGCAGCCGTTTGAGCTAAGATTTTAAAATTATTCACATAATGAAAACCTATACTTTATCTCGGGTGAGTTTCCCATTCAAATGCATGTAACAGTGAGAAACACACTGTCTTGGCGAAATAAAGCGTTTTTCAACCACTTCATATAAATCGCTGTAACTTTTGATAGAAGACTCAGACAAACATGTTTATGGCTTTATCTTATAGAACTCAATATCCCCGTGCTGGGCAAACAGGTTTTGCAGCCGTTTGAGCTAAGATTTTAAAATTATTCACATAATGAAAACCTATACTTTGTTTCAGGCGAGTTTCCCATTCAAATGCATGTAACAGTGAGAAACACACTGTCTTGGCGAAATAAAGCGTTTTTGAACAACTTCATATAAATCGCTGTAACTTTTGATAGAAGACTCAGACAAACATGTTTATGGCTTTATCTTATAGAACTCAATATCCCCGTGCTGGGCAAACAGAACAGGTTTTGCAGCCGTTTGAGCTAAGATTTTAAAATTATTCACATAATGAAAACCTATACTTTATCTCGGGTGAGTTTCCCATTCAAATGCATGTAACAGTGAGAAACACACTGTCTTGGCGAAATAAAGCGTTTTTCAACCACTTCATATAAATCGCTGTAACTTTTGATAGAAGACTCAGACAAACATGTTTATGGCTTTATCTTATAGAACTCAATATCCCCGTGCTGGGCAAACAGGTTTTGCAGCCGTTTGAGCTAAGATTTTAAAATTATTCACATAATGAAAACCTATACTTTGTTTCAGGCGAGTTTCCCATTCAAATGCATGTAACAGTGAGAAACACACTGTCTTGGCGAAATAAAGCGTTTTTGAACAACTTCATATAAATCGCTGTAACTTTTGATAGAAGACTCAGACAAACATGTTTATGGCTTTATCTTATAGAACTCAATATCCCCGTGCTGGGCAAACAGAACAGGTTTTGCAGCCGTTTGAGCTAAGATTTTAAAATTATTCACATAATGAAAACCTATACTTTATCTCGGGTGAGTTTCCCATTCAAATGCATGTAACAGTGAGAAACACACTGTCTTGGCGAAATAAAGCGTTTTTCAACCACTTCATATAAATCGCTGTAACTTTTGATAGAAGACTCAGACAAACATGTTTATGGCTTTATCTTATAGAACTCAATATCCCCGTGCTGGGCAAACAGGTCTTTGCAGCCGTTTGAGCTAAGATTTTAAAATTATTCACATAATGAAAACCTATACTTTGTCTTGGGTGAGTTTCCCATTCAAATGCATGTAACAGTGAGAAACACACTGTCTTGGCGAAATAAAGCGTTTTTGAACAACTTCATATAAATCGCTGTAACTTTTGATAGAAGACTCAGACAAACATGTTTATGGCTTTATCTTATAGAACTCAATATCCCCGTGCTGGGCAAACAGAACAGGTTTTGCAGCCGTTTGAGCTAAGATTTTAAAATTATTCACATAATGAAAACCTATACTTTGTTTCAGGCGAGTTTCCCATTCAAATGCATGTAACAGTGAGAAACGCATTGTCTTGGCGAAATAAAGCGTTTTTGAACAACTTCATATAAATCCCTGTAACTTTTGATAGAAGACTCAGACAAACATGTTTATGGCTTTATCTTATAGAACTCAATATCCCCGTGCTGGGCAAACAGAACAGGTTTTGCAGCCGTTTGAGCTAAGATTTTAAAATTATTCACATAATGAAAACCTATACTTTATCTCGGGTGAGTTTCCCATTCAAATGCATGTAACAGTGAGAAACACACTGTCTTGGCGAAATAAAGCGTTTTTCAACCACTTCATATAAATCGCTGTAACTTTTGATAGAAGACTCAGACAAACATGTTTATGGCTTTATCTTATAGAACTCAATATCCCCGTGCTGGGCAAACAGGTTTTGCAGCCGTTTGAGCTAAGATTTTAAAATTATTCACATAATGAAAACCTATACTTTGTTTCAGGCGAGTTTCCCATTCAAATGCATGTAACAGTGAGAAACACACTGTCTTGGCGAAATAAAGCGTTTTTGAACAACTTCATATAAATCGCTGTAACTTTTGATAGAAGACTCAGACAAACATGTTTATGGCTTTATCTTATAGAACTCAATATCCCCGTGCTGGGCAAACAGAACAGGTTTTGCAGCCGTTTGAGCTAAGATTTTAAAATTATTCACATAATGAAAACCTATACTTTATCTCGGGTGAGTTTCCCATTCAAATGCATGTAACAGTGAGAAACACACTGTCTTGGCGAAATAAAGCGTTTTTCAACCACTTCATATAAATCGCTGTAACTTTTGATAGAAGACTCAGACAAACATGTTTATGGCTTTATCTTATAGAACTCAATATCCCCGTGCTGGGCAAACAGAACAGGTTTTGCAGCCGATTGAGCTAAGATTTTAAAATGATTCACATAATGAAAACCTATACTTAGTTTCAGGCGAGTTTCCCATTCAAATGCATGTAACAGTGAGAAACGCATTGTCTTGGCGAAATAAAGGGTTTTCGTACAACTTCATATAAATCGCTGTAACTTTTGATAGAAGACTCAGACAAACATGTTTATGGCTTTATCTTATAGAACTCAATATCCCCGTGCTGGGCAAACAGAACAGGTTTTGCAGCCGTTTGAGCTAAGATTTTAAAATTATTCACATAATGAAAACCTATACTTTGTTTCAGGCGAGTTTCCCATTCAAATGCATGTAACAGTGAGAAACGCATTGTCTTGGCGAAATAAAGCGTTTTTGAACAACTTCATATAAATCGCTGTAACTTTTGATAGAAGACTCAGACAAACATGTTTATGGCTTTATCTTATAGAACTCAATATCCCCGTGCTGGGCAAACAGGTCTTTGCAGCCGTTTGAGCTAAGATTTTAAAATTATTCACATAATGAAAACCTATACTTTGTCTTGGGTGAGTTTCCCATTCAAATGCATGTAACAGTGAGAAACACACTGTCTTGGCGAAATAAAGCGTTTTTGAACAACTTCATATAAATCGCTGTAACTTTTGATAGAAGACTCAGACAAACATGTTTATGGCTTTATCTTATAGAACTCAATATCCCCGTGCTGGGCAAACAGGTTTTGCAGCCGTTTGAGCTAAGATTTTAAAATTATTCACATAATGAAAACCTATACTTTGTTTCAGGCGAGTTTCCCATTCAAATGCATGTAACAGTGAGAAACGCATTGTCTTGGCGAAATAAAGCGTTTTTGAACAACTTCATATAAATCGCTGTAACTTTTGATAGAAGACTCAGACAAACATGTTTATGGCTTTATCTTATAGAACTCAATATCCCCGTGCTGGGCAAACAGAACAGGTTTTGCAGCCGTTTGAGCTAAGATTTTAAAATTATTCACATAATGAAAACCTATACTTTATCTCGGGTGAGTTTCCCATTCAAATGCATGTAACAGTGAGAAACACACTGTCTTGGCGAAATAAAGCGTTTTTCAACCACTTCATATAAATCGCTGTAACTTTTGATAGAAGACTCAGACAAACATGTTTATGGCTTTATCTTATAGAACTCAATATCCCCGTGCTGGGCAAACAGGTTTTGCAGCCGTTTGAGCTAAGATTTTAAAATTATTCACATAATGAAAACCTATACTTTGTTTCAGGCGAGTTTCCCATTCAAATGCATGTAACAGTGAGAAACGCATTGTCTTGGCGAAATAAAGCGTTTTTGAACAACTTCATATAAATCGCTGTAACTTTTGATAGAAGACTCAGACAAACATGTTTATGGCTTTATCTTATAGAACTCAATATCCCCGTGCTGGGCAAACAGAACAGGTTTTGCAGCCGTTTGAGCTAAGATTTTAAAATTATTCACATAATGAAAACCTATACTTTATCTCGGGTGAGTTTCCCATTCAAATGCATGTAACAGTGAGAAACACACTGTCTTGGCGAAATAAAGCGTTTTTCAACCACTTCATATAAATCGCTGTAACTTTTGATAGAAGACTCAGACAAACATGTTTATGGCTTTATCTTATAGAACTCAATATCCCCGTGCTGGGCAAACAGAACAGGTTTTGCAGCCGATTGAGCTAAGATTTTAAAATGATTCACATAATGAAAACCTATACTTAGTTTCAGGCGAGTTTCCCATTTAAATGCATGTAACAGTGAGAAACGCATTGTCTTGGCGAAATAAAGGGTTTTCGTACAACTTCATATAAATCGCTGTAACTTTTGATAGAAGACTCAGACAAACATGTTTATGGCTTTATCTTATAGAACTCAATATCCCCGTGCTGGGCAAACAGAACAGGTTTTGCAGCCGTTTGAGCTAAGATTTTAAAATTATTCACATAATGAAAACCTATACTTTGTTTCAGGCGAGTTTCCCATTCAAATGCATGTAACAGTGAGAAACGCATTGTCTTGGCGAAATAAAGCGTTTTTGAACAACTTCATATAAATCGCTGTAACTTTTGATAGAAGACTCAGACAAACATGTTTATGGCTTTATCTTATAGAACTCAATATCCCCGTGCTGGGCAAACAGGTCTTTGCAGCCGTTTGAGCTAAGATTTTAAAATTATTCACATAATGAAAACCTATACTTTGTCTTGGGTGAGTTTCCCATTCAAATGCATGTAACAGTGAGAAACACACTGTCTTGGCGAAATAAAGCGTTTTTGAACAACTTCATATAAATCGCTGTAACTTTTGATAGAAGACTCAGACAAACATGTTTATGGCTTTATCTTATAGAACTCAATATCCCCGTGCTGGGCAAACAGGTTTTGCAGCCGTTTGAGCTAAGATTTTAAAATTATTCACATAATGAAAACCTATACTTTGTTTCAGGCGAGTTTCCCATTCAAATGCATGTAACAGTGAGAAACGCATTGTCTTGGCGAAATAAAGCGTTTTTGAACAACTTCATATAAATCGCTGTAACTTTTGATAGAAGACTCAGACAAACATGTTTATGGCTTTATCTTATAGAACTCAATATCCCCGTGCTGGGCAAACAGAACAGGTCTTTGCAGCCGTTTGAGCTAAGATTTTAAAATTATTCACATAATGAAAACCTATACTTTGTTTCAGGCGAGTTTCCCATTCAAATGCATGTAACAGTGAGAAACGCATTGTCTTGGCGAAATAAAGCGTTTTTGAACAACTTCATATAAATCGCTGTAACTTTTGATAGAAGACTCAGACAAACATGTTTATGGCTTTATCTTATAGAACTCAATATCCCCGTGCTGGGCAAACAGGTTTTGCAGCCGTTTGAGCTAAGATTTTAAAATTATTCACATAATGAAAACCTATACTTTGTTTCAGGCGAGTTTCCCATTCAAATGCATGTAACAGTGAGAAACGCATTGTCTTGGCGAAATAAAGCGTTTTTGAACAACTTCATATAAATCGCTGTAACTTTTGATAGAAGACTCAGACAAACATGTTTATGGCTTTATCTTATAGAACTCAATATCCCCGTGCTGGGCAAACAGAACAGGTTTTGCAGCCGTTTGAGCTAAGATTTTAAAATTATTCACATAATGAAAACCTATACTTTATCTCGGGTGAGTTTCCCATTCAAATGCATGTAACAGTGAGAAACACACTGTCTTGGCGAAATAAAGCGTTTTTCAACCACTTCATATAAATCGCTGTAACTTTTGATAGAAGACTCAGACAAACATGTTTATGGCTTTATCTTATAGAACTCAATATCCCCGTGCTGGGCAAACAGAACAGGTTTTGCAGCCGATTGAGCTAAGATTTTAAAATGATTCACATAATGAAAACCTATACTTAGTTTCAGGCGAGTTTCCCATTCAAATGCATGTAACAGTGAGAAACGCATTGTCTTGGCGAAATAAAGGGTTTTCGTACAACTTCATATAAATCGCTGTAACTTTTGATAGAAGACTCAGACAAACATGTTTATGGCTTTATCTTATAGAACTCAATATCCCCGTGCTGGGCAAACAGAACAGGTTTTGCAGCCGTTTGAGCTAAGATTTTAAAATTATTCACATAATGAAAACCTATACTTTATCTCGGGTGAGTTTCCCATTCAAATGCATGTAACAGTGAGAAACACACTGTCTTGGCGAAATAAAGCGTTTTTCAACCACTTCATATAAATCGCTGTAACTTTTGATAGAAGACTCAGACAAACATGTTTATGGCTTTATCTTATAGAACTCAATATCCCCGTGCTGGGCAAACAGAACAGGTTTTGCAGCCGATTGAGCTAAGATTTTAAAATGATTCACATAATGAAAACCTATACTTAGTTTCAGGCGAGTTTCCCATTCAAATGCATGTAACAGTGAGAAACGCATTGTCTTGGCGAAATAAAGGGTTTTCGTACAACTTCATATAAATCGCTGTAACTTTTGATAGAAGACTCAGACAAACATGTTTATGGCTTTATCTTATAGAACTCAATATCCCCGTGCTGGGCAAACAGAACAGGTTTTGCAGCCGTTTGAGCTAAGATTTTAAAATTATTCACATAATGAAAACCTATACTTTGTTTCAGGCGAGTTTCCCATTCAAATGCATGTAACAGTGAGAAACGCATTGTCTTGGCGAAATAAAGCGTTTTTGAACAACTTCATATAAATCGCTGTAACTTTTGATAGAAGACTCAGACAAACATGTTTATGGCTTTATCTTATAGAACTCAATATCCCCGTGCTGGGCAAACAGGTCTTTGCAGCCGTTTGAGCTAAGATTTTAAAATTATTCACATAATGAAAACCTATACTTTGTCTTGGGTGAGTTTCCCATTCAAATGCATGTAACAGTGAGAAACACACTGTCTTGGCGAAATAAAGCGTTTTGAACAACTTCATATAAATCGCTGTAACTTTTGATAGAAGACTCAGACAAACATGTTTATGGCTTTATCTTATAGAACTCAATATCCCCGTGCTGGGCAAACAGAACAGGTTTTGCAGCCGTTTGAGCTAAGATTTTAAAATTATTCACATAATGAAAACCTATACTTTGTTTCAGGCGAGTTTCCCATTCAAATGCATGTAACAGTGAGAAACACACTGTCTTGGCGAAATAAAGCGTTTTTCAACCACTTCATATAAATCGCTGTAACTTTTGATAGAAGACTCAGACAAACATGTTTATGGCTTTATCTTATAGAACTCAATATCCCCGTGCTGGGCAAACAGGTTTTGCAGCCGTTTGAGCTAAGATTTTAAAATTATTCACATAATGAAAACCTATACTTTGTTTCAGGCGAGTTTCCCATTCAAATGCATGTAACAGTGAGAAACACACTGTCTTGGCGAAATAAAGCGTTTTTGAACAACTTCATATAAATCGCTGTAACTTTTGATAGAAGACTCAGACAAACATGTTTATGGCTTTATCTTATAGAACTCAATATCCCCGTGCTGGGCAAACAGAACAGGTCTTTGCAGCCGTTTGAGCTAAGATTTTAAAATTATTCACATAATGAAAACCTATACTTTGTTTCAGGCGAGTTTCCCATTCAAATGCATGTAACAGTGAGAAACGCATTGTCTTGGCGAAATAAAGCGTTTTTGAACAACTTCATATAAATCGCTGTAACTTTTGATAGAAGACTCAGACAAACATGTTTATGGCTTTATCTTATAGAACTCAATATCCCCGTGCTGGGCAAACAGGTCTTTGCAGCCGTTTGACCTAAGATTTTAAAATTATTCACATAATGAAAACCTATACTTTGTCTCGGGTGAGTTTCCCATTCAAATGCATGTAACAGTGAGAAACACACTGTCTTGGCGAAATAAAGCGTTTTGAACAACTTCATATAAATCGCTGTAACTTTTGATAGAAGACTCAGACAAACATGTTTATGGCTTTATCTTATAGAACTCAATATCCCCGTGCAGGGCAAACAGAACAGGTTTTGCAGCCGTTTGAGCTAAGATTTTAAAAGTATTCACATAATGAAAACCTATACTTTATCTCGGGTGAGTTTCCCATTCAAATGCATGTAACAGTGAGAAACACACTGTCTTGGCGAAATAAAGCGTTTTTCAACACTTCATATAAATCGCTGTAACTTTTGATAGAAGACTCAGACAAACATGTTTATGGCTTTATCTTATAGAACTCAATATCCCCGTGCTGGGCAAACAGGTCTTTGCAGCTGTTTGAGCTAAGATTTTAAAATTATTCACATAATGAAAACCTATACTTTGTCTCAGGCGAGTTTCCCATTCAAATGCATGTAACAGTGAGAAACGCATTGTGTTGGCGAAATAAAGCGTTTTCGTACAACTTCATATAAATCGCTGTAACTTTTGATAGAAGACTCAGACAAACATGTTTATGGCTTTATCTTATAGAACTCAATATCCCCGTGCTGGGCAAACAGGTCTTTGCAGCCGATTGAGCTAAGATTTTAAAATTATTCACATAATGAAAACCTATACTTAGTTTCAGGCGAGTTTCCCATTCAAATGCATGTAACAGTGAGAAACGCATTGTCTTGGCGAAATAAAGCGTTTTTGAACAACTTCATATAAATCGCTGTAACTTTTGATAGAAGACTCAGACAAACATGTTTATGGCTTTATCTTATAGAACTCAATATCCCCGTGCTGGGCAAACAGGTCTTTGCAGCCGATTGAGCTAAGATTTTAAAATTATTCACATAATGAAAACCTATACTTTGTTTCAGGCGAGTTTCCCATTCAAATGCATGTAACAGTGAGAAACACACTGTCTTGGCGAAATAAAGCGTTTTTGAACAACTTCATATAAATCGCTGTAACTTTTGATAGAAGACTCAGACAAACATGTTTATGGCTTTATCTTATAGAACTCAATATCCCTGTGCTGGGCAAACAGGTTTTGCAGCCGTTTGAGCTAAAATTTTAAAATTATTCACATAATGAAAACCTATACTTTGTCTTGGGCGAGTTTCCCATTCAAATGCATGTAACAGTGAGAAACGCATTGTCTTGGCGAAATAAAGCGTTTTCGTACAACTTCATATAAATCGCTGTAACTTTTGATAGAAGACTCAGACAAACATGTTTATGGCTTTATCTTATAGAACTCAATATCCCCGTGCTGGGCAAACAGGTCTTTGCAGCCGATTGAGCTAAGATTTTAAAATTATTCACATAATGAAAACCTATACTTTGTCTCAGGCGAGTTTCCCATTCAAATGCATGTAACAGTGAGAAACACACTGTCTTGGCGAAAGAAAGCGTTTTTGAACAACTTCATATAAATCGCTGTAACTTTTGATAGAAGACTCAGACAAACATGTTTATGGCTTTATCTTATAGAACTCAATATCCCCGTGCTGGGCAAACAGGTTTTGCAGCCGTTTGAGCTAAGATTTTAAAATTATTCACATAATGAAAACCTATACTTTGTTTCAGGCGAGTTTCCCATTCAAATGCATGTAACAGTGAGAAACGCATTGTCTTGGCGAAATAAAGCGTTTTTGAACAACTTCATATAAATCGCTGTAACTTTTGATAGAAGACTCAGACAAACATGTTTATGGCTTTATCTTATAGAACTCAATATCCCCGTGCTGGGCAAACAGAACAGGTCTTTGCAGCCGTTTGAGCTAAGATTTTAAAATTATTCACATAATGAAAACCTATACTTTGTTTCAGGCGAGTTTCCCATTCAAATGCATGTAACAGTGAGAAACGCATTGTCTTGGCGAAATAAAGCGTTTTTGAACAACTTCATATAAATCGCTGTAACTTTTGATAGAAGACTCAGACAAACATGTTTATGGCTTTATCTTATAGAACTCAATATCCCCGTGCTGGGCAAACAGAACAGGTTTTGCAGCCGTTTGAGCTAAGATTTTAAAATTATTCACATAATGAAAACCTATACTTTATCTCGGGTGAGTTTCCCATTCAAATGCATGTAACAGTGAGAAACACACTGTCTTGGCGAAATAAAGCGTTTTTCAACCACTTCATATAAATCGCTGTAACTTTTGATAGAAGACTCAGACAAACATGTTTATGGCTTTATCTTATAGAACTCAATATCCCCGTGCTGGGCAAACAGAACAGGTTTTGCAGCCGATTGAGCTAAGATTTTAAAATGATTCACATAATGAAAACCTATACTTAGTTTCAGGCGAGTTTCCCATTCAAATGCATGTAACAGTGAGAAACGCATTGTCTTGGCGAAATAAAGGGTTTTCGTACAACTTCATATAAATCGCTGTAACTTTTGATAGAAGACTCAGACAAACATGTTTATGGCTTTATCTTATAGAACTCAATATCCCCGTGCTGGGCAAACAGAACAGGTTTTGCAGCCGTTTGAGCTAAGATTTTAAAATTATTCACATAATGAAAACCTATACTTTATCTCGGGTGAGTTTCCCATTCAAATGCATGTAACAGTGAGAAACACACTGTCTTGGCGAAATAAAGCGTTTTTCAACCACTTCATATAAATCGCTGTAACTTTTGATAGAAGACTCAGACAAACATGTTTATGGCTTTATCTTATAGAACTCAATATCCCCGTGCTGGGCAAACAGAACAGGTTTTGCAGCCGATTGAGCTAAGATTTTAAAATGATTCACATAATGAAAACCTATACTTAGTTTCAGGCGAGTTTCCCATTCAAATGCATGTAACAGTGAGAAACGCATTGTCTTGGCGAAATAAAGGGTTTTCGTACAACTTCATATAAATCGCTGTAACTTTTGATAGAAGACTCAGACAAACATGTTTATGGCTTTATCTTATAGAACTCAATATCCCCGTGCTGGGCAAACAGAACAGGTTTTGCAGCCGTTTGAGCTAAGATTTTAAAATTATTCACATAATGAAAACCTATACTTTGTTTCAGGCGAGTTTCCCATTCAAATGCATGTAACAGTGAGAAACGCATTGTCTTGGCGAAATAAAGCGTTTTTGAACAACTTCATATAAATCGCTGTAACTTTTGATAGAAGACTCAGACAAACATGTTTATGGCTTTATCTTATAGAACTCAATATCCCCGTGCTGGGCAAACAGGTCTTTGCAGCCGTTTGAGCTAAGATTTTAAAATTATTCACATAATGAAAACCTATACTTTGTCTTGGGTGAGTTTCCCATTCAAATGCATGTAACAGTGAGAAACACACTGTCTTGGCGAAATAAAGCGTTTTGAACAACTTCATATAAATCGCTGTAACTTTTGATAGAAGACTCAGACAAACATGTTTATGGCTTTATCTTATAGAACTCAATATCCCCGTGCTGGGCAAACAGAACAGGTTTTGCAGCCGTTTGAGCTAAGATTTTAAAATTATTCACATAATGAAAACCTATACTTTGTTTCAGGCGAGTTTCCCATTCAAATGCATGTAACAGTGAGAAACACACTGTCTTGGCGAAATAAAGCGTTTTTCAACCACTTCATATAAATCGCTGTAACTTTTGATAGAAGACTCAGACAAACATGTTTATGGCTTTATCTTATAGAACTCAATATCCCCGTGCTGGGCAAACAGGTTTTGCAGCCGTTTGAGCTAAGATTTTAAAATTATTCACATAATGAAAACCTATACTTTGTTTCAGGCGAGTTTCCCATTCAAATGCATGTAACAGTGAGAAACACACTGTCTTGGCGAAATAAAGCGTTTTTGAACAACTTCATATAAATCGCTGTAACTTTTGATAGAAGACTCAGACAAACATGTTTATGGCTTTATCTTATAGAACTCAATATCCCCGTGCTGGGCAAACAGAACAGGTCTTTGCAGCCGTTTGAGCTAAGATTTTAAAATTATTCACATAATGAAAACCTATACTTTGTTTCAGGCGAGTTTCCCATTCAAATGCATGTAACAGTGAGAAACGCATTGTCTTGGCGAAATAAAGCGTTTTTGAACAACTTCATATAAATCGCTGTAACTTTTGATAGAAGACTCAGACAAACATGTTTATGGCTTTATCTTATAGAACTCAATATCCCCGTGCTGGGCAAACAGGTCTTTGCAGCCGTTTGAGCTAAGATTTTAAAATTATTCACATAATGAAAACCTATACTTTGTCTCGGGTGAGTTTCCCATTCAAATGCATGTAACAGTGAGAAACACACTGTCTTGGCGAAATAAAGCGTTTTGAACAACTTCATATAAATCGCTGTAACTTTTGATAGAAGACTCAGACAAACATGTTTATGGCTTTATCTTATAGAACTCAATATCCCCGTGCTGGGCAAACAGAACAGGTTTTGCAGCCGTTTGAGCTAAGATTTTAAAAGTATTCACATAATGAAAACCTATACTTTATCTCGGGTGAGTTTCCCATTCAAATGCATGTAACAGTGAGAAACACACTGTCTTGGCGAAATAAAGCGTTTTTCAACACTTCATATAAATCGCTGTAACTTTTGATAGAAGACTCAGACAAACATGTTTATGGCTTTATCTTATAGAACTCAATATCCCCGTGCTGGGCAAACAGGTCTTTGCAGCTGTTTGAGCTAAGATTTTAAAATTATTCACATAATGAAAACCTATACTTTGTCTCAGGCGAGTTTCCCATTCAAATGCATGTAACAGTGAGAAACGCATTGTGTTGGCGAAATAAAGCGTTTTCGTACAACTTCATATAAATCGCTGTAACTTTTGATAGAAGACTCAGACAAACATGTTTATGGCTTTATCTTATAGAACTCAATATCCCCGTGCTGGGCAAACAGGTCTTTGCAGCCGATTGAGCTAAGATTTTAAAATTATTCACATAATGAAAACCTATACTTAGTTTCAGGCGAGTTTCCCATTCAAATGCATGTAACAGTGAGAAACGCATTGTCTTGGCGAAATAAAGCGTTTTTGAACAACTTCATATAAATCGCTGTAACTTTTGATAGAAGACTCAGACAAACATGTTTATGGCTTTATCTTATAGAACTCAATATCCCCGTGCTGGGCAAACAGGTCTTTGCAGCCGATTGAGCTAAGATTTTAAAATTATTCACATAATGAAAACCTATACTTTGTTTCAGGCGAGTTTCCCATTCAAATGCATGTAACAGTGAGAAACACACTGTCTTGGCGAAATAAAGCGTTTTTGAACAACTTCATATAAATCGCTGTAACTTTTGATAGAAGACTCAGACAAACATGTTTATGGCTTTATCTTATAGAACTCAATATCCCCGTGCTGGGCAAACAGGTTTTGCAGCCGTTTGAGCTAAAATTTTAAAATTATTCACATAATGAAAACCTATACTTTGTCTTGGGCGAGTTTCCCATTCAAATGCATGTAACAGTGAGAAACGCATTGTCTTGGCGAAATAAAGCGTTTTCGTACAACTTCATATAAATCGCTGTAACTTTTGATAGAAGACTCAGACAAACATGTTTATGGCTTTATCTTATAGAACTCAATATCCCCGTGCTGGGCAAACAGGTCTTTGCAGCCGATTGAGCTAAGATTTTAAAATTATTCACATAATGAAAACCTATACTTTGTCTCAGGCGAGTTTCCCATTCAAATGCATGTAACAGTGAGAAACACACTGTCTTGGCGAAAGAAAGCGTTTTTGAACAACTTCATATAAATCGCTGTAACTTTTGATAGAAGACTCAGACAAACATGTTTATGGCTTTATCTTATAGAACTCAATATCCCCGTGCTGGGCAAACAGGTTTTGCAGCCGTTTGAGCTAAAATTTTAAAATTATTCACATAATGAAAACCTATACTTTGTCTCAGGCGAGTTTCCCATTCAAATGCATGTAACAGTGAGAAACGCATTGTCTTGGCGAAATAAAGCGTTTTTGAACAACTTCATATAAATCGCTGTAACTTTTGATAGAAGACTCAGACAAACATGTTTATTGCTTTATCTTATAGAACTCAATATCCCCGTGCTGGGCAAACAGGTCTTTGCAGCCGATTGAGCTAAGATTTTAAAATTATTCACATAATGAAAACCTATACTTTGTTTCAGGCGAGTTTCCCATTCAAATGCATGTAACAGTGAGAAACACACTGTCTTGGCGAAATAAAGCGTTTTTGAACAACTTCATATAAATCGCTGTAACTTTTGATAGAAGACTCAGACAAACATGTTTATGGCTTTATCTTATAGAACTCAATATCCCCGTGCTGGGCAAACAGGTTTTGCAGCCGTTTGAGCTAAAATTTTAAAATTATTCACATAATGAAAACCTATACTTTGTCTCGGGCGAGTTTCCCATTCAAATGCATGTAACAGTGAGAAACGCATTGTCTTGGCGAAATAAAGCGTTTTCGTACAACTTCATATAAATCGCTGTAACTTTTGATAGAAGACTCAGACAAACATGTTTATGGCTTTATCTTATAGAACTCAATATCCCCGTGCTGGGCAAACAGGTCTTTGCAGCCGATTGAGCTAAGATTTTAAAATTATTCACATAATGAAAACCTATACTTTGTTTCAGGCAAGTTTCCCATTCAAATGCATGTAACAGTGAGAAACACACTGTCTTGGCGAAATAAAGCGTTTTTGAACAACTTCATATAAATCGCTGTAACTTTTGATAGAAGACTCAGACAAACATGTTTATGGCTTTATCTTATAGAACTCAATATCCCCGTGCTGGGAAAACAGGTTTTTGCAGCCGATTGAGCTAAGACTTTAAAATTATTCACATAATGAAAACCTATACTTTGTCTCAGGCGAGTTTCCCATTCAAATGCATGTAACAGTGAGAAACGCATTGTCTTGGCGAAATAAAGCGTTTTTGAACAACTTCATATAAATCGCTGTAACTTTTGATAGAAGACTCAGACAAACATGTTTATGGCTTTATCTTATAGAACTCAATATCCCCGTGCTGGGCAAACAGGTTTTGCAGCCGTTTGAGCTAAAATTTTAAAATTATTCACATAATGAAAACCTATACTTTGTCTCAGGCGAGTTTCCCATTCAAATGCATGTAACAGTGAGAAACGCATTGTGTTGGCGAAATAAAGCGTTTTCGTACAACTTCATATAAATCGCTGTAACTTTTGATAGAAGACTCAGACAAACATGTTTATGGCTTTATCTTATAGAACTCAATATCCCCGTTCTGGGCAAACAGGTCTTTGCAGCCGATTGAGCTAAGATTTTAAAATTATTCACATAATGAAAACCTATACTTTGTTTCAGGCGAGTTTCCCATTCAAATGCATGTAACAGTGAGAAACACACTGTCTTGGCGAAATAAAGCGTTTTTGAACAACTTCATATAAATCGCTGTAACTTTTGATAGAAGACTCAGACAAACATGTTTATGGCTTTATCTTATAGAACTCAATATCCCCGTGCTGGGCAAACAGGTTTTGCAGCCGTTTGAGCTAAAATTTTAAAATTATTCACATAATGAAAACCTATACTTTGTCTCGGGCGAGTTTCCCATTCAAATGCATGTAACAGTGAGAAACGCATTGTCTTGGCGAAAGAAAGCGTTTTCGTACAACTTCATATAAATCGCTGTAACTTTTGATAGAAGACTCAGACAAACATGTTTATGGCTTTATCTTATAGAACTCAATATCCCCGTGCTGGGCAAACAGGTCTTTGCAGCCGATTGAGCTAAGATTTTAAAATTATTCACATAATGAAAACCTATACTTTGTCTCAGGCGAGTTTCCCATTCAAATGCATGTAACAGTGAGAAACACACTGTCTTGGCGAAATAAAGCGTTTTTGAACAACTTCATATAAATCGCTGTAACTTTTGATAGAAGACTCAGACAAACATCTTTATGGCTTTATCTTATAGAACTCAATATCCCCGTGCTGGGAAAACAGGTTTTTGCAGCCGATTGAGCTAAGACTTTAAAATTATTCACATAATGAAAACCTATACTTTGTCTCAGGCGAGTTTCCCATTCAAATGCATGTAACAGTGAGAAACGCATTGTCTTGGCGAAATAAAGCGTTTTTGAACAACTTCATATAAATCGCTGTAACTTTTGATAGACGACTCAGAAACACATGTCTATGGCTTCATCTTAAAGAATTCAATATCCTCGTGCTGGGCAAACAGGTTTTGCAGCCGTTTGAGCTAAAATTTTAAAATTATTCACATAATGAAAACCTATACTTTGTCTCGGGCGAGTTTCCCATTCAAATGCATGTAACAGTGAGAAATGCATTGTCTTGGCGAAATAAAGCGTTTTCGTACAACTTCATATAAATCGCTGTAACTTTTGATAGAAGACTCAGACAAACATGTTTATGGCTTTATCTTATAGAACTCAATATCCCCGTGCTGGGCAAACAGGTTTTGCAGCCGTTTGAGCTAAAATTTTAAAATTATTCACATAATGAAAACCTATACTTTGTCTCGGGCGAGTTTCCCATTCAAATGCATGTAACAGTGAGAAACGCATTGTCTTGGCGAAATAAAGCGTTTTCGTACAACTTCATATAAATCGCTGTAACTTTTGATAGAAGACTCAGACAAACATGTTTATGGCTTTATCTTATAGAACTCAATATCCCCGTGCTGGGAAAACAGGTTTTGCAGCCGTTTGAGCTAAGATTTTAAAATTATTCACATAATGAAAACCTATACTTTGTCTCGGGCGAGTTTCCCATTCAAATGCATGTAACAGTGAGAAACACACTGTCTTGGCGAAATAAAGCGTTTTTGAACAACTTCATATAAATCGCTGTAACTTTTGATAGAAGACTCAGACAAACATGTTTATGGCTTTATCTTATAGAACTCAATATCCCCGTGCTGGGCAAACAGGTTTTGTAGCCGTTTGAGCTAAGATTTTAAAATTATTCACATAATGAAAATATATACTTTGTCTCGGGCGAGTTTCCCATTCAAATGCATGTAACAGTGAGAAATACACTGTCTTGGCGAAAGAAAGCGTTTTTGAACAACTTCATATAAATCGCTGTAACTTTTGATAGAAGACTCAGACAAACATGTTTATGGCTTTATCTTATAGAACTCAATATCCCCGTGCTGGGCAAACAGAACAGGTCTTTGCAGCCGTTTGAGCTAAAAATTTTAAAATTATTCACATAATGAAAACCTATACTTTGTCTCAGGCGAGTTTCCCATTCAAATGCATGTAACAGTGAGAAACACACTGTCTTGGCGAAATAAAGCGTTTTTGAACAACTTCATATAAATCGCTGTAACTTTTGATAGAAGACTCAGACAAACATGTTTATGGCTTTATCTTATAGAACTCAATATCCCCGTGCTGGGCAAACAGGTTTTGTAGCCGTTTGAGCTAAGATTTTAAAATTATTCACATAATGAAAATATATACTTTGTCTCGGGCGAGTTTCCCATTCAAATGCATGTAACAGTGAGAAACGCATTGTCTTGGCGAAATAAAGCGTTTTCGTACAACTTCATATAAATCGCTGTAACTTTTGATAGAAGACTCAGACAAACATGTTTATGGCTTTATCTTATAGAACTCAATATCCCCGTGCTGGGCAAACAGGTCTTTGCAGCCGTTTGAGCTAAGATTTTAAAATTATTCACATAATGAAAACCTATACTTTGTCTCAGGCGAGTTTCCCATTCAAATGCATGTAACAGTGAGAAACGCATTGTCTTGGCGAAATAAAGCGTTTTCGTACAACTTCATATAAATCGCTGTAACTTTTGATAGAAGACTCAGACAAACATGTTTATGGCTTTATCTTATAGAACTCAATATCCCCGTGCTGGGAAAACAGGTTTTGCAGCCGTTTGAGCTAAGATTTTAAAATTATTCACATAATGAAAACCTATACTTTGTCTCAGGCGAGTTTCCCATTCAAATGCATGTAACAGTGAGAAACACACTGTCTTGGCGAAAGAAAGCGTTTTTGAACAACTTCATATAAATCGCTGTAACTTTTGATAGAAGACTCAGACAAACATGTTTATGGCTTTATCTTATAGAACTCAATATCCCCGTGCTGGGCAAACAGAACAGGTCTTTGCAGCCGTTTGAGCTAAAAATTTTAAAATTATTCACATAATGAAAACCTATACTTTGTCTCAGGCGAGTTTCCCATTCAAATGCATGTAACAGTGAGAAACACACTGTCTTGGCGAAATAAAGCGTTTTTGAACAACTTCATATAAATCGCTGTAACTTTTGATAGAAGACTCAGACAAACATGTTTATGGCTTTATCTTATAGAACTCAATATCCCCGTGCTGGGAAAACAGGTCTTTGCAGCCGTTTGAGCTAAGATTTTAAAATTATTCACATAATGAAAACCTATACTTTGTCTCAGGCGAGTTTCCCATTCAAATGCATGTAACAGTGAGAAACGCATTGTCTTGGCGAAATAAAGCGTTTTCGTACAACTTCATATAAATCGCTGTAACTTTTGATAGAAGACTCAGACAAACATGTTTATGGCTTTATCTTATAGAACTCAATATCCCCGTGCTGGGCAAACAGGTTTTGCAGCCGTTTGAGCTAAAATTTTAAAATTATTCACATAATGAAAACCTATACTTTGTTTCAGGCAAGTTTCCCATTCAAATGCATGTAACAGTGAGAAACACACTGTCTTGGCGAAATAAAGCGTTTTTGAACAACTTCATATAAATCGCTGTAACTTTTGATAGAAGACTCAGACAAACATGTTTATGGCTTTATCTTATAGAACTCAATATCCCCGTGCTGGGAAAACAGGTTTTTGCAGCCGATTGAGCTAAGACTTTAAAATTATTCACATAATGAAAACCTATACTTTGTCTCAGGCGAGTTTCCCATTCAAATGCATGTAACAGTGAGAAACACACTGTCTTGGCGAAAGAAAGCGTTTTTGAACAACTTCATATAAATCGCTGTAACTTTTGATAGAAGACTCAGACAAACATGTTTATGGCTTTATCTTATAGAACTCAATATCCCCGTGCTGGGCAAACAGAACAGGTCTTTGCAGCCGTTTGAGCTAAAAATTTTAAAATTATTCACATAATGAAAACCTATACTTTGTCTCAGGCGAGTTTCCCATTCAAATGCATGTAACAGTGAGAAACACACTGTCTTGGCGAAATAAAGCGTTTTTGAACAACTTCATATAAATCGCTGTAACTTTTGATAGAAGACTCAGACAAACATGTTTATGGCTTTATCTTATAGAACTCAATATCCCCGTGCTGGGCAAACAGGTCTTTGCAGCCGTTTGAGCTAAGATTTTAAAATTATTCACATAATGAAAACCTATACTTTGTCTCAGGCGAGTTTCCCATTCAAATGCATGTAACAGTGAGAAACGCATTGTCTTGGCGAAATAAAGCGTTTTCGTACAACTTCATATAAATCGCTGTAACTTTTGATAGAAGACTCAGACAAACATGTTTATGGCTTTATCTTATAGAACTCAATATCCCCGTGCTGGGCAAACAGGTTTTGCAGCCGTTTGAGCTAAAATTTTAAAATTATTCACATAATGAAAACCTATACTTTGTTTCAGGCAAGTTTCCCATTCAAATGCATGTAACAGTGAGAAACACACTGTCTTGGCGAAATAAAGCGTTTTTGAACAACTTCATATAAATCGCTGTAACTTTTGATAGAAGACTCAGACAAACATGTTTATGGCTTTAACTTATAGAACTCAATATCCCCGTGCTGGGAAAACAGGTTTTTGCAGCCGATTGAGCTAAGACTTTAAAATTATTCACATAATGAAAACCTATACTTTGTCTCAGGCGAGTTTCCCATTCAAATGCATGTAACAGTGAGAAACGCATTGTCTTGGCGAAATAAAGCGTTTTTGAACAACTTCATATAAATCGCTGTAACTTTTGATAGAAGACTCAGACAAACATGTTTATGGCTTTATCTTATAGAACTCAATATCCCCGTGCTGGGCAAACAGAACAGGTCTTTGCAGCCGTTTGAGCTAAAAATTTTAAAATTATTCACATAATGAAAACCTATACTTTGTCTCAGGCGAGTTTCCCATTCAAATGCATGTAACAGTGAGAAACACACTGTCTTGGCGAAATAAAGCGTTTTTGAACAACTTCATATAAATCGCTGTAACTTTTGATAGAAGACTCAGACAAACATGTTTATGGCTTTATCTTATAGAACTCAATATCCCCGTGCTGGGCAAACAGGTTTTGTAGCCGTTTGAGCTAAGATTTTAAAATTATTCACATAATGAAAATATATACTTTGTCTCGGGCGAGTTTCCCATTCAAATGCATGTAACAGTGAGAAACGCATTGTCTTGGCGAAATAAAGCGTTTTCGTACAACTTCATATAAATCGCTGTAACTTTTGATAGAAGACTCAGACAAACATGTTTATGGCTTTATCTTATAGAACTCAATATCCCCGTGCTGGGCAAACAGGTCTTTGCAGCCGTTTGAGCTAAGATTTTAAAATTATTCACATAATGAAAACCTATACTTTGTCTCAGGCGAGTTTCCCATTCAAATGCATGTAACAGTGAGAAACACACTGTCTTGGCGAAAGAAAGCGTTTTTGAACAACTTCATATAAATCGCTGTAACTTTTGATAGAAGACTCAGACAAACATGTTTATGGCTTTATCTTATAGAACTCAATATCCCCGTGCTGGGAAAACAGAACAGGTCTTTGCAGCCGTTTGAGCTAAAAATTTTAAAATTATTCACATAATGAAAACCTATACTTTGTCTCAGGCGAGTTTCCCATTCAAATGCATGTAACAGTGAGAAACACACTGTCTTGGCGAAATAAAGCGTTTTTGAACAACTTCATATAAATCGCTGTAACTTTTGATAGAAGACTCAGACAAACATGTTTATGGCTTTATCTTATAGAACTCAATATCCCCGTGCTGGGCAAACAGGTCTTTGCAGCCGTTTGAGCTAAGATTTTAAAATTATTCACATAATGAAAACCTATACTTTGTCTCAGGCGAGTTTCCCATTCAAATGCATGTAACAGTGAGAAACGCATTGTCTTGGCGAAATAAAGCGTTTTCGTACAACTTCATATAAATCGCTGTAACTTTTGATAGAAGACTCAGACAAACATGTTTATGGCTTTATCTTATAGAACTCAATATCCCCGTGCTGGGCAAACAGGTTTTGCAGCCGTTTGAGCTAAAATTTTAAAATTATTCACATAATGAAAACCTATACTTTGTTTCAGGCAAGTTTCCCATTCAAATGCATGTAACAGTGAGAAACACACTGTCTTGGCGAAATAAAGCGTTTTTGAACAACTTCATATAAATCGCTGTAACTTTTGATAGAAGACTCAGACAAACATGTTTATGGCTTTATCTTATAGAACTCAATATCCCCGTGCTGGGAAAACAGGTTTTTGCAGCCGATTGAGCTAAGACTTTAAAATTATTCACATAATGAAAACCTATACTTTGTCTCAGGCGAGTTTCCCATTCAAATGCATGTAACAGTGAGAAACGCATTGTCTTGGCGAAATAAAGCGTTTTTGAACAACTTCATATAAATCGCTGTAACTTTTGATAGAAGACTCAGACAAACATGTTTATGGCTTTATCTTATAGAACTCAATATCCCCGTTCTGGGCAAACAGGTCTTTGCAGCCGATTGAGCTAAGATTTTAAAATGATTCACATAATGAAAACCTATACTTAGTTTCAGGCGAGTTTCCCATTCAAATGCATGTAACAGTGAGAAACACACTGTCTTGGCGAAATAAAGCGTTTTTGAACAACTTCATATAAATCGCTGTAACTTTTGATAGAAGACTCAGACAAACATGTTTATGGCTTTATCTTATAGAACTCAATATCCCCGTGCTGGGCAAACAGGTTTTGCAGCCGTTTGAGCTAAAATTTTAAAATTATTCACATAATGAAAACCTATACTTTGTCTCGGGCGAGTTTCCCATTCAAATGCATTTAACAGTGAGAAACGCATTGTCTTGGCGAAAGAAAGCGTTTTCGTACAACTTCATATAAATCGCTGTAACTTTTGATAGAAGACTCAGACAAACATGTTTATGGCTTTATCTTATAGAACTCAATATCCCCGTGCTGGGCAAACAGGTCTTTGCAGCCGATTGAGCTAAGATTTTAAAATTATTCACATAATGAAAACCTATACTTTGTCTCAGGCGAGTTTCCCATTCAAATGCATGTAACAGTGAGAAACACACTGTCTTGGCGAAAGAAAGCGTTTTTGAACAACTTCATATAAATCGCTGTAACTTTTGATAGAAGACTCAGACAAACATGTTTATGGCTTTATCTTATAGAACTCAATATCCCCGTGCTGGGAAAACAGGTTTTTGCAGCCGATTGAGCTAAGACTTTAAAATTATTCACATAATGAAAACCTATACTTTGTCTCAGGCGAGTTTCCCATTCAAATGCATGTAACAGTGAGAAACGCATTGTCTTGGCGAAATAAAGCGTTTTTGAACAACTTCATATAAATCGCTGTAACTTTTGATAGAAGACTCAGACAAACATGTTTATGGCTTTATCTTATAGAACTCAATATCCCCGTGCTGGGCAAACAGGTTTTGCAGCCGTTTGAGCTAAAATTTTAAAATTATTCACATAATGAAAACCTATACTTTGTCTCGGGCGAGTTTCCCATTCAAATGCATGTAACAGTGAGAAACGCATTGTCTTGGCGAAATAAAGCGTTTTCGTACAACTTCATATAAATCGCTGTAACTTTTGATAGAAGACTCAGACAAACATGTTTATGGCTTTATCTTATAGAACTCAATATCCCCGTGCTGGGAAAACAGGTTTTGCAGCCGTTTGAGCTAAGATTTTAAAATTATTCACATAATGAAAACCTATACTTTGTTTCAGGCGAGTTTCCCATTCAAATGCATGTAACAGTGAGAAACGCATTGTCTTGGCGAAATAAAGCGTTTTTGAACAACTTCATATAAATCGCTGTAACTTTTGATAGAAGACTCAGACAAACATGTTTATGGCTTTATCTTATAGAACTCAATATCCCCGTGCTGGGCAAACAGGTTTTGCAGCCGTTTGAGCTAAGATTTTAAAATTATTCACATAATGAAAACCTATACTTTGTTTCAGGCGAGTTTCCCATTCAAATGCATGTAACAGTGAGAAACGCATTGTCTTGGCGAAATAAAGCGTTTTTGAACAACTTCATATAAATCGCTGTAACTTTTGATAGAAGACTCAGACAAACATGTTTATGGCTTTATCTTATAGAACTCAATATCCCCGTGCTGGGCAAACAGAACAGGTTTTGCAGCCGTTTGAGCTAAGATTTTAAAATTATTCACATAATGAAAACCTATACTTTATCTCGGGTGAGTTTCCCATTCAAATGCATGTAACAGTGAGAAACACACTGTCTTGGCGAAATAAAGCGTTTTTCAACCACTTCATATAAATCGCTGTAACTTTTGATAGAAGACTCAGACAAACATGTTTATGGCTTTATCTTATAGAACTCAATATCCCCGTGCTGGGCAAACAGAACAGGTTTTGCAGCCGATTGAGCTAAGATTTTAAAATGATTCACATAATGAAAACCTATACTTAGTTTCAGGCGAGTTTCCCATTCAAATGCATGTAACAGTGAGAAACGCATTGTCTTGGCGAAATAAAGGGTTTTCGTACAACTTCATATAAATCGCTGTAACTTTTGATAGAAGACTCAGACAAACATGTTTATGGCTTTATCTTATAGAACTCAATATCCCCGTGCTGGGCAAACAGAACAGGTTTTGCAGCCGTTTGAGCTAAGATTTTAAAATTATTCACATAATGAAAACCTATACTTTATCTCGGGTGAGTTTCCCATTCAAATGCATGTAACAGTGAGAAACACACTGTCTTGGCGAAATAAAGCGTTTTTCAACCACTTCATATAAATCGCTGTAACTTTTGATAGAAGACTCAGACAAACATGTTTATGGCTTTATCTTATAGAACTCAATATCCCCGTGCTGGGCAAACAGAACAGGTTTTGCAGCCGATTGAGCTAAGATTTTAAAATGATTCACATAATGAAAACCTATACTTAGTTTCAGGCGAGTTTCCCATTCAAATGCATGTAACAGTGAGAAACGCATTGTCTTGGCGAAATAAAGGGTTTTCGTACAACTTCATATAAATCGCTGTAACTTTTGATAGAAGACTCAGACAAACATGTTTATGGCTTTATCTTATAGAACTCAATATCCCCGTGCTGGGCAAACAGAACAGGTTTTGCAGCCGTTTGAGCTAAGATTTTAAAATTATTCACATAATGAAAACCTATACTTTGTCTTGGGTGAGTTTCCCATTCAAATGCATGTAACAGTGAGAAACACACTGTCTTGGCGAAATAAAGCGTTTTTGAACAACTTCATATAAATCGCTGTAACTTTTGATAGAAGACTCAGACAAACATGTTTATGGCTTTATCTTATAGAACTCAATATCCCCGTGCTGGGCAAACAGAACAGGTTTTGCAGCCGTTTGAGCTAAGATTTTAAAATTATTCACATAATGAAAACCTATACTTTGTTTCAGGCGAGTTTCCCATTCAAATGCATGTAACAGTGAGAAACGCATTGTCTTGGCGAAATAAAGCGTTTTTGAACAACTTCATATAAATCGCTGTAACTTTTGATAGAAGACTCAGACAAACATGTTTATGGCTTTATCTTATAGAACTCAATATCCCCGTGCTGGGCAAACAGGTCTTTGCAGCCGTTTGAGCTAAGATTTTAAAATTATTCACATAATGAAAACCTATACTTTGTCTTGGGTGAGTTTCCCATTCAAATGCATGTAACAGTGAGAAACACACTGTCTTGGCGAAATAAAGCGTTTTGAACAACTTCATATAAATCGCTGTAACTTTTGATAGAAGACTCAGACAAACATGTTTATGGCTTTATCTTATAGAACTCAATATCCCCGTGCTGGGCAAACAGGTTTTGCAGCCGTTTGAGCTAAGATTTTAAAATTATTCACATAATGAAAACCTATACTTTGTTTCAGGCGAGTTTCCCATTCAAATGCATGTAACAGTGAGAAACACACTGTCTTGGCGAAATAAAGCGTTTTTCAACCACTTCATATAAATCGCTGTAACTTTTGATAGAAGACTCAGACAAACATGTTTATGGCTTTATCTTATAGAACTCAATATCCCCGTGCTGGGCAAACAGGTTTTGCAGCCGTTTGAGCTAAGATTTTAAAATTATTCACATAATGAAAACCTATACTTTGTTTCAGGCGAGTTTCCCATTCAAATGCATGTAACAGTGAGAAACACACTGTCTTGGCGAAATAAAGCGTTTTTGAACAACTTCATATAAATCGCTGTAACTTTTGATAGAAGACTCAGACAAACATGTTTATGGCTTTATCTTATAGAACTCAATATCCCCGTGCTGGGCAAACAGAACAGGTCTTTGCAGCCGTTTGAGCTAAGATTTTAAAATTATTCACATAATGAAAACCTATACTTTGTTTCAGGCGAGTTTCCCATTCAAATGCATGTAACAGTGAGAAACGCATTGTCTTGGCGAAATAAAGCGTTTTTGAACAACTTCATATAAATCGCTGTAACTTTTGATAGAAGACTCAGACAAACATGTTTATGGCTTTATCTTATAGAACTCAATATCCTCGTGCTGGGCAAACAGGTCTTTGCAGCCGTTTGACCTAAGATTTTAAAATTATTCACATAATGAAAACCTATACTTTGTCTCGGGTGAGTTTCCCATTCAAATGCATGTAACAGTGAGAAACACACTGTCTTGGCGAAATAAAGCGTTTTGAACAACTTCATATAAATCGCTGTAACTTTTGATAGAAGACTCAGACAAACATGTTTATGGCTTTATCTTATAGAACTCAATATCCCCGTGCTGGGCAAACAGAACAGGTTTTGCAGCCGTTTGAGCTAAGATTTTAAAATTATTCACATAATGAAAACCTATACTTTGTTTCAGGCGAGTTTCCCATTCAAATGCATGTAACAGTGAGAAACGCATTGTCTTGGCGAAATAAAGCGTTTTTGAACAACTTCATATAAATCGCTGTAACTTTTGATAGAAGACTCAGACAAACATGTTTATGGCTTTATCTTATAGAACTCAATATCCCCGTGCTGGGCAAACAGAACAGGTTTTGCAGCCGTTTGAGCTAAGATTTTAAAATTATTCACATAATGAAAACCTATACTTTATCTCGGGTGAGTTTCCCATTCAAATGCATGTAACAGTGAGAAACACACTGTCTTGGCGAAATAAAGCGTTTTTCAACCACTTCATATAAATCGCTGTAACTTTTGATAGAAGACTCAGACAAACATGTTTATGGCTTTATCTTATAGAACTCAATATCCCCGTGCTGGGCAAACAGAACAGGTTTTGCAGCCGATTGAGCTAAGATTTTAAAATGATTCACATAATGAAAACCTATACTTAGTTTCAGGCGAGTTTCCCATTCAAATGCATGTAACAGTGAGAAACGCATTGTCTTGGCGAAATAAAGGGTTTTCGTACAACTTCATATAAATCGCTGTAACTTTTGATAGAAGACTCAGACAAACATGTTTATGGCTTTATCTTATAGAACTCAATATCCCCGTGCTGGGCAAACAGAACAGGTTTTGCAGCCGATTGAGCTAAGATTTTAAAATGATTCACATAATGAAAACCTATACTTAGTTTCAGGCGAGTTTCCCATTCAAATGCATGTAACAGTGAGAAACGCATTGTCTTGGCGAAATAAAGGGTTTTCGTACAACTTCATATAAATCGCTGTAACTTTTGATAGAAGACTCAGACAAACATGTTTATGGCTTTATCTTATAGAACTCAATATCCCCGTGCTGGGCAAACAGAACAGGTTTTGCAGCCGTTTGAGCTAAGATTTTAAAATTATTCACATAATGAAAACCTATACTTTGTCTTGGGTGAGTTTCCCATTCAAATGCATGTAACAGTGAGAAACACACTGTCTTGGCGAAATAAAGCGTTTTTGAACAACTTCATATAAATCGCTGTAACTTTTGATAGAAGACTCAGACAAACATGTTTATGGCTTTATCTTATAGAACTCAATATCCCCGTGCTGGGCAAACAGGTCTTTGCAGCCGATTGAGCTAAGATTTTAAAATTATTCACATAATGAAAACCTATACTTTGTTTCAGGCAAGTTTCCCATTCAAATGCATGTAACAGTGAGAAACACACTGTCTTGGCGAAATAAAGCGTTTTTGAACAACTTCATATAAATCGCTGTAACTTTTGATAGAAGACTCAGACAAACATGTTTATGGCTTTATCTTATAGAACTCAATATCCCCGTGCTGGGAAAACAGGTTTTTGCAGCCGATTGAGCTAAGACTTTAAAATTATTCACATAATGAAAACCTATACTTTGTCTCAGGCGAGTTTCCCATTCAAATGCATGTAACAGTGAGAAACGCATTGTCTTGGCGAAATAAAGCGTTTTTGAACAACTTCATATAAATCGCTGTAACTTTTGATAGAAGACTCAGACAAACATGTTTATGGCTTTATCTTATAGAACTCAATATCCCCGTGCTGGGCAAACAGGTTTTGCAGCCGTTTGAGCTAAAATTTTAAAATTATTCACATAATGAAAACCTATACTTTGTCTCAGGCGAGTTTCCCATTCAAATGCATGTAACAGTGAGAAACGCATTGTGTTGGCGAAATAAAGCGTTTTCGTACAACTTCATATAAATCGCTGTAACTTTTGATAGAAGACTCAGACAAACATGTTTATGGCTTTATCTTATAGAACTCAATATCCCCGTTCTGGGCAAACAGGTCTTTGCAGCCGATTGAGCTAAGATTTTAAAATTATTCACATAATGAAAACCTATACTTTGTTTCAGGCGAGTTTCCCATTCAAATGCATGTAACAGTGAGAAACACACTGTCTTGGCGAAATAAAGCGTTTTTGAACAACTTCATATAAATCGCTGTAACTTTTGATAGAAGACTCAGACAAACATGTTTATGGCTTTATCTTATAGAACTCAATATCCCCGTGCTGGGCAAACAGGTTTTGCAGCCGTTTGAGCTAAAATTTTAAAATTATTCACATAATGAAAACCTATACTTTGTCTCGGGCGAGTTTCCCATTCAAATGCATGTAACAGTGAGAAACGCATTGTCTTGGCGAAAGAAAGCGTTTTCGTACAACTTCATATAAATCGCTGTAACTTTTGATAGAAGACTCAGACAAACATGTTTATGGCTTTATCTTATAGAACTCAATATCCCCGTGCTGGGCAAACAGGTCTTTGCAGCCGATTGAGCTAAGATTTTAAAATTATTCACATAATGAAAACCTATACTTTGTCTCAGGCGAGTTTCCCATTCAAATGCATGTAACAGTGAGAAACACACTGTCTTGGCGAAATAAAGCGTTTTTGAACAACTTCATATAAATCGCTGTAACTTTTGATAGAAGACTCAGACAAACATCTTTATGGCTTTATCTTATAGAACTCAATATCCCCGTGCTGGGAAAACAGGTTTTTGCAGCCGATTGAGCTAAGACTTTAAAATTATTCACATAATGAAAACCTATACTTTGTCTCAGGCGAGTTTCCCATTCAAATGCATGTAACAGTGAGAAACGCATTGTCTTGGCGAAATAAAGCGTTTTTGAACAACTTCATATAAATCGCTGTAACTTTTGATAGACGACTCAGAAACACATGTCTATGGCTTCATCTTAAAGAATTCAATATCCTCGTGCTGGGCAAACAGGTTTTGCAGCCGTTTGAGCTAAAATTTTAAAATTATTCACATAATGAAAACCTATACTTTGTCTCGGGCGAGTTTCCCATTCAAATGCATGTAACAGTGAGAAATGCATTGTCTTGGCGAAATAAAGCGTTTTCGTACAACTTCATATAAATCGCTGTAACTTTTGATAGAAGACTCAGACAAACATGTTTATGGCTTTATCTTATAGAACTCAATATCCCCGTGCTGGGCAAACAGGTTTTGCAGCCGTTTGAGCTAAAATTTTAAAATTATTCACATAATGAAAACCTATACTTTGTCTCGGGCGAGTTTCCCATTCAAATGCATGTAACAGTGAGAAACGCATTGTCTTGGCGAAATAAAGCGTTTTCGTACAACTTCATATAAATCGCTGTAACTTTTGATAGAAGACTCAGACAAACATGTTTATGGCTTTATCTTATAGAACTCAATATCCCCGTGCTGGGAAAACAGGTTTTGCAGCCGTTTGAGCTAAGATTTTAAAATTATTCACATAATGAAAACCTATACTTTGTCTCGGGCGAGTTTCCCATTCAAATGCATGTAACAGTGAGAAACACACTGTCTTGGCGAAATAAAGCGTTTTTGAACAACTTCATATAAATCGCTGTAACTTTTGATAGAAGACTCAGACAAACATGTTTATGGCTTTATCTTATAGAACTCAATATCCCCGTGCTGGGCAAACAGGTTTTGTAGCCGTTTGAGCTAAGATTTTAAAATTATTCACATAATGAAAATATATACTTTGTCTCGGGCGAGTTTCCCATTCAAATGCATGTAACAGTGAGAAATACACTGTCTTGGCGAAAGAAAGCGTTTTTGAACAACTTCATATAAATCGCTGTAACTTTTGATAGAAGACTCAGACAAACATGTTTATGGCTTTATCTTATAGAACTCAATATCCCCGTGCTGGGCAAACAGAACAGGTCTTTGCAGCCGTTTGAGCTAAAAATTTTAAAATTATTCACATAATGAAAACCTATACTTTGTCTCAGGCGAGTTTCCCATTCAAATGCATGTAACAGTGAGAAACACACTGTCTTGGCGAAATAAAGCGTTTTTGAACAACTTCATATAAATCGCTGTAACTTTTGATAGAAGACTCAGACAAACATGTTTATGGCTTTATCTTATAGAACTCAATATCCCCGTGCTGGGCAAACAGGTTTTGTAGCCGTTTGAGCTAAGATTTTAAAATTATTCACATAATGAAAATATATACTTTGTCTCGGGCGAGTTTCCCATTCAAATGCATGTAACAGTGAGAAACGCATTGTCTTGGCGAAATAAAGCGTTTTCGTACAACTTCATATAAATCGCTGTAACTTTTGATAGAAGACTCAGACAAACATGTTTATGGCTTTATCTTATAGAACTCAATATCCCCGTGCTGGGCAAACAGGTCTTTGCAGCCGTTTGAGCTAAGATTTTAAAATTATTCACATAATGAAAACCTATACTTTGTCTCAGGCGAGTTTCCCATTCAAATGCATGTAACAGTGAGAAACGCATTGTCTTGGCGAAATAAAGCGTTTTCGTACAACTTCATATAAATCGCTGTAACTTTTGATAGAAGACTCAGACAAACATGTTTATGGCTTTATCTTATAGAACTCAATATCCCCGTGCTGGGAAAACAGGTTTTGCAGCCGTTTGAGCTAAGATTTTAAAATTATTCACATAATGAAAACCTATACTTTGTCTCAGGCGAGTTTCCCATTCAAATGCATGTAACAGTGAGAAACACACTGTCTTGGCGAAAGAAAGCGTTTTTGAACAACTTCATATAAATCGCTGTAACTTTTGATAGAAGACTCAGACAAACATGTTTATGGCTTTATCTTATAGAACTCAATATCCCCGTGCTGGGCAAACAGAACAGGTCTTTGCAGCCGTTTGAGCTAAAAATTTTAAAATTATTCACATAATGAAAACCTATACTTTGTCTCAGGCGAGTTTCCCATTCAAATGCATGTAACAGTGAGAAACACACTGTCTTGGCGAAATAAAGCGTTTTTGAACAACTTCATATAAATCGCTGTAACTTTTGATAGAAGACTCAGACAAACATGTTTATGGCTTTATCTTATAGAACTCAATATCCCCGTGCTGGGAAAACAGGTCTTTGCAGCCGTTTGAGCTAAGATTTTAAAATTATTCACATAATGAAAACCTATACTTTGTCTCAGGCGAGTTTCCCATTCAAATGCATGTAACAGTGAGAAACGCATTGTCTTGGCGAAATAAAGCGTTTTCGTACAACTTCATATAAATCGCTGTAACTTTTGATAGAAGACTCAGACAAACATGTTTATGGCTTTATCTTATAGAACTCAATATCCCCGTGCTGGGCAAACAGGTTTTGCAGCCGTTTGAGCTAAAATTTTAAAATTATTCACATAATGAAAACCTATACTTTGTTTCAGGCAAGTTTCCCATTCAAATGCATGTAACAGTGAGAAACACACTGTCTTGGCGAAATAAAGCGTTTTTGAACAACTTCATATAAATCGCTGTAACTTTTGATAGAAGACTCAGACAAACATGTTTATGGCTTTATCTTATAGAACTCAATATCCCCGTGCTGGGAAAACAGGTTTTTGCAGCCGATTGAGCTAAGACTTTAAAATTATTCACATAATGAAAACCTATACTTTGTCTCAGGCGAGTTTCCCATTCAAATGCATGTAACAGTGAGAAACACACTGTCTTGGCGAAAGAAAGCGTTTTTGAACAACTTCATATAAATCGCTGTAACTTTTGATAGAAGACTCAGACAAACATGTTTATGGCTTTATCTTATAGAACTCAATATCCCCGTGCTGGGCAAACAGAACAGGTCTTTGCAGCCGTTTGAGCTAAAAATTTTAAAATTATTCACATAATGAAAACCTATACTTTGTCTCAGGCGAGTTTCCCATTCAAATGCATGTAACAGTGAGAAACACACTGTCTTGGCGAAATAAAGCGTTTTTGAACAACTTCATATAAATCGCTGTAACTTTTGATAGAAGACTCAGACAAACATGTTTATGGCTTTATCTTATAGAACTCAATATCCCCGTGCTGGGCAAACAGGTCTTTGCAGCCGTTTGAGCTAAGATTTTAAAATTATTCACATAATGAAAACCTATACTTTGTCTCAGGCGAGTTTCCCATTCAAATGCATGTAACAGTGAGAAACGCATTGTCTTGGCGAAATAAAGCGTTTTCGTACAACTTCATATAAATCGCTGTAACTTTTGATAGAAGACTCAGACAAACATGTTTATGGCTTTATCTTATAGAACTCAATATCCCCGTGCTGGGCAAACAGGTTTTGCAGCCGTTTGAGCTAAAATTTTAAAATTATTCACATAATGAAAACCTATACTTTGTTTCAGGCAAGTTTCCCATTCAAATGCATGTAACAGTGAGAAACACACTGTCTTGGCGAAATAAAGCGTTTTTGAACAACTTCATATAAATCGCTGTAACTTTTGATAGAAGACTCAGACAAACATGTTTATGGCTTTATCTTATAGAACTCAATATCCCCGTGCTGGGAAAACAGGTTTTTGCAGCCGATTGAGCTAAGACTTTAAAATTATTCACATAATGAAAACCTATACTTTGTCTCAGGCGAGTTTCCCATTCAAATGCATGTAACAGTGAGAAACGCATTGTCTTGGCGAAATAAAGCGTTTTTGAACAACTTCATATAAATCGCTGTAACTTTTGATAGAAGACTCAGACAAACATGTTTATGGCTTTATCTTATAGAACTCAATATCCCCGTGCTGGGCAAACAGAACAGGTCTTTGCAGCCGTTTGAGCTAAAAATTTTAAAATTATTCACATAATGAAAACCTATACTTTGTCTCAGGCGAGTTTCCCATTCAAATGCATGTAACAGTGAGAAACACACTGTCTTGGCGAAATAAAGCGTTTTTGAACAACTTCATATAAATCGCTGTAACTTTTGATAGAAGACTCAGACAAACATGTTTATGGCTTTATCTTATAGAACTCAATATCCCCGTGCTGGGCAAACAGGTTTTGTAGCCGTTTGAGCTAAGATTTTAAAATTATTCACATAATGAAAATATATACTTTGTCTCGGGCGAGTTTCCCATTCAAATGCATGTAACAGTGAGAAACGCATTGTCTTGGCGAAATAAAGCGTTTTCGTACAACTTCATATAAATCGCTGTAACTTTTGATAGAAGACTCAGACAAACATGTTTATGGCTTTATCTTATAGAACTCAATATCCCCGTGCTGGGCAAACAGGTCTTTGCAGCCGTTTGAGCTAAGATTTTAAAATTATTCACATAATGAAAACCTATACTTTGTCTCAGGCGAGTTTCCCATTCAAATGCATGTAACAGTGAGAAACACACTGTCTTGGCGAAAGAAAGCGTTTTTGAACAACTTCATATAAATCGCTGTAACTTTTGATAGAAGACTCAGACAAACATGTTTATGGCTTTATCTTATAGAACTCAATATCCCCGTGCTGGGAAAACAGAACAGGTCTTTGCAGCCGTTTGAGCTAAAAATTTTAAAATTATTCACATAATGAAAACCTATACTTTGTCTCAGGCGAGTTTCCCATTCAAATGCATGTAACAGTGAGAAACACACTGTCTTGGCGAAATAAAGCGTTTTTGAACAACTTCATATAAATCGCTGTAACTTTTGATAGAAGACTCAGACAAACATGTTTATGGCTTTATCTTATAGAACTCAATATCCCCGTGCTGGGCAAACAGGTCTTTGCAGCCGTTTGAGCTAAGATTTTAAAATTATTCACATAATGAAAACCTATACTTTGTCTCAGGCGAGTTTCCCATTCAAATGCATGTAACAGTGAGAAACGCATTGTCTTGGCGAAATAAAGCGTTTTCGTACAACTTCATATAAATCGCTGTAACTTTTGATAGAAGACTCAGACAAACATGTTTATGGCTTTATCTTATAGAACTCAATATCCCCGTGCTGGGCAAACAGGTTTTGCAGCCGTTTGAGCTAAAATTTTAAAATTATTCACATAATGAAAACCTATACTTTGTTTCAGGCAAGTTTCCCATTCAAATGCATGTAACAGTGAGAAACACACTGTCTTGGCGAAATAAAGCGTTTTTGAACAACTTCATATAAATCGCTGTAACTTTTGATAGAAGACTCAGACAAACATGTTTATGGCTTTATCTTATAGAACTCAATATCCCCGTGCTGGGAAAACAGGTTTTTGCAGCCGATTGAGCTAAGACTTTAAAATTATTCACATAATGAAAACCTATACTTTGTCTCAGGCGAGTTTCCCATTCAAATGCATGTAACAGTGAGAAACGCATTGTCTTGGCGAAATAAAGCGTTTTTGAACAACTTCATATAAATCGCTGTAACTTTTGATAGAAGACTCAGACAAACATGTTTATGGCTTTATCTTATAGAACTCAATATCCCCGTTCTGGGCAAACAGGTCTTTGCAGCCGATTGAGCTAAGATTTTAAAATGATTCACATAATGAAAACCTATACTTAGTTTCAGGCGAGTTTCCCATTCAAATGCATGTAACAGTGAGAAACACACTGTCTTGGCGAAATAAAGCGTTTTTGAACAACTTCATATAAATCGCTGTAACTTTTGATAGAAGACTCAGACAAACATGTTTATGGCTTTATCTTATAGAACTCAATATCCCCGTGCTGGGCAAACAGGTTTTGCAGCCGTTTGAGCTAAAATTTTAAAATTATTCACATAATGAAAACCTATACTTTGTCTCGGGCGAGTTTCCCATTCAAATGCATTTAACAGTGAGAAACGCATTGTCTTGGCGAAAGAAAGCGTTTTCGTACAACTTCATATAAATCGCTGTAACTTTTGATAGAAGACTCAGACAAACATGTTTATGGCTTTATCTTATAGAACTCAATATCCCCGTGCTGGGCAAACAGGTCTTTGCAGCCGATTGAGCTAAGATTTTAAAATTATTCACATAATGAAAACCTATACTTTGTCTCAGGCGAGTTTCCCATTCAAATGCATGTAACAGTGAGAAACACACTGTCTTGGCGAAAGAAAGCGTTTTTGAACAACTTCATATAAATCGCTGTAACTTTTGATAGAAGACTCAGACAAACATGTTTATGGCTTTATCTTATAGAACTCAATATCCCCGTGCTGGGAAAACAGGTTTTTGCAGCCGATTGAGCTAAGACTTTAAAATTATTCACATAATGAAAACCTATACTTTGTCTCAGGCGAGTTTCCCATTCAAATGCATGTAACAGTGAGAAACGCATTGTCTTGGCGAAATAAAGCGTTTTTGAACAACTTCATATAAATCGCTGTAACTTTTGATAGAAGACTCAGACAAACATGTTTATGGCTTTATCTTATAGAACTCAATATCCCCGTGCTGGGCAAACAGGTTTTGCAGCCGTTTGAGCTAAAATTTTAAAATTATTCACATAATGAAAACCTATACTTTGTCTCGGGCGAGTTTCCCATTCAAATGCATGTAACAGTGAGAAACGCATTGTCTTGGCGAAATAAAGCGTTTTCGTACAACTTCATATAAATCGCTGTAACTTTTGATAGAAGACTCAGACAAACATGTTTATGGCTTTATCTTATAGAACTCAATATCCCCGTGCTGGGAAAACAGGTTTTGCAGCCGTTTGAGCTAAGATTTTAAAATTATTCACATAATGAAAACCTATACTTTGTTTCAGGCGAGTTTCCCATTCAAATGCATGTAACAGTGAGAAACGCATTGTCTTGGCGAAATAAAGCGTTTTTGAACAACTTCATATAAATCGCTGTAACTTTTGATAGAAGACTCAGACAAACATGTTTATGGCTTTATCTTATAGAACTCAATATCCCCGTGCTGGGCAAACAGGTTTTGCAGCCGTTTGAGCTAAGATTTTAAAATTATTCACATAATGAAAACCTATACTTTGTTTCAGGTGAGTTTCCCATTCAAATGCATGTAACAGTGAGAAACGCATTGTCTTGGCGAAATAAAGCGTTTTTGAACAACTTCATATAAATCGCTGTAACTTTTGATAGAAGACTCAGACAAACATGTTTATGGCTTTATCTTATAGAACTCAATATCCCCGTGCTGGGCAAACAGAACAGGTCTTTGCAGCCGTTTGAGCTAAGATTTTAAAATTATTCACATAATGAAAACCTATACTTTGTTTCAGGCGAGTTTCCCATTCAAATGCATGTAACAGTGAGAAACGCATTGTCTTGGCGAAATAAAGCGTTTTTGAACAACTTCATATAAATCGCTGTAACTTTTGATAGAAGACTCAGACAAACATGTTTATGGCTTTATCTTATAGAACTCAATATCCCCGTGCTGGGCAAACAGAACAGGTTTTGCAGCCGTTTGAGCTAAGATTTTAAAATTATTCACATAATGAAAACCTATACTTTATCTCGGGTGAGTTTCCCATTCAAATGCATGTAACAGTGAGAAACACACTGTCTTGGCGAAATAAAGCGTTTTTCAACCACTTCATATAAATCGCTGTAACTTTTGATAGAAGACTCAGACAAACATGTTTATGGCTTTATCTTATAGAACTCAATATCCCCGTGCTGGGCAAACAGAACAGGTTTTGCAGCCGATTGAGCTAAGATTTTAAAATGATTCACATAATGAAAACCTATACTTAGTTTCAGGCGAGTTTCCCATTCAAATGCATGTAACAGTGAGAAACGCATTGTCTTGGCGAAATAAAGGGTTTTCGTACAACTTCATATAAATCGCTGTAACTTTTGATAGAAGACTCAGACAAACATGTTTATGGCTTTATCTTATAGAACTCAATATCCCCGTGCTGGGCAAACAGAACAGGTTTTGCAGCCGTTTGAGCTAAGATTTTAAAATTATTCACATAATGAAAACCTATACTTTATCTCGGGTGAGTTTCCCATTCAAATGCATGTAACAGTGAGAAACACACTGTCTTGGCGAAATAAAGCGTTTTTCAACCACTTCATATAAATCGCTGTAACTTTTGATAGAAGACTCAGACAAACATGTTTATGGCTTTATCTTATAGAACTCAATATCCCCGTGCTGGGCAAACAGAACAGGTTTTGCAGCCGATTGAGCTAAGATTTTAAAATGATTCACATAATGAAAACCTATACTTAGTTTCAGGCGAGTTTCCCATTCAAATGCATGTAACAGTGAGAAACGCATTGTCTTGGCGAAATAAAGGGTTTTCGTACAACTTCATATAAATCGCTGTAACTTTTGATAGAAGACTCAGACAAACATGTTTATGGCTTTATCTTATAGAACTCAATATCCCCGTGCTGGGCAAACAGAACAGGTTTTGCAGCCGTTTGAGCTAAGATTTTAAAATTATTCACATAATGAAAACCTATACTTTGTCTTGGGTGAGTTTCCCATTCAAATGCATGTAACAGTGAGAAACACACTGTCTTGGCGAA
This sequence comes from Aulonocara sp. 'chitande type north' Nkhata Bay, assembly GCF_057382095.1. Classification (NCBI taxonomy): domain Eukaryota; kingdom Metazoa; phylum Chordata; class Actinopteri; order Cichliformes; family Cichlidae; genus Aulonocara; species Aulonocara sp. 'chitande type north' Nkhata Bay. The sequence continues at coordinate 661,686 of NC_141362.1, read as the reverse complement.
ATAAAGCGTTTTTGAACAACTTCATATAAATCGCTGTAACTTTTGATAGAAGACTCAGACAAACATGTTTATGGCTTTATCTTATAGAACTCAATATCCCCGTGCTGGGCAAACAGAACAGGTTTTGCAGCCGTTTGAGCTAAGATTTTAAAATTATTCACATAATGAAAACCTATACTTTGTTTCAGGCGAGTTTCCCATTCAAATGCATGTAACAGTGAGAAACGCATTGTCTTGGCGAAATAAAGCGTTTTTGAACAACTTCATATAAATCGCTGTAACTTTTGATAGAAGACTCAGACAAACATGTTTATGGCTTTATCTTATAGAACTCAATATCCCCGTGCTGGGCAAACAGGTCTTTGCAGCCGTTTGAGCTAAGATTTTAAAATTATTCACATAATGAAAACCTATACTTTGTCTTGGGTGAGTTTCCCATTCAAATGCATGTAACAGTGAGAAACACACTGTCTTGGCGAAATAAAGCGTTTTTCAACCACTTCATATAAATCGCTGTAACTTTTGATAGAAGACTCAGACAAACATGTTTATGGCTTTATCTTATAGAACTCAATATCCCCGTGCTGGGCAAACAGGTTTTGCAGCCGTTTGAGCTAAGATTTTAAAATTATTCACATAATGAAAACCTATACTTTGTTTCAGGCGAGTTTCCCATTCAAATGCATGTAACAGTGAGAAACACACTGTCTTGGCGAAATAAAGCGTTTTTGAACAACTTCATATAAATCGCTGTAACTTTTGATAGAAGACTCAGACAAACATGTTTATGGCTTTATCTTATAGAACTCAATATCCCCGTGCTGGGCAAACAGAACAGGTCTTTGCAGCCGTTTGAGCTAAGATTTTAAAATTATTCACATAATGAAAACCTATACTTTGTTTCAGGCGAGTTTCCCATTCAAATGCATGTAACAGTGAGAAACGCATTGTCTTGGCGAAATAAAGCGTTTTTGAACAACTTCATATAAATCGCTGTAACTTTTGATAGAAGACTCAGACAAACATGTTTATGGCTTTATCTTATAGAACTCAATATCCTCGTGCTGGGCAAACAGGTCTTTGCAGCCGTTTGACCTAAGATTTTAAAATTATTCACATAATGAAAACCTATACTTTGTCTCGGGTGAGTTTCCCATTCAAATGCATGTAACAGTGAGAAACACACTGTCTTGGCGAAATAAAGCGTTTTGAACAACTTCATATAAATCGCTGTAACTTTTGATAGAAGACTCAGACAAACATGTTTATGGCTTTATCTTATAGAACTCAATATCCCCGTGCTGGGCAAACAGAACAGGTTTTGCAGCCGTTTGAGCTAAGATTTTAAAAGTATTCACATAATGAAAACCTATACTTTATCTCGGGTGAGTTTCCCATTCAAATGCATGTAACAGTGAGAAACACACTGTCTTGGCGAAATAAAGCGTTTTTCAACACTTCATATAAATCGCTGTAACTTTTGATAGAAGACTCAGACAAACATGTTTATGGCTTTATCTTATAGAACTCAATATCCCCGTGCTGGGCAAACAGGTCTTTGCAGCTGTTTGAGCTAAGATTTTAAAATTATTCACATAATGAAAACCTATACTTTGTCTCAGGCGAGTTTCCCATTCAAATGCATGTAACAGTGAGAAACGCATTGTGTTGGCGAAATAAAGCGTTTTCGTACAACTTCATATAAATCGCTGTAACTTTTGATAGAAGACTCAGACAAACATGTTTATGGCTTTATCTTATAGAACTCAATATCCCCGTGCTGGGCAAACAGGTCTTTGCAGCCGATTGAGCTAAGATTTTAAAATTATTCACATAATGAAAACCTATACTTAGTTTCAGGCGAGTTTCCCATTCAAATGCATGTAACAGTGAGAAACGCATTGTCTTGGCGAAATAAAGCGTTTTTGAACAACTTCATATAAATCGCTGTAACTTTTGATAGAAGACTCAGACAAACATGTTTATGGCTTTATCTTATAGAACTCAATATCCCCGTGCTGGGCAAACAGGTCTTTGCAGCCGATTGAGCTAAGATTTTAAAATTATTCACATAATGAAAACCTATACTTTGTTTCAGGCGAGTTTCCCATTCAAATGCATGTAACAGTGAGAAACACACTGTCTTGGCGAAATAAAGCGTTTTTGAACAACTTCATATAAATCGCTGTAACTTTTGATAGAAGACTCAGACAAACATGTTTATGGCTTTATCTTATAGAACTCAATATCCCCGTGCTGGGCAAACAGGTTTTGCAGCCGTTTGAGCTAAAATTTTAAAATTATTCACATAATGAAAACCTATACTTTGTCTTGGGCGAGTTTCCCATTCAAATGCATGTAACAGTGAGAAACGCATTGTCTTGGCGAAATAAAGCGTTTTCGTACAACTTCATATAAATCGCTGTAACTTTTGATAGAAGACTCAGACAAACATGTTTATGGCTTTATCTTATAGAACTCAATATCCCCGTGCTGGGCAAACAGGTCTTTGCAGCCGATTGAGCTAAGATTTTAAAATTATTCACATAATGAAAACCTATACTTTGTCTCAGGCGAGTTTCCCATTCAAATGCATGTTACAGTGAGAAACACACTGTCTTGGCGAAATAAAGCGTTTTTGAACAACTTCATATAAATCGCTGTAACTTTTGATAGAAGACTCAGACAAACATGTTTATGGCTTTATCTTATAGAACTCAATATCCCCGTGCTGGGCAAACAGGTTTTGCAGCCGTTTGAGCTAAAATTTTAAAATTATTCACATAATGAAAACCTATACTTTGTCTCGGGCGAGTTTCCCATTCAAATGCATGTAACAGTGAGAAACGCATTGTCTTGGCGAAATAAAGCGTTTTCGTACAACTTCATATAAATCGCTGTAACTTTTGATAGAAGACTCAGACAAACATGTTTATGGCTTTATCTTATAGAACTCAATATCCCCGTGCTGGGCAAACAGGTTTTGCAGCCGTTTGAGCTAAAATTTTAAAATTATTCACATAATGAAAACCTATACTTTGTCTCGGGCGAGTTTCCCATTCAAATGCATGTAACAGTGAGAAACGCATTGTCTTGGCGAAATAAAGCGTTTTCGTACAACTTCATATAAATCGCTGTAACTTTTGATAGAAGACTCAGACAAACATGTTTATGGCTTTATCTTATAGAACTCAATATCCCCGTGCTGGGCAAACAGGTCTTTGCAGCCGATTGAGCTAAGATTTTAAAATTATTCACATAATGAAAACCTATACTTTGTTTCAGGCAAGTTTCCCATTCAAATGCATGTAACAGTGAGAAACACACTGTCTTGGCGAAATAAAGCGTTTTTGAACAACTTCATATAAATCGCTGTAACTTTTGATAGAAGACTCAGACAAACATGTTTATGGCTTTATCTTATAGAACTCAATATCCCCGTGCTGGGAAAACAGGTTTTTGCAGCCGATTGAGCTAAGATTTTAAAATTATTCACATAATGAAAACCTATACTTTGTCTCGGGCGAGTTTCCCATTCAAATGCATGTAACAGTGAGAAACACACTGTCTTGGCGAAATAAAGCGTTTTTGAACAACTTCATATAAATCGCTGTAACTTTTGATAGAAGACTCAGACAAACATGTTTATGGCTTTATCTTATAGAACTCAATATCCCCGTGCTGGGCAAACAGGTTTTGCAGCCGTTTGAGCTAAGATTTTAAAATTATTCACATAAAGAAAACCTATACTTTGTCTCGGGCGAGTTTCCCATTCAAATGCATGTAACAGTGAGAAACGCATTGTCTTGGCGAAATAAAGCGTTTTTGAACAACTTCATATAAATCGCTGTAACTTTTGATAGAAGACTCAGACAAACATGTTTATGGCTTTATCTTATAGAACTCAATATCCCCGTGCTGGGCAAACAGGTTTTGCAGCCGTTTGAGCTAAAATTTTAAAATTATTCACATAATGAAAACCTATACTTTGTCTCGGGCGAGTTTCCCATTCAAATGCATGTAACAGTGAGAAATGCATTGTCTTGGCGAAATAAAGCGTTTTCGTACAACTTCATATAAATCGCTGTAACTTTTGATAGAAGACTCAGACAAACATGTTTATGGCTTTATCTTATAGAACTCAATATCCCCGTGCTGGGCAAACAGGTTTTGCAGCCGTTTGAGCTAAGATTTTAAAATTATTCACATAAAGAAAACCTATACTTTGTCTCGGGCGAGTTTCCCATTCAAATGCATGTAACAGTGAGAAACACACTGTCTTGGCGAAATAAAGCGTTTTTGAACAACTTCATATAAATCGGTGTAACTTTTGATAGAAGACTCAGACAAACATGTTTATGGCTTTATCTTATAGAACTCAATATCCCCGTGCTGGGCAAACAGAACAGGTCTTTGCAGCCGTTTGAGCTAAAAATTTTAAAATTATTCACATAATGAAAACCTATACTTTGTCTCAGGCGAGTTTCCCATTCAAATGCATGTAACAGTGAGAAACACACTGTCTTGGCGAAATAAAGCGTTTTTGAACAACTTCATATAAATCGCTGTAACTTTTGATAGAAGACTCAGACAAACATGTTTATGGCTTTATCTTATAGAACTCAATATCCCCGTGCTGGGCAAACAGGTCTTTGCAGCCGTTTGAGCTAAGATTTTAAAATTATTCACATAATGAAAACCTATACTTTGTCTCAGGCGAGTTTCCCATTCAAATGCATGTAACAGTGAGAAACGCATTGTCTTGGCGAAATAAAGCGTTTTCGTACAACTTCATATAAATCGCTGTAACTTTTGATAGAAGACTCAGACAAACATGTTTATGGCTTTATCTTATAGAACTCAATATCCCCGTGCTGGGCAAACAGGTCTTTGCAGCCGTTTGAGCTAAGATTTTAAAATTATTCACATAATGAAAACCTATACTTTGTCTCAGGCGAGTTTCCCATTCAAATGCATGTAACAGTGAGAAACGCATTGTCTTGGCGAAATAAAGCGTTTTCGTACAACTTCATATAAATCGCTGTAACTTTTGATAGAAGACTCAGACAAACATGTTTATGGCTTTATCTTATAGAACTCAATATCCCCGTGCTGGGAAAACAGGTTTTGCAGCCGTTTGAGCTAAGATTTTAAAATTATTCACATAATGAAAACCTATACTTTGTCTCAGGCGAGTTTCCCATTCAAATGCATGTAACAGTGAGAAACACACTGTCTTGGCGAAAGAAAGCGTTTTTGAACAACTTCATATAAATCGCTGTAACTTTTGATAGAAGACTCAGACAAACATGTTTATGGCTTTATCTTATAGAACTCAATATCCCCGTGCTGGGCAAACAGAACAGGTCTTTGCAGCCGTTTGAGCTAAAAATTTTAAAATTATTCACATAATGAAAACCTATACTTTGTCTCAGGCGAGTTTCCCATTCAAATGCATGTAACAGTGAGAAACACACTGTCTTGGCGAAATAAAGCGTTTTTGAACAACTTCATATAAATCGCTGTAACTTTTGATAGAAGACTCAGACAAACATGTTTATGGCTTTATCTTATAGAACTCAATATCCCCATGTTGGGCAAACAGGTCTTTGCAGCCGTTTGAGCTAAGATTTTAAAATTATTCACATAATGAAAACCTATACTTTGTCTCAGGCGAGTTTCCCATTCAAATGCATGTAACAGTGAGAAACGCATTGTCTTGGCGAAATAAAGCGTTTTCGTACAACTTCATATAAATCGCTGTAACTTTTGATAGAAGACTCAGACAAACATGTTTATGGCTTTATCTTATAGAACTCAATATCCCCGTGCTGGGCAAACAGGTTTTGCAGCCGTTTGAGCTAAAATTTTAAAATTATTCACATAATGAAAACCTATACTTTGTTTCAGGCAAGTTTCCCATTCAAATGCATGTAACAGTGAGAAACACACTGTCTTGGCGAAATAAAGCGTTTTTGAACAACTTCATATAAATCGCTGTAACTTTTGATAGAAGACTCAGACAAACATGTTTATGGCTTTATCTTATAGAACTCAATATCCCCGTGCTGGGAAAACAGGTTTTTGCAGCCGATTGAGCTAAGACTTTAAAATTATTCACATAATGAAAACCTATACTTTGTCTCAGGCGAGTTTCCCATTCAAATGCATGTAACAGTGAGAAACGCATTGTCTTGGCGAAATAAAGCGTTTTTGAACAACTTCATATAAATCGCTGTAACTTTTGATAGAAGACTCAGACAAACATGTTTATGGCTTCATCTTATAGAACTCAATATCCCCGTTCTGGGCAAACAGGTCTTTGCAGCCGATTGAGCTAAGATTTTAAAATGATTCACATAATGAAAACCTATACTTAGTTTCAGGCGAGTTTCCCATTCAAATGCATGTAACAGTGAGAAACACACTGTCTTGGCGAAATAAAGCGTTTTTGAACAACTTCATATAAATCGCTGTAACTTTTGATAGAAGACTCAGACAAACATGTTTATGGCTTTATCTTATAGAACTCAATATCCCCGTGCTGGGCAAACAGGTTTTGCAGCCGTTTGAGCTAAAATTTTAAAATTATTCACATAATGAAAACCTATACTTTGTCTCGGGCGAGTTTCCCATTCAAATGCATGTAACAGTGAGAAACGCATTGTCTTGGCGAAAGAAAGCGTTTTCGTACAACTTCATATAAATCGCTGTAACTTTTGATAGAAGACTCAGACAAACATGTTTATGGCTTTATCTTATAGAACTCAATATCCCCGTGCTGGGCAAACAGGTCTTTGCAGCCGATTGAGCTAAGATTTTAAAATTATTCACATAATGAAAACCTATACTTTGTCTCGGGCGAGTTTCCCATTCAAATGCATGTAACAGTGAGAAACACACTGTCTTGGCGAAATAAAGCGTTTTTGAACAACTTCATATAAATCGCTGTAACTTTTGATAGAAGACTCAGACAAACATGTTTATGGCTTTATCTTATAGAACTCAATATCCCCGTGCTGGGAAAACAGGTTTTTGCAGCCGATTGAGCTAAGACTTTAAAATTATTCACATAATGAAAACCTATACTTTGTCTCAGGCGAGTTTCCCATTCAAATGCATGTAACAGTGAGAAACGCATTGTCTTGGCGAAATAAAGCGTTTTTGAACAACTTCATATAAATCGCTGTAACTTTTGATAGAAGACTCAGACAAACATGTTTATGGCTTTATCTTATAGAACTCAATATCCCCGTGCTGGGCAAACAGGTTTTGCAGCCGTTTGAGCTAAAATTTTAAAATTATTCACATAATGAAAACCTATACTTTGTCTCGGGCGAGTTTCCCATTCAAATGCATGTAACAGTGAGAAATGCATTGTCTTGGCGAAAGAAAGCGTTTTCGTACAACTTCATATAAATCGCTGTAACTTTTGATAGAAGACTCAGACAAACATGTTTATGGCTTTATCTTATAGAACTCAATATCCCCGTGCTGGGCAAACAGGTCTTTGCAGCCGATTGAGCTAAGATTTTAAAATTATTCACATAATGAAAACCTATACTTTGTCTCAGGCGAGTTTCCCATTCAAATGCATGTAACAGTGAGAAACACACTGTCTTGGCGAAAGAAAGCGTTTTTGAACAACTTCATATAAATCGCTGTAACTTTTGATAGAAGACTCAGACAAACATGTTTATGGCTTTATCTTATAGAACTCAATATCCCCGTGCTGGGAAAACAGGTTTTTGCAGCCGATTGAGCTAAGACTTTAAAATTATTCACATAATGAAAACCTATACTTTGTCTCAGGCGAGTTTCCCATTCAAATGCATGTAACAGTGAGAAACGCATTGTCTTGGCGAAATAAAGCGTTTTTGAACAACTTCATATAAATCGCTGTAACTTTTGATAGAAGACTCAGACAAACATGTTTATGGCTTTATCTTATAGAACTCAATATCCCCGTGCTGGGCAAACAGGTTTTGCAGCCGTTTGAGCTAAAATTTTAAAATTATTCACATAATGAAAACCTATACTTTGTCTCGGGCGAGTTTCCCATTCAAATGCATGTAACAGTGAGAAACGCATTGTCTTGGCGAAATAAAGCGTTTTCGTACAACTTCATATAAATCGCTGTAACTTTTGATAGAAGACTCAGACAAACATGTTTATGGCTTTATCTTATAGAACTCAATATCCCCGTGCTGGGAAAACAGGTTTTGCAGCCGTTTGAGCTAAGATTTTAAAATTATTCACATAATGAAAACCTATACTTTGTCTCGGGCGAGTTTCCCATTCAAATGCATGTAACAGTGAGAAACACACTGTCTTGGCGAAATAAAGCGTTTTTGAACAACTTCATATAAATCGCTGTAACTTTTGATAGAAGACTCAGACAAACATGTTTATGGCTTTATCTTATAGAACTCAATATCCCCGTGCTGGGCAAACAGGTTTTGCAGCCGTTTGAGCTAAGATTTTAAAATTATTCACATAATGAAAACCTATACTTTGTCTCGGGCGAGTTTCCCATTCAAATGCATGTAACAGTGAGAAACACACTGTCTTGGCGAAATAAAGCGTTTTTGAACAACTTCATATAAATCGCTGTAACTTTTGATAGAAGACTCAGACAAACATGTTTATGGCTTTATCTTATAGAACTCAATATCCCCGTGCTGGGCAAACAGGTTTTGTAGCCGTTTGAGCTAAGATTTTAAAATTATTCACATAATGAAAATATATACTTTGTCTCGGGCGAGTTTCCCATTCAAATGCATGTAACAGTGAGAAACGCATTGTCTTGGCGAAATAAAGCGTTTTCGTACAACTTCATATAAATCGCTGTAACTTTTGATAGAAGACTCAGACAAACATGTTTATGGCTTTATCTTATAGAACTCAATATCCCCGTGCTGGGCAAACAGGTCTTTGCAGCCGTTTGAGCTAAGATTTTAAAATTATTCACATAATGAAAACCTATACTTTGTCTCAGGCGAGTTTCCCATTCAAATGCATGTAACAGTGAGAAACGCATTGTCTTGGCGAAATAAAGCGTTTTCGTACAACTTCATATAAATCGCTGTAACTTTTGATAGAAGACTCAGACAAACATGTTTATGGCTTTATCTTATAGAACTCAATATCCCCGTGCTGGGCAAACAGGTCTTTGCAGCCGATTGAGCTAAGATTTTAAAATTATTCACATAATGAAAACCTATACTTAGTTTCAGGCGAGTTTCCCATTCAAATGCATGTAACAGTGAGAAACACACTGTCTTGGCGAAATAAAGCGTTTTTGAACAACTTCATATAAATCGCTGTAACTTTTGATAGAAGACTCAGACAAACATGTTTATGGCTTTATCTTATAGAACTCAATATCCCCGTGCTGGGCAAACAGAACAGGTCTTTGCAGCCGTTTGAGCTAAGATTTTAAAATTATTCACATAATGAAAACCTATACTTTGTCTCGGGCGAGTTTCCCATTCAAATGCATGTAACAGTGAGAAACACACTGTCTTGGCGAAATAAAGCGTTTTTGAACAACTTCATATAAATCGGTGTAACTTTTGATAGAAGACTCAGACAAACATGTTTATGGCTTTATCTTATAGAACTCAATATCCCCGTGCTGGGCAAACAGGTTTTGCAGCCGTTTGAGCTAAGATTTTAAAATTATTCACATAATGAAAACCTATACTTTGTCTCAGGCGAGTTTCCCATTCAAATGCATGTAACAGTGAGAAATGCATTGTGTTGGCGAAATAAAGCGTTTTCGTACAACTTCATATAAATCGCTGTAACTTTTGATAGAAGACTCAGACAAACATGTTTATGGCTTTATCTTATAGAACTCAATATCCCCGTGCTGGGCAAACAGGTTTTGCAGCCGTTTGAGCTAAGATTTTAAAATTATTCACATAATGAAAATATATACTTTGTCTCAGGCGAGTTTCCCATTCAAATGCATGTAACAGTGAGAAACGCATTGTCTTGGCGAAATAAAGCGTTTTCGTACAACTTCATATAAATCGCTGTAACTTTTGATAGAAGACTCAGACAAACATGTTTATGGCTTTATCTTATAGAACTCAATATCCCCGTGCTGGGCAAACAGGTCTTTGCAGCCGATTGAGCTAAGATTTTAAAATTATTCACATAATGAAAACCTATACTTTGTTTCAGGCGAGTTTCCCATTCAAATGCATGTAACAGTGAGAAACACACTGTCTTGGCGAAATAAAGCGTTTTTGAACAACTTCATATAAATCGCTGTAACTTTTGATAGAAGACTCAGACAAACATGTTTATGGCTTTATCTTATAGAACTCAATATCCCCGTGCTGGGAAAACAGGTCTTTGCAGCCGATTGAGCTAAGATTTTAAAATTATTCACATAATGAAAACCTATACTTTGTCTTGGGTGAGTTTCCCATTCAAATGCATGTAACAGTGAGAAACACACTGTCTTGGCGAAATAAAGCGTTTTTGAACAACTTCATATAAATCGCTGTAACTTTTGATAGAAGACTCAGACAAACATGTTTATGGCTTTATCTTATAGAACTCAATATCCCCGTGCTGGGAAAACAGGTCTTTGCAGCCGATTGAGCTAAGATTTTAAAATTATTCACATAATGAAAACCTATACTTTGTTTCAGGCGAGTTTCCCATTCAAATGCATGTAACAGTGAGAAACACACTGTCTTGGCGAAATAAAGCGTTTTCGTACAACTTCATATAAATCGCTGTAACTTTTGATAGAAGACTCAGACAAACATGTTTATGGCTTTATCTTATAGAACTCAATATCCCCGTGCTGGGCAAACAGAACAGGTCTTTGCAGCCGTTTGAGCTAAGATTTTAAAATTATTCACATAATGAAAACCTATACTTTGTTTCAGGCGAGTTTCCCATTCAAATGCATGTAACAGTGAGAAACACACTGTCTTGGCGAAAGAAAGCGTTTTTGAACAACTTCATATAAATCGCTGTAACTTTTGATAGAAGACTCAGACAAACATGTTTATGGCTTTATCTTATAGAACTCAATATCCCCGTGCTGGGCAAACAGGTTTTGCAGCCGATTGAGCTAAGATTTTAAAATTATTCGCATAATGAAAACGTATACTTTGTCTCGGGCGAGTTTCCCATTCAAATGCATGTAACAGTGAGAAACGCATTGTCTTGGCGAAATAAAGCGTTTTCGTACAACTTCATATAAATCGCTGTAACTTTTGATAGAAGACTCAGACAAACATGTTTATGGCTTTATCTTATAGAATTCAATATCCCCGTGCTGGGCAAACAGGTTTTGCAGCCGTTTGAGCTAAGATTTTAAAATTATTCACATAATGAAAACCTATACTTTGTTTCAGGCGAGTTTCCCATTCAAATGCATGTAACAGTGAGAAACACACTGTCTTGGCGAAATAAAGCGTTTTTGAACAACTTCATATAAATCGCTGTAACTTTTGATAGAAGACTCAGACAAACATGTTTATGGCTTTATCTTATAGAACTCAATATCCCCGTGCTGGGCAAACAGAACAGGTTTTGCAGCCGTTTGAGCTAAGATTTTAAAATTATTCACATAATGAAAACCTATACTTTATCTCGGGTGAGTTTCCCATTCAAATGCATGTAACAGTGAGAAACACACTGTCTTGGCGAAATAAAGCGTTTTCGTACAACTTCATATAAATCGCTGTAACTTTTGATAGAAGACTCAGACAAACATGTTTATGGCTTTATCTTATAGAACTCAATATCCCCGTGCTGGGCAAACAGGTCTTTGCAGCCGTTTGAGCTAAGATTTTAAAATTATTCACATAATGAAAACCTATACTTTGTCTCAGGCGAGTTTCCCATTCAAATGCATGTAACAGTGAGAAACGCATTGTCTTGGCGAAATAAAGCGTTTTCGTACAACTTCATATAAATCGCTGTAACTTTTGATAGAAGACTCAGACAAACATGTTTATGGCTTTATCTTATAGAACTCAATATCCCCGTGCTGGGCAAACAGGTCTTTGCAGCCGATTGAGCTAAGATTTTAAAATTATTCACATAATGAAAACCTATACTTAGTTTCAGGCGAGTTTCCCATTCAAATGCATGTAACAGTGAGAAACACACTGTCTTGGCGAAATAAAGCGTTTTTGAACAACTTCATATAAATCGCTGTAACTTTTGATAGAAGACTCAGACAAACATGTTTATGGCTTTATCTTATAGAACTCAATATCCCCGTGCTGGGCAAACAGGTTTTGCAGCCGTTTGAGCTAAAATTTTAAAATTATTCACATAATGAAAACCTATACTTTGTCTCGGGCGAGTTTCCCATTCAAATGCATGTAACAGTGAGAAACGCATTGTCTTGGCGAAATAAAGCGTTTTCGTACAACTTCATATAAATCGCTGTAACTTTTGATAGAAGACTCAGACAAACATGTTTATGGCTTTATCTTATAGAACTCAATATCCCCGTGCTGGGCAAACAGGTTTTGCAGCCGTTTGAGCTAAAATTTTAAAATTATTCACATAATGAAAACCTATACTTTGTTTCAGGCAAGTTTCCCATTCAAATGCATGTAACAGTGAGAAACACACTGTCTTGGCGAAATAAAGCGTTTTTGAACAACTTCATATAAATCGCTGTAACTTTTGATAGAAGACTCAGACAAACATGTTTATGGCTTTATCTTATAGAACTCAATATCCCCGTGCTGGGAAAACAGGTTTTTGCAGCCGATTGAGCTAAGACTTTAAAATTATTCACATAATGAAAACCTATACTTTGTCTCAGGCGAGTTTCCCATTCAAATGCATGTAACAGTGAGAAACGCATTGTCTTGGCGAAATAAAGCGTTTTTGAACAACTTCATATAAATCGCTGTAACTTTTGATAGAAGACTCAGACAAACATGTTTATGGCTTTATCTTATAGAACTCAATATCCCCGTTCTGGGCAAACAGGTCTTTGCAGCCGATTGAGCTAAGATTTTAAAATTATTCACATAATGAAAACCTATACTTTGTTTCAGGCGAGTTTCCCATTCAAATGCATGTAACAGTGAGAAACACACTGTCTTGGCGAAATAAAGCGTTTTTGAACAACTTCATATAAATCGCTGTAACTTTTGATAGAAGACTCAGACAAACATGTTTATGGCTTTATCTTATAGAACTCAATATCCCCGTGCTGGGCAAACAGAACAGGTTTTGCAGCCGTTTGAGCTAAGATTTTAAAATTATTCACATAATGAAAACCTATACTTTGTCTCGGGCGAGTTTCCCATTCAAATGCATGTAACAGTGAGAAACGCATTGTCTTGGCGAAAGAAAGCGTTTTCGTACAACTTCATATAAATCGCTGTAACTTTTGATAGAAGACTCAGACAAACATGTTTATGGCTTTATCTTATAGAACTCAATATCCCCGTGCTGGGCAAACAGGTCTTTGCAGCCGATTGAGCTAAGATTTTAAAATTATTCACATAATGAAAACCTATACTTTGTCTCAGGCGAGTTTCCCATTCAAATGCATGTAACAGTGAGAAACACACTGTCTTGGCGAAATAAAGCGTTTTTGAACAACTTCATATAAATCGCTGTAACTTTTGATAGAAGACTCAGACAAACATGTTTATGGCTTTATCTTATAGAACTCAATATCCCCGTGCTGGGAAAACAGGTTTTTGCAGCCGATTGAGCTAAGACTTTAAAATTATTCACATAATGAAAACCTATACTTTGTCTCAGGCGAGTTTCCCATTCAAATGCATGTAACAGTGAGAAACGCATTGTCTTGGCGAAATAAAGCGTTTTTGAACAACTTCATATAAATCGCTGTAACTTTTGATAGAAGACTCAGACAAACATGTTTATGGCTTTATCTTATAGAACTCAATATCCCCGTGCTGGGCAAACAGGTTTTGCAGCCGTTTGAGCTAAAATTTTAAAATTATTCACATAATGAAAACCTATACTTTGTCTCGGGCGAGTTTCCCATTCAAATGCATGTAACAGTGAGAAATGCATTGTCTTGGCGAAATAAAGCGTTTTCGTACAACTTCATATAAATCGCTGTAACTTTTGATAGAAGACTCAGACAAACATGTTTATGGCTTTATCTTATAGAACTCAATATCCCCGTGCTGGGCAAACAGGTTTTGCAGCCGTTTGAGCTAAAATTTTAAAATTATTCACATAATGAAAACCTATACTTTGTCTCGGGCGAGTTTCCCATTCAAATGCATGTAACAGTGAGAAACGCATTGTCTTGGCGAAATAAAGCGTTTTCGTACAACTTCATATAAATCGCTGTAACTTTTGATAGAAGACTCAGACAAACATGTTTATGGCTTTATCTTATAGAACTCAATATCCCCGTGCTGGGAAAACAGGTTTTGCAGCCGTTTGAGCTAAGATTTTAAAATTATTCACATAATGAAAACCTATACTTTGTCTCGGGCGAGTTTCCCATTCAAATGCATGTAACAGTGAGAAACACACTGTCTTGGCGAAATAAAGCGTTTTTGAACAACTTCATATAAATCGCTGTAACTTTTGATAGAAGACTCAGACAAACATGTTTATGGCTTTATCTTATAGAACTCAATATCCCCGTGCTGGGCAAACAGGTTTTGCAGCCGTTTGAGCTAAGATTTTAAAATTATTCACATAATGAAAACCTATACTTTGTCTCGGGCGAGTTTCCCATTCAAATGCATGTAACAGTGAGAAACACACTGTCTTGGCGAAATAAAGCGTTTTTGAACAACTTCATATAAATCGCTGTAACTTTTGATAGAAGACTCAGACAAACATGTTTATGGCTTTATCTTATAGAACTCAATATCCCCGTGCTGGGCAAACAGGTTTTGTAGCCGTTTGAGCTAAGATTTTAAAATTATTCACATAATGAAAATATATACTTTGTCTCGGGCGAGTTTCCCATTCAAATGCATGTAACAGTGAGAAACGCATTGTCTTGGCGAAATAAAGCGTTTTCGTACAACTTCATATAAATCGCTGTAACTTTTGATAGAAGACTCAGACAAACATGTTTATGGCTTTATCTTATAGAACTCAATATCCCCGTGCTGGGCAAACAGGTCTTTGCAGCCGTTTGAGCTAAGATTTTAAAATTATTCACATAATGAAAACCTATACTTTGTCTCAGGCGAGTTTCCCATTCAAATGCATGTAACAGTGAGAAACGCATTGTCTTGGCGAAATAAAGCGTTTTCGTACAACTTCATATAAATCGCTGTAACTTTTGATAGAAGACTCAGACAAACATGTTTATGGCTTTATCTTATAGAACTCAATATCCCCGTGCTGGGCAAACAGGTTTTGCAGCCGTTTGAGCTAAGATTTTAAAATTATTCACATAATGAAAACCTATACTTTGTCTCGGGCGAGTTTCCCATTCAAATGCATGTAACAGTGAGAAACACACTGTCTTGGCGAAATAAAGCGTTTTTGAACAACTTCATATAAATCGCTGTAACTTTTGATAGAAGACTCAGACAAACATGTTTATGGCTTTATCTTATAGAACTCAATATCCCCGTGCTGGGCAAACAGGTTTTGCAGCCGTTTGAGCTAAGATTTTAAAATTATTCACATAATGAAAATATATACTTTGTCTCAGGCGAGTTTCCCATTCAAATGCATGTAACAGTGAGAAACGCATTGTCTTGGCGAAATAAAGCGTTTTCGTACAACTTCATATAAATCGCTGTAACTTTTGATAGAAGACTCAGACAAACATGTTTATGGCTTTATCTTATAGAACTCAATATCCCCGTGCTGGGCAAACAGGTCTTTGCAGCCGATTGAGCTAAGATTTTAAAATTATTCACATAATGAAAACCTATACTTTGTTTCAGGCGAGTTTCCCATTCAAATGCATGTAACAGTGAGAAACACACTGTCTTGGCGAAATAAAGCGTTTTTGAACAACTTCATATAAATCGCTGTAACTTTTGATAGAAGACTCAGACAAACATGTTTATGGCTTTATCTTATAGAACTCAATATCCCCGTGCTGGGAAAACAGGTCTTTGCAGCCGATTGAGCTAAGATTTTAAAATTATTCACATAATGAAAACCTATACTTTGTCTTGGGTGAGTTTCCCATTCAAATGCATGTAACAGTGAGAAACACACTGTCTTGGCGAAATAAAGCGTTTTTGAACAACTTCATATAAATCGCTGTAACTTTTGATAGAAGACTCAGACAAACATGTTTATGGCTTTATCTTATAGAACTCAATATCCCCGTGCTGGGCAAACAGAACAGGTCTTTGCAGCCGTTTGAGCTAAGATTTTAAAATGATTCACATAATGAAAACCTATACTTTGTTTCAGGCGAGTTTCCCATTCAAATGCATGTAACAGTGAGAAACACACTGTCTTGGCGAAAGAAAGCGTTTTTGAACAACTTCATATAAATCGCTGTAACTTTTGATAGAAGACTCAGACAAACATGTTTATGGCTTTATCTTATAGAACTCAATATCCCCGTGCTGGGCAAACAGGTTTTGCAGCCGATTGAGCTAAGATTTTAAAATTATTCGCATAATGAAAACGTATACTTTGTCTCGGGCGAGTTTCCCATTCAAATGCATGTAACAGTGAGAAACGCATTGTCTTGGCGAAATAAAGCGTTTTCGTACAACTTCATATAAATCGCTGTAACTTTTGATAGAAGACTCAGACAAACATGTTTATGGCTTTATCTTATAGAATTCAATATCCCCGTGCTGGGCAAACAGGTTTTGCAGCCGTTTGAGCTAAGATTTTAAAATTATTCACATAATGAAAACCTATACTTTGTTTCAGGCGAGTTTCCCATTCAAATGCATGTAACAGTGAGAAACACACTGTCTTGGCGAAATAAAGCGTTTTTGAACAACTTCATATAAATCGCTGTAACTTTTGATAGAAGACTCAGACAAACATGTTTATGGCTTTATCTTATAGAACTCAATATCCCCGTGCTGGGCAAACAGAACAGGTTTTGCAGCCGTTTGAGCTAAGATTTTAAAATTATTCACATAATGAAAACCTATACTTTATCTCGGGTGAGTTTCCCATTCAAATGCATGTAACAGTGAGAAACACACTGTCTTGGCGAAATAAAGCGTTTTCGTACAACTTCATATAAATCGCTGTAACTTTTGATAGAAGACTCAGACAAACATGTTTATGGCTTTATCTTATAGAACTCAATATCCCCGTGCTGGGCAAACAGAACAGGTCTTTGCAGCCGTTTGAGCTAAGATTTTAAAATTATTCACATAATGAAAACCTATACTTTGTTTCAGGCGAGTTTCCCATTCAAATGCATGTAACAGTGAGAAACACACTGTCTTGGCGAAATAAAGCGTTTTCGTACAACTTCATATAAATCGCTGTAACTTTTGATAGAAGACTCAGACAAACATGTTTATGGCTTTATCTTATAGAACTCAACATCCCCGTGCTGGGAAAACAGGTCTTTGCAGCCGATTGAGCTAAGATTTTAAAATTATTCACATAATGAAAACCTATACTTTGTCTTGGGTGAGTTTCCCATTCAAATGCATGTAACAGTGAGAAACACACTGTCTTGGCGAAATAAAGCGTTTTTGAACAACTTCATATAAATCGCTGTAACTTTTGATAGAAGACTCAGACAAACATGTTTATGGCTTTATCTTATAGAATTCAATATCCCCGTGCTGGGCAAACAGGTTTTGCAGCCGTTTGAGCTAAGATTTTAAAATTATTCACATAATGAAAACCTATACTTTGTTTCAGGCGAGTTTCCCATTCAAATGCATGTAACAGTGAGAAACACACTGTCTTGGCGAAATAAAGCGTTTTTGAACAACTTCATATAAATCGCTGTAACTTTTGATAGAAGACTCAGACAAACATGTTTATGGCTTTATCTTATAGAACTCAATATCCCCGTGCTGGGCAAACAGAACAGGTTTTGCAGCCGTTTGAGCTAAGATTTTAAAATTATTCACATAATGAAAACCTATACTTTATCTCGGGTGAGTTTCCCATTCAAATGCATGTAACAGTGAGAAACACACTGTCTTGGCGAAATAAAGCGTTTTCGTACAACTTCATATAAATCGCTGTAACTTTTGATAGAAGACTCAGACAAACATGTTTATGGCTTTATCTTATAGAACTCAATATCCCCGTGCTGGGCAAACAGAACAGGTCTTTGCAGCCGTTTGAGCTAAGATTTTAAAATTATTCACATAATGAAAACCTATACTTTGTTTCAGGCGAGTTTCCCATTCAAATGCATGTAACAGTGAGAAACACACTGTCTTGGCGAAATAAAGCGTTTTCGTACAACTTCATATAAATCGCTGTAACTTTTGATAGAAGACTCAGACAAACATGTTTATGGCTTTATCTTATAGAACTCAACATCCCCGTGCTGGGAAAACAGGTCTTTGCAGCCGATTGAGCTAAGATTTTAAAATTATTCACATAATGAAAACCTATACTTTGTCTTGGGTGAGTTTCCCATTCAAATGCATGTAACAGTGAGAAACACACTGTCTTGGCGAAATAAAGCGTTTTTGAACAACTTCATATAAATCGCTGTAACTTTTGATAGAAGACTCAGACAAACATGTTTATTGCTTTATCTTATAGAACTCAATATCCCCGTGCTGGGCAAACAGGTTTTGCAGCCGTTTGAGCTAAGATTTTAAAATTATTCACATAATGAAAACCTATACTTTGTCTCGGGCGAGTTTCCCATTCAAATGCATGTAACAGTGAGAAACGCATTGTGTTGGCGAAATAAAGCGTTTTCGTACAACTTCATATAAATCGCTGTAACTTTTGATAGAAGACTCAGACAAACATGTTTATGGCTTTATCTTATAGAACTCAATATCCCCGTGCTGGGCAAACAGGTCTTTGCAGCCGATTGAGCTAAGATTTTAAAATTATTCACATAATGAAAACCTATACTTTGTCTCAGGCGAGTTTCCCATTCAAATGCATGTAACAGTGAGAAACGCATTGTCTTGGCGAAATAAAGCGTTTTCGTACAACTTCATATAAATCGCTGTAACTTTTGATAGAAGACTCAGACAAACATGTTTATGGCTTTATCTTATAGAACTCAATATCCCCGTGCTGGGCAAACAGGTCTTTGCAGCCGATTGAGCTAAGATTTTAAAATTATTCACATAATGAAAACCTATACTTTGTTTCAGGCGAGTTTCCCATTCAAATGCATGTAACAGTGAGAAACACACTGTCTTGGCGAAATAAAGCGTTTTCGTACAACTTCATATAAATCGCTGTAACTTTTGATAGAAGACTCAGACAAACATGTTTATGGCTTTATCTTATAGAACTCAATATCCCCGTGCTGGGCAAACAGAACAGGTCTTTGCAGCCGTTTGAGCTAAGATTTTAAAATTATTCACATAATGAAAACCTATACTTTGTTTCAGGCGAGTTTCCCATTCAAATGCATGTAACAGTGAGAAACACACTGTCTTGGCGAAAGAAAGCGTTTTTGAACAACTTCATATAAATCGGTGTAACTTTTGATAGAAGACTCAGACAAACATGTTTATGGCTTTATCTTATAGAACTCAATATCCCCGTGCTGGGCAAACAGAACAGGTTTTGCAGCCGTTTGAGCTAAGATTTTAAAATTATTCACATAATGAAAACCTATACTTTATCTCGGGTGAGTTTCCCATTCAAATGCATGTAACAGTGAGAAACACACTGTCTTGGCGAAATAAAGCGTTTTCGTACAACTTCATATAAATCGCTGTAACTTTTGATAGAAGACTCAGACAAACATGTTTATGGCTTTATCTTATAGAACTCAATATCCCCGTGCTGGGCAAACAGGTTTTGCAGCCGTTTGAGCTAAGATTTTAAAATTATTCACATAATGAAAACCTATACTTTGTCTCGGGCGAGTTTCCCATTCAAATGCATGTAACAGTGAGAAACGCACTGTCTTGGCGAAAGAAAGCGTTTTTGAACAACTTCATATAAATCGCTGTAACTTTTGATAGAAGACTCAGACAAACATGTTTATGGCTTTATCTTATAGAACTCAATATACCCGTGCTGGGCAAACAGAACAGGTCTTTGCAGCCATTTGAGCTAAGATTTTAAAATTATTCACATAATGAAAACCTATACTTTGTCTCGGGCGAGTTTCCCATTCAAATGCATGTAACAGTGAGAAACACACTGTCTTGGCGAAATAAAGCGTTTTTGAACAACTTCATATAAATCGCTGTAACTTTTGATAGAAGACTCAGACAAACATGTTTATGGCTTTATCTTATAGAACTCAATATCCCCGTGCTGGGCAAACAGGTTTTGTAGCCGTTTGAGCTAAGATTTTAAAATTATTCACATAATGAAAACCTATACTTTGTCTCGGGCGAGTTTCCCATTCAAATGCATGTAACAGTGAGAAACGCATTGTCTTGGCGAAATAAAGCGTTTTTGAACAACTTCATATAAATCGCTGTAACCTTTGATAGAAGACTCAGACAAACATGTTTATGGCTTTATCTTATAGAACTCAATATACCCGTGCTGGGCAAACAGAACAGGTCTTTGCAGCCATTTGAGCTAAGATTTTAAAATTATTCACATAATGAAAACCTATACTTTGTCTCGGGCGAGTTTCCCATTCAAATGCATGTAACAGTGAGAAACACACTGTCTTGGCGAAATAAAGCGTTTTTGAACAACTTCATATAAATCGCTGTAACTTTTGATAGAAGACTCAGACAAACATGTTTATGGCTTTATCTTATAGAACTCAATATCCCCGTGCTGGGCAAACAGGTTTTGCAGCCGATTGAGCTAAGATTTTAAAATTATTCACATAATGAAAACCTATACTTTGTCTCAGGCGAGTTTCCCATTCAAATGCATGTAACAGTGAGAAACACACTGTCTTGGCGAAAGAAAGCGTTTTTGAACAACTTCATATAAATCGCTGTAACTTTTGATAGAAGACTCAGACAAACATGTTTATGGCTTCATCTTAAAGAATTCAATATCCTCGTGCTGGGCAAACAGGTTTTGCAGCCGTTTGAGCTAAGATTTTAAAATTATTCACATAATGAAAACCTATACTTTGTCTCAGGCGAGTTTCCCATTCAAATGCATGTAACAGTGAGAAACACACTGTCTTGGCGAAAGAAAGCGTTTTTGCACAACTTTATATAAATCGGTGCAACTTTTGATAGACGACTCAGACACACATGTCTATGGCTTCATCTTAAAGAATTCAATATCCTCGTGCTGGGCAAACAGGTTTTGCAGCCGTTTGAGCTAAGATTTTAAAATTATTCACATAATGAAAACCTATACTTTGTCTCAGGCGAGTTTCCCATTCAAATGCATGTACCAGTGAGAAACGCATTGTCTTGGCGAAATAAAGCGTTTTCGTACAACTTCATATAAATCGCTGTAACTTTTGATAGAAGACTCAGACAAACATGTTTATGGCTTTATCTTATAGAACTCAATATCCCCGTGCTGGGCAAACAGGTCTTTGCAGCCGATTGAGCTAAGATTTTAAAATTATTCACATAATGAAAACCTATACTTTGTTTCAGGCGAGTTTCCCATTCAAATGCATGTAACAGTGAGAAACACACTGTCTTGGCGAAATAAAGCGTTTTCGTACAACTTCATATAAATCGCTGTAACTTTTGATAGAAGACTCAGACAAACATGTTTATGGCTTTATCTTATAGAACTCAATATCCCCGTGCTGGGCAAACAGAACAGGTCTTTGCAGCCGTTTGAGCTAAGATTTTAAAATTATTCACATAATGAAAACCTATACTTTGTTTCAGGCGAGTTTCCCATTCAAATGCATGTAACAGTGAGAAACACACTGTCTTGGCGAAAGAAAGCGTTTTTGAACAACTTCATATAAATCGCTGTAACTTTTGATAGAAGACTCAGACAAACATGTTTATGGCTTTATCTTATAGAACTCAATATCCCCGTGCTGGGCAAACAGAACAGGTTTTGCAGCCGTTTGAGCTAAGATTTTAAAATTATTCACATAATGAAAACCTATACTTTATCTCGGGTGAGTTTCCCATTCAAATGCATGTAACAGTGAGAAACACACTGTCTTGGCGAAATAAAGCGTTTTCGTACAACTTCATATAAATCGCTGTAACTTTTGATAGAAGACTCAGACAAACATGTTTATGGCTTTATCTTATAGAACTCAATATCCCCGTGCTGGGCAAACAGAACAGGTCTTTGCAGCCGTTTGAGCTAAGATTTTAAAATTATTCACATAATGAAAACCTATACTTTGTTTCAGGCGAGTTTCCCATTCAAATGCATGTAACAGTGAGAAACACACTGTCTTGGCGAAATAAAGCGTTTTCGTACAACTTCATATAAATCGCTGTAACTTTTGATAGAAGACTCAGACAAACATGTTTATGGCTTTATCTTATAGAACTCAACATCCCCGTGCTGGGAAAACAGGTCTTTGCAGCCGATTGAGCTAAGATTTTAAAATTATTCACATAATGAAAACCTATACTTTGTCTTGGGTGAGTTTCCCATTCAAATGCATGTAACAGTGAGAAACACACTGTCTTGGCGAAATAAAGCGTTTTTGAACAACTTCATATAAATCGCTGTAACTTTTGATAGAAGACTCAGACAAACATGTTTATTGCTTTATCTTATAGAACTCAATATCCCCGTGCTGGGCAAACAGGTTTTGCAGCCGTTTGAGCTAAGATTTTAAAATTATTCACATAATGAAAACCTATACTTTGTCTCGGGCGAGTTTCCCATTCAAATGCATGTAACAGTGAGAAACGCATTGTGTTGGCGAAATAAAGCGTTTTCGTACAACTTCATATAAATCGCTGTAACTTTTGATAGAAGACTCAGACAAACATGTTTATGGCTTTATCTTATAGAACTCAATATCCCCGTGCTGGGCAAACAGGTCTTTGCAGCCGATTGAGCTAAGATTTTAAAATTATTCACATAATGAAAACCTATACTTTGTCTCAGGCGAGTTTCCCATTCAAATGCATGTAACAGTGAGAAACGCATTGTCTTGGCGAAATAAAGCGTTTTCGTACAACTTCATATAAATCGCTGTAACTTTTGATAGAAGACTCAGACAAACATGTTTATGGCTTTATCTTATAGAACTCAATATCCCCGTGCTGGGCAAACAGAACAGGTCTTTGCAGCCGTTTGAGCTAAGATTTTAAAATTATTCACATAATGAAAACCTATACTTTGTTTCAGGCGAGTTTCCCATTCAAATGCATGTAACAGTGAGAAACACACTGTCTTGGCGAAAGAAAGCGTTTTTGAACAACTTCATATAAATCGCTGTAACTTTTGATAGAAGACTCAGACAAACATGTTTATGGCTTTATCTTATAGAACTCAATATCCCCGTGCTGGGCAAACAGAACAGGTTTTGCAGCCGTTTGAGCTAAGATTTTAAAATTATTCACATAATGAAAACCTATACTTTATCTCGGGTGAGTTTCCCATTCAAATGCATGTAACAGTGAGAAACACACTGTCTTGGCGAAATAAAGCGTTTTCGTACAACTTCATATAAATCGCTGTAACTTTTGATAGAAGACTCAGACAAACATGTTTATGGCTTTATCTTATAGAACTCAATATCCCCGTGCTGGGCAAACAGGTTTTGCAGCCGTTTGAGCTAAGATTTTAAAATTATTCACATAATGAAAACCTATACTTTGTCTCGGGCGAGTTTCCCATTCAAATGCATGTAACAGTGAGAAACGCACTGTCTTGGCGAAAGAAAGCGTTTTTGAACAACTTCATATAAATCGCTGTAACTTTTGATAGAAGACTCAGACAAACATGTTTATGGCTTTATCTTATAGAACTCAATATACCCGTGCTGGGCAAACAGAACAGGTCTTTGCAGCCATTTGAGCTAAGATTTTAAAATTATTCACATAATGAAAACCTATACTTTGTCTCGGGCGAGTTTCCCATTCAAATGCATGTAACAGTGAGAAACACACTGTCTTGGCGAAATAAAGCGTTTTTGAACAACTTCATATAAATCGCTGTAACTTTTGATAGAAGACTCAGACAAACATGTTTATGGCTTTATCTTATAGAACTCAATATACCCGTGCTGGGCAAACAGAACAGGTCTTTGCAGCCATTTGAGCTAAGATTTTAAAATTATTCACATAATGAAAACCTATACTTTGTCTCGGGCGAGTTTCCCATTCAAATGCATGTAACAGTGAGAAACGCATTGTCTTGGCGAAATAAAGCGTTTTTGAACAACTTCATATAAATCGCTGTAACCTTTGATAGAAGACTCAGACAAACATGTTTATGGCTTTATCTTATAGAACTCAATATACCCGTGCTGGGCAAACAGAACAGGTCTTTGCAGCCATTTGAGCTAAGATTTTAAAATTATTCACATAATGAAAACCTATACTTTGTCTCGGGCGAGTTTCCCATTCAAATGCATGTAACAGTGAGAAACACACTGTCTTGGCGAAATAAAGCGTTTTTGAACAACTTCATATAAATCGCTGTAACTTTTGATAGAAGACTCAGACAAACATGTTTATGGCTTTATCTTATAGAACTCAATATCCCCGTGCTGGGCAAACAGGTTTTGCAGCCGATTGAGCTAAGATTTTAAAATTATTCACATAATGAAAACCTATACTTTGTCTCAGGCGAGTTTCCCATTCAAATGCATGTAACAGTGAGAAACACACTGTCTTGGCGAAAGAAAGCGTTTTTGAACAACTTCATATAAATCGCTGTAACTTTTGATAGAAGACTCAGACAAACATGTTTATGGCTTCATCTTAAAGAATTCAATATCCTCGTGCTGGGCAAACAGGTTTTGCAGCCGTTTGAGCTAAGATTTTAAAATTATTCACATAATGAAAACCTATACTTTGTCTCAGGCGAGTTTCCCATTCAAATGCATGTAACAGTGAGAAACACACTGTCTTGGCGAAAGAAAGCGTTTTTGCACAACTTTATATAAATCGGTGCAACTTTTGATAGACGACTCAGACACACATGTCTATGGCTTCATCTTAAAGAATTCAATATCCTCGTGCTGGGCAAACAGGTTTTGCAGCCGTTTGAGCTAAGATTTTAAAATTATTCACATAATGAAAACCTATACTTTGTCTCAGGCGAGTTTCCCATTCAAATGCATGTACCAGTGAGAAACGCATTGTCTTGGCGAAATAAAGCGTTTTCGTACAACTTCATATAAATCGCTGTAACTTTTGATAGAAGACTCAGACAAACATGTTTATGGCTTTATCTTATAGAACTCAATATCCCCGTGCTGGGCAAACAGGTCTTTGCAGCCGATTGAGCTAAGATTTTAAAATTATTCACATAATGAAAACCTATACTTAGTTTCAGGCGAGTTTCCCATTCAAATGCATGTAACAGTGAGAAACACACTGTCTTGGCGAAATAAAGCGTTTTTGAACAACTTCATATAAATCGCTGTAACTTTTGATAGAAGACTCAGACAAACATGTTTATGGCTTTATCTTATAGAACTCAATATCCCCGTGCTGGGCAAACAGGTTTTGCAGCCGATTGAGCTAAGATTTTAAAATTATTCACATAATGAAAACCTATACTTTGTCTCAGGCGAGTTTCCCATTCAAATGCATGTAACAGTGAGAAACACACTGTCTTGGCGAAAGAAAGCGTTTTTGAACAACTTCATATAAATCGCTGTAACTTTTGATAGAAGACTCAGACAAACATGTTCATGGCTTTATCTTATAGAACTCAATATCCCCGTGCTGGGCAAACAGAACAGGTCTTTGCAGCCGTTTGAGCTAAGATTTTAAAATTATTCACATAATGAAAACCTATACTTTGTCTCGGGCGAGTTTCCCATTCAAATGCATGTAACAGTGAGAAACACACTGTCTTGGCGAAATAAAGCGTTTTCGTACAACTTCATATAAATCGCTGTAACTTTTGATAGAAGACTCAGACAAACATGTTTATGGCTTTATCTTATAGAACTCAATATCCCCGTGCTGGGCAAACAGGTTTTGCAGCCGTTTGAGCTAAGATTTTAAAATTATTCACATAATGAAAACCTATACTTTGTCTCGGGCGAGTTTCCCATTCAAATGCATGTAACAGTGAGAAACGCACTGTCTTGGCGAAAGAAAGCGTTTTTGAACAACTTCATATAAATCGCTGTAACTTTTGATAGAAGACTCAGACAAACATGTTTATGGCTTTATCTTATAGAACTCAATATACCCGTGCTGGGCAAACAGAACAGGTCTTTGCAGCCATTTGAGCTAAGATTTTAAAATTATTCACATAATGAAAACCTATACTTTGTCTCGGGCGAGTTTCCCATTCAAATGCATGTAACAGTGAGAAACACACTGTCTTGGCGAAATAAAGCGTTTTTGAACAACTTCATATAAATCGCTGTAACTTTTGATAGAAGACTCAGACAAACATGTTTATGGCTTTATCTTATAGAACTCAATATACCCGTGCTGGGCAAACAGAACAGGTCTTTGCAGCCATTTGAGCTAAGATTTTAAAATTATTCACATAATGAAAACCTATACTTTGTCTCGGGCGAGTTTCCCATTCAAATGCATGTAACAGTGAGAAACGCATTGTCTTGGCGAAATAAAGCGTTTTTGAACAACTTCATATAAATCGCTGTAACCTTTGATAGAAGACTCAGACAAACATGTTTATGGCTTTATCTTATAGAACTCAATATACCCGTGCTGGGCAAACAGAACAGGTCTTTGCAGCCATTTGAGCTAAGATTTTAAAATTATTCACATAATGAAAACCTATACTTTGTCTCGGGCGAGTTTCCCATTCAAATGCATGTAACAGTGAGAAACACACTGTCTTGGCGAAATAAAGCGTTTTTGAACAACTTCATATAAATCGCTGTAACTTTTGATAGAAGACTCAGACAAACATGTTTATGGCTTTATCTTATAGAACTCAATATCCCCGTGCTGGGCAAACAGGTTTTGCAGCCGATTGAGCTAAGATTTTAAAATTATTCACATAATGAAAACCTATACTTTGTCTCAGGCGAGTTTCCCATTCAAATGCATGTAACAGTGAGAAACACACTGTCTTGGCGAAAGAAAGCGTTTTTGAACAACTTCATATAAATCGCTGTAACTTTTGATAGAAGACTCAGACAAACATGTTTATGGCTTCATCTTAAAGAATTCAATATCCTCGTGCTGGGCAAACAGGTTTTGCAGCCGTTTGAGCTAAGATTTTAAAATTATTCACATAATGAAAACCTATACTTTGTCTCAGGCGAGTTTCCCATTCAAATGCATGTAACAGTGAGAAACACACTGTCTTGGCGAAAGAAAGCGTTTTTGCACAACTTTATATAAATCGGTGCAACTTTTGATAGACGACTCAGACACACATGTCTATGGCTTCATCTTAAAGAATTCAATATCCTCGTGCTGGGCAAACAGGTTTTGCAGCCGTTTGAGCTAAGATTTTAAAATTATTCACATAATGAAAACCTATACTTTGTCTCAGGCGAGTTTCCCATTCAAATGCATGTACCAGTGAGAAACGCATTGTCTTGGCGAAATAAAGCGTTTTCGTACAACTTCATATAAATCGCTGTAACTTTTGATAGAAGACTCAGACAAACATGTTTATGGCTTTATCTTATAGAACTCAATATCCCCGTGCTGGGCAAACAGGTCTTTGCAGCCGATTGAGCTAAGATTTTAAAATTATTCACATAATGAAAACCTATACTTAGTTTCAGGCGAGTTTCCCATTCAAATGCATGTAACAGTGAGAAACACACTGTCTTGGCGAAATAAAGCGTTTTTGAACAACTTCATATAAATCGCTGTAACTTTTGATAGAAGACTCAGACAAACATGTTTATGGCTTTATCTTATAGAACTCAATATCCCCGTGCTGGGCAAACAGGTTTTGCAGCCGATTGAGCTAAGATTTTAAAATTATTCACATAATGAAAACCTATACTTTGTCTCAGGCGAGTTTCCCATTCAAATGCATGTAACAGTGAGAAACACACTGTCTTGGCGAAAGAAAGCGTTTTTGAACAACTTCATATAAATCGCTGTAACTTTTGATAGAAGACTCAGACAAACATGTTCATGGCTTTATCTTATAGAACTCAATATCCCCGTGCTGGGCAAACAGAACAGGTCTTTGCAGCCGTTTGAGCTAAGATTTTAAAATTATTCACATAATGAAAACCTATACTTTGTCTCGGGCGAGTTTCCCATTCAAATGCATGTAACAGTGAGAAACACACTGTCTTGGCGAAATAAAGCGTTTTTGAACAACTTCATATAAATCGCTGTAACTTTTGATAGAAGACTCAGACAAACATGTTTATGGCTTTATCTTATAGAACTCAATATCCCCGTGCTGGGCAAACAGGTTTTGCAGCCGTTTGAGCTAAGATTTTAAAATTATTCACATAATGAAAACCTATACTTTGTCTCGGGCGAGTTTCCCATTCAAATGCATGTAACAGTGAGAAACGCATTGTCTTGGCGAAATAAAGCGTTTTTGAACAACTTCATATAAATCGCTGTAACCTTTGATAGAAGACTCAGACAAACATGTTTATGGCTTTATCTTATAGAACTCATTATACCCGTGCTGGGCAAACAGAACAGGTCTTTGCAGCCATTTGAGCTAAGATTTTAAAATTATTCACATAATGAAAACCTATACTTTGTCTCGGGCGAGTTTC
Organism: Aulonocara sp. 'chitande type north' Nkhata Bay; assembly: GCF_057382095.1. Classification (NCBI taxonomy): domain Eukaryota; kingdom Metazoa; phylum Chordata; class Actinopteri; order Cichliformes; family Cichlidae; genus Aulonocara; species Aulonocara sp. 'chitande type north' Nkhata Bay. The sequence continues at coordinate 632,831 of NC_141362.1, read as the reverse complement.
CCATTCAAATGCATGTAACAGTGAGAAACACACTGTCTTGGCGAAATAAAGCGTTTTTGAACAACTTCATATAAATCGCTGTAACTTTTGATAGAAGACTCAGACAAACATGTTTATGGCTTTATCTTATAGAACTCAATATCCCCGTGCTGGGCAAACAGGTTTTGCAGCCGATTGAGCTAAGATTTTAAAATTATTCACATAATGAAAACCTATACTTTGTCTCAGGCGAGTTTCCCATTCAAATGCATGTAACAGTGAGAAACACACTGTCTTGGCGAAAGAAAGCGTTTTTGAACAACTTCATATAAATCGCTGTAACTTTTGATAGAAGACTCAGACAAACATGTTTATGGCTTTATCTTATAGAACTCAATATCCCCGTGCTGGGAAAACAGGTCTTTGCAGCCGATTGAGCTAAGATTTTAAAATTATTCACATAATGAAAACCTATACTTAGTTTCAGGCGAGTTTCCCATTCAAATGCATGTAACAGTGAGAAACGCATTGTGTTGGCGAAATAAAGCGTTTTCGTACCACTTCATATAAATCGCTGTAACTTTTGATAGAAGACTCAGACAAACATGTTTATGGCTTTATCTTATAGAACTCAATATCCCCGTGCTGGGCAAACAGGTTTTGTAGCCGTTTGAGCTAAGATTTTAAAATTATTCACATAATGAAAACCTATACTTTGTTTCGGTCGAGTTTCCCATTCAAATGCATGTAACAGTGAGAAACACACTGTCTTGGCGAAATAAAGCGTTTTTGAACAACTTCATATAAATCGCTGTAACTTTTGATAGAAGACTCAGACAAACATGTTTATGGCTTTATCTTATAGAACTCAATATCCCCGTGCTGGGCAAACAGAACAGGTCTTTGCAGCCGTTTGAGCTAAGATTTTAAAATTATTAACATAATGAAAACCTATACTTTGTCTCGGGCGAGTTTCCCATTCAAATGCATGTAACAGTGAGAAACACACTGTCTTGGCGAAATAAAGCGTTTTTGAACAACTTCATATAAATCACTGTAACTTTTGATAGAAGACTCAGACAAACATGTTTATGACTTTATCTTATAGAACTCAATATCCCCGTGCTGGGCAAACAGGTCTTTGCAGCCGATTGAGCTAAGATTTTAAAATTATTCACATAATGAAAACCTATACTTTGTCTCAGGCGAGTTTCCCATTCAAATGCATGTAACAGTGAGAAACGCATTGTCTTGGCGAAATAAAGCGTTTTCGTACAACTTCATATAAATCGCTGTAACTTTTGATAGAAGACTCAGACAAACATGTTTATGGCTTTATCTTATAGAACTCAATATCCCCGTGCTGGGAAAACAGGTCTTTGCAGCCGTTTGAGCTAAGATTTTAAAATTATTCACATAATGAAAACCTATACTTATTTCAGGCGAGTTTCCCATTCAAATGCATGTAACAGTGAGAAACACACTGTCTTGGCGAAATAAAGCGTTTTCGTACAACTTCATATAAATCGCTGTAACTTTTGATAGAAGACTCGGATACACATGTTTATGGCTTTATCCTATAGAACTCAAGGTCCCCGTGCTGGGTAAACAGGTTTTGCAGCCGATTGAGCTAAGATTTTAAAATTATTCACATAATGAAAACCTATACTTTGTCTCGGGCGAGTTTCCCATTCAAATGCATGTTACAGTGAGAAACGCATTGTCTTGGCGACAGAAAGCGTTTTTGAACAACTTTATATAAATCGCTGTAACTTTTGATAGACGACTCAGAAACACATGTCTATGGCTTCATCTTAAAGAATTCAATATCCTCGTGTTGGGCAAACAGGTTTTGCAGCCGTTTGAGCTAAGATTTTAAAATTATTCACATAATGAAAACCTATACTTTGTTTCAGGCGAGTTTCCCATTCAAATGCATGTAACAGTGAGAAACACACTGTCTTGGCGAAATAAAGCGTTTTTGAACAACTTTATATAAATCGCTGTAACTTTTGATAGAAGACTCAGACAAACATGTTTATGGCTTTATCTTATAGAACTCAATATCCCCGTGCTGGGAAAACAGGTCTTTGCAGCCGATTGAGCTAAGATTTTAAAATTATTCACATAATGAAAACCTATACTTTGTCTCAAGCGAGTTTCCCATTCAAATGCATGTAACAGTGAGAAACGCACTGTCTTGGCGAAAGAAAGCGTTTTTGTACAACTTCATATAAATAGCTGTAACTTTTGATAGAAGACTCGGATACACATGTTTATGGCTTTATCCTATAGAACTCAAGGTCCCCGTGCTGGGCAAACAGGTTTTGCAGCCGATTGAGCTAAGATTTTAAAATTATTCACATAATGAAAACCTATACTTTGTCTCAGGCGAGTTTCCCATTCAAATGCATGTAACAGTGAGAAACACATTGTCTTGGCGAAATAAAGCGTTTTCGTACAACTTCATATAAATCGCTGTAACTTTTGATAGAAGACTCGGATACACATGTTTATGGCTTTATCTTATAGAACTCAATATCCCCGTGCTGGGAAAACAGGTCTTTGCAGCCGATTGAGCTAAGATTTTAAAATTATTCACATAATGAAAACCTATACTTTGTCTCAAGCGAGTTTCCCATTCAAATGCATGTAACAGTGAGAAACGCACTGTCTTGGCGAAAGAAAGCGTTTTTGTACAACTTCATATAAATAGCTGTAACTTTTGATAGAAGACTCGGATACACATGTTTATGGCTTTATCTTATAGAACTCAAGGTCCCCGTGCTGGGCAAACAGGTTTTGCAGCCGATTGAGCTAAGATTTTAAAATTATTCACATAATGAAAACCTATACTTTGTCTCAGGCGAGTTTCCCATTCAAATGCATGTAACAGTGAGAAACACACTGTCTTGGCGACAGAAAGCGTTTTTGAACAACTTCATATAAATCGCTGTAACTTTTGATAGAAGACTCAGACTAACATGTTTATGGCTTTATCTTATAGAACTCAATATCCCCATGCTGGGCAAACAGAACAGGTCTTTGCAGCTGTTTGAGCTAAGATTTTAAAATTATTCACATAATGAAAACCTATACTTTGTCTCAGGCGAGTTTCCCATTCAAATGCATGTAACAGTGAGAAACACACTGTCTTGGCGAAAGAAAGCGTTTTTGAACATCTTCATATAAATCGCTGTAACTTTTGATAGAATACTCAGACTAACATGTTTATGGCTTTATCTTATAGAACTCAATATCCCCGTGCTGGGCAAACAGAACAGGTCTTTGCAGCCGTTTGAGCTAAGATTTTAAAATTATTCACATAATGAAAACCTATACTTTGTCTCGGGCGAGTTTCCCATTCAAATGCATGTAACAGTGAGAAATGCATTGTGTTGGCGAAATAAAGCGTTTTCGTACAACTTCATATAAATCGCTGTAACTTTTGATAGAAGACTCAGACAAACATGTTTATGGCTTTATCTTATAGAACTCAATATCCCCGTGCTGGGCAAACAGAACAGGTCTTTGCAGCCGTTTGAGCTAAGATTTTAAAATTATTCACATAATGAAAACCTATACTTTGTCTCAGGCGAGTTTCCCATTCAAATGCATGTAACAGTGAGAAACGCATTGTCTTGGCGAAATAAAGCGTTTTTGAACAACTTCATATAAATCGCTGTAACTTTTGATAGAAGACTCAGACAAACATGTTTATAGCTTTATCTTATAGAACTCAATATCCCCGTGCTGGGAAAACAGGTCTTTGCAGCCGATTGAGCTAAGATTTTAAAATTATTCACATAATGAAAACCTATACTTAGTTTCAGGCGAGTTTCCCATTCAAATGCATGTAACAGTGAGAAACGCATTGTGTTGGCGAAATAAAGCGTTTTCGTACCACTTCATATAAATCGCTGTAACTTTTGATAGAAGACTCAGACAAACATGTTTATGGCTTTATCTTATAGAACTCAATATCCCCGTGCTGGGCAAACAGGTTTTGTAGCCGTTTGAGCTAAGATTTTAAAATTATTCACATAATGAAAACCTATACTTTGTCTCGGTCGAGTTTCCCATTCAAATGCATGTAACAGTGAGAAACACACTGTCTTGGCGAAATAAAGCGTTTTTGAACAACTTCATATAAATCGCTGTAACTTTTGATAGAAGACTCAGACAAACATGTTTATGGCTTTATCTTATAGAACTCAATATCCCTGTGCTGGGCAAACAGAACAGGTCTTTGCAGCCGTTTGAGCTAAGATTTTAAAATTATTAACATAATGAAAACCTATACTTTGTCTCGGGCGAGTTTCCCATTCAAATGCATGTAACAGTGAGAAACACACTGTCTTGGCGAAATAAAGCGTTTTTGAACAACTTCATATAAATCACTGTAACTTTTGATAGAAGACTCAGACAAACATGTTTATGACTTTATCTTATAGAACTCAATATCCCCGTGCTGGGCAAACAGGTCTTTGCAGCCGATTGAGCTAAGATTTTAAAATTATTCACATAATGAAAACCTATACTTTGTCTCAGGCGAGTTTCCCATTCAAATGCATGTAACAGTGAGAAACGCATTGTCTTGGCGAAATAAAGCGTTTTCGTACAACTTCATATAAATCGCTGTAACTTTTGATAGAAGACTCAGACAAACATGTTTATGGCTTTATCTTATAGAACTCAATATCCCCGTGCTGGGAAAACAGGTCTTTGCAGCCGTTTGAGCTAAGATTTTAAAATTATTCACATAATGAAAACCTATACTTATTTCAGGCGAGTTTCCCATTCAAATGCATGTAACAGTGAGAAACACACTGTCTTGGCGAAATAAAGCGTTTTCGTACAACTTCATATAAATCGCTGTAACTTTTGATAGAAGACTCGGATACACATGTTTATGGCTTTATCCTATAGAACTCAAGGTCCCCGTGCTGGGTAAACAGGTTTTGCAGCCGATTGAGCTAAGATTTTAAAATTATTCACATAATGAAAACCTATACTTTGTCTCGGGCGAGTTTCCCATTCAAATGCATGTTACAGTGAGAAACGCATTGTCTTGGCGACAGAAAGCGTTTTTGAACAACTTTATATAAATCGCTGTAACTTTTGATAGACGACTCAGAAACACATGTCTATGGCTTCATCTTAAAGAATTCAATATCCTCGTGTTGGGCAAACAGGTTTTGCAGCCGTTTGAGCTAAGATTTTAAAATTATTCACATAATGAAAACCTATACTTTGTTTCAGGCGAGTTTCCCATTCAAATGCATGTAACAGTGAGAAACACACTGTCTTGGCGAAATAAAGCGTTTTTGAACAACTTTATATAAATCGCTGTAACTTTTGATAGAAGACTCAGACAAACATGTTTATGGCTTTATCTTATAGAACTCAATATCCCCGTGCTGGGAAAACAGGTCTTTGCAGCCGATTGAGCTAAGATTTTAAAATTATTCACATAATGAAAACCTATACTTTGTCTCAAGCGAGTTTCCCATTCAAATGCATGTAACAGTGAGAAACGCACTGTCTTGGCGAAAGAAAGCGTTTTTGTACAACTTCATATAAATAGCTGTAACTTTTGATAGAAGACTCGGATACACATGTTTATGGCTTTATCCTATAGAACTCAAGGTCCCCGTGCTGGGCAAACAGGTTTTGCAGCCGATTGAGCTAAGATTTTAAAATTATTCACATAATGAAAACCTATACTTTGTCTCAGGCGAGTTTCCCATTCAAATGCATGTAACAGTGAGAAACACATTGTCTTGGCGAAATAAAGTGTTTTCGTACAACTTCATATAAATCGCTGTAACTTTTGATAGAAGACTCGGATACACATGTTTATGGCTTTATCCTATAGAACTCAAGGTCCCCGTGCTGGGTAAACAGGTTTTGCAGCCGATTGAGCTAAGATTTTAAAATTATTCACATAATGAAAACCTATACTTTGTCTCAGGCGAGTTTCCCATTCAAATGCATGTAACAGTGAGAAACACACTGTCTTGGCGACAGAAAGCGTTTTTGAACAACTTCATATAAATCGCTGTAACTTTTGATAGAAGACTCAGACTAACATGTTTATGGCTTTATCTTATAGAACTCAATATCCCCATGCTGGGCAAACAGAACAGGTCTTTGCAGCTGTTTGAGCTAAGATTTTAAAATTATTCACATAATGAAAACCTATACTTTGTCTCAGGCGAGTTTCCCATTCAAATGCATGTAACAGTGAGAAACACACTGTCTTGGCGAAAGAAAGCGTTTTTGAACATCTTCATATAAATCGCTGTAACTTTTGATAGAATACTCAGACTAACATGTTTATGGCTTTATCTTATAGAACTCAATATCCCCGTGCTGGGCAAACAGAACAGGTCTTTGCAGCCGTTTGAGCTAAGATTTTAAAATTATTCACATAATGAAAACCTATACTTTGTCTCGGGCGAGTTTCCCATTCAAATGCATGTAACAGTGAGAAACACACTGTCTTGGCGAAAGAAAGCATTTTTGAACAACTTCATATAAATCGCTGTAACCTTTGATAGAAGACTCAGACAAACATGTTTATGGCTTTATCTTATAGAACTCAATATCCCCGTGCTGGGCAAACAGGTTGCAGCCGTTTGAGCTAAGATTTTAAAATTATTCACATAATGAAAACCTATACTTTGTTTCAGGCGAGTTTCCCATTCAAATGCATGTAACAGTGAGAAACACACTGTCTTGGCGAAATAAAGCATTTTCGTACAACTTTATATAAATCGGTGCAACTTTTGATAGATGACTCAGAAACACATGTCTATGGCTTCATCTTAAAGAATTCAATATCCTCGTGCTGGGCAAACAGGTTTTGCAGCCGTTTGAGCTAAGATTTTAAAATTATTCACATAATGAAAACCTATACTTTGTTTCAGGCGAGTTTCCCATTCAAATGCATGTAACAGTGAGAAACGCATTGTCTTGGCGACAGAAAGCGTTTTTGAACAACTTTATATAAATCGCTGTAACTTTTGATAGACCACTCAGAAACACATGTCTATGGCTTCATCTTAAAGAATTCAATATCCTCGTGTTGGGCAAACAGGTTTTGCAGCCGTTTGAGCTAAGATTTTAAAATTATTCACATAATGAAAACCTATACTTTGTTTCAGGCGAGTTTCCCATTCAAATGCATGTAACAGTGAGAAATACATTGTCTTGGCGAAAGAAAGCATTTTCGTACAACTTCATATAAATCGGTGCAACTTTTGATAGACGACTCAGAAACACATGTCTATGGCTTCATCTTAAAGAATTCAATATCCTCGTGCTGGGCAAACAGGTTTTGCAGCCGTTTGAGCTAAGATTTTAAAATTATTCACATAATGAAAACCTATACTTTGTCTCGGGCGAGTTTCCCATTCAAATGCATGTAACAGTGAGAAACACATTGTCTTGGCGAAATAAAGGATTTTTGCACAACTTTATATAAATCGGTGCAACTTTTGATAGACTCAGACACACATGTCTATGGCTTCATCTTAAAGAATTCAATATCCCGTGCTGGGCAAACAGGTTTTGCAGCCGTTTGAGCTAAGATTTTAAAATTATTCACATAATGAAAACCTATACTTTGTCTCGGGCGAGTTTCCCATTCAAATGCATGTAACAGTGAGAAACACATTGTCTTGGCGACAGAAAGCGTTTTTGAACAACTTTATATAAATCGCTGTAACTTTTGATAGACCACTCAGAAACACATGTCTATGGCTTCATCTTAAAGAATTCAATATCCTCGTGTTGGGCAAACAGGTTTTGCAGCCGTTTGAGCTAAGATTTTAAAATTATTCACATAATGAAAACCTATACTTTGTTTCAGGCGAGTTTCCCATTCAAATGCATGTAACAGTGAGAAATACATTGTCTTGGCGAAAGAAAGCATTTTCGTACAACTTCATATAAATCGGTGCAACTTTTGATAGACGACTCAGAAACACATGTCTATGGCTTCATCTTAAAGAATTCAATATCCTCGTGCTGGGCAAACAGGTTTTGCAGCCGTTTGAGCTAAGATTTTAAAATTATTCACATAATGAAAACCTATACTTTGTCTCGGGCGAGTTTCCCATTCAAATGCATGTAACAGTGAGAAACACATTGTCTTGGCGAAATAAAGGATTTTTGCACAACTTTATATAAATCGGTGCAACTTTTGATAGACTCAGACACACATGTCTATGGCTTCATCTTAAAGAATTCAATATCCCGTGCTGGGCAAACAGGTTTTGCAGCCGTTTGAGCTAAGATTTTAAAATTATTCACATAATGAAAACCTATACTTTGTCTCGGGCGAGTTTCCCATTCAAATGCATGTAACAGTGAGAAACACATTGTCTTGGCGAAATAAAGCGTTTTTGCACAACTTTATATAAATCGGTGCAACTTTTGATAGACGACTCAGAAACACATGTCTATGGTTTCATCTTAAAGAATTCAATATCCTCGTGTTGGGCAAACAGGTTTTGCAGCCGTTTGAGCTAAGATTTTAAAATTATTCACATAATGAAAACCTATACTTTGTTTCAGGCGAGTTTCCCATTCAAATGCATGTAACAGTGAGAAATACATTGTCTTGGCGAAAGAAAGCATTTTCGTACAACTTCATATAAATCGCTGTAACTTTTGATAGAAGACTCAGAAACACATGTTTATGGCTTTATCTTATAGAACTCAATATCCCCGTGCTGGTGTGACACACTAATGTGTGATCCCATCAGAAGTAGTACTTAAAAGAAAGAGAGATTTGTCACCGAAGTGAACTATGTTTAATGAGGTAGTTGCACCCCCCAGCCTCCGGGTGGCGCATTGTTCAGTGAGACAGAATAGCGAGGTCATAGGTCCTCCTCTCCAATATGGCAGAAGCGAGGCAAAGAGAAACTTCACCAGTCGTCTCTGTCTCATCATTTCCCTGTTTTGCAGGTTTGTAACCGGTAAAACTATAGTAAAACGGTTGTAAAATATTGATAAGAAACATAGCTAAATGTGGGGGTATAAATCAGCGGGTAAACGCTGTTATTGGTCACGTTTTATGAAGTAGAAGGACTGAAAAAATGCCAAAGCCCAGCCAGCCGCGGGCGCCATTTTGGTTTCCTTTCGTCACTTATTTCGGGTCGTTTAGCTGAATAAGCTCCTTTTTGTGTCCTGATATTGTTCATCTGCTGTTGGCAGTGAAAAACGACAGTTTACTGGTTCTGAAAAGTGATTTTGAGAATGTTAAAGCTAAAGCTAAGCCTGTCGACATACACATGACTCTTTCATGTATTTGTGAGCCACTAAGCTAAATTGGTTTAAGACCAAGCACTGGTATGTTGGTTAAAACAATCAGAATACATAGGTATTTGGGTTAAGAGTTAAAGAGAGGTAAAATGTATTTGAACATGCATTTCATATTGTTTTGAATTGTCATTCAGAGAGAATAACCGAGTAAATGATTTGAAGGTCACTACACGTGAAGTATTCTTGTTTCCCATGTAAAGATCGTGGTATTGCAGCTTGAACACACAGACGGTTTTACTGTTATTTCTGTTGTATATAGAGAATGGTGATGCTGCAAATTAAAAATACATGTGATTATATAAATAAATATGGCAGAAGCGAGGCAAAGAGAAACTTCACCAGTCGTCTCTGTCTCATCATTTCCCTGTTTTGCAGGAACATTTAATCTGTTTTACCGGCCCAAACTCTGGGTCGGTTACAGATTCTTGGTGGCCCGTACGGGGATTGGTTCCACATCATCAATGGAGCTGATCCTCACACATCCATAAGACCTGCTGCAGAGCTGATGGTCCAAGGAGAGTTGGTGTAAAGCGGAGGAGCTGCTGTCCACTACAGAGGGAAGATCCAGTTTAGAATTACCCATCGCAGAGCAACGAGGAGGACATCATGGCTGACGGTGTAAGGAAGAGCCTGGTGTGGGACATCAGGAAGGGCCTTTTCGCACTGATGCCGGATCAGCTTTTTGAGATTGCTGCAAAGGTGGGTCCAGTACCAGGCAAGGATCTGTCAGAGCTGTCAAGTGATGATGCAGAAGGAAGCTTCGAGTACATCAACTCCTTCATCTACAGCGAGGCAATGTTAGAAGCTGAGGACAGTGGGATGGGGGAATTGTTAGCGCTAAAGGACATGGTAGATGAACTTCTGAATCCTACCAACAACCAGACCAGTGCCGTGGAGACAGATGTGGAAACACGGACGTCAGAGCATGCACCCCACCCTACCTCAGAGCCCAGCCAGTTCAATGCAGCTCAAGTAAACATGGATCAGTCTGACTCTAGCCTTAACATCCCACAAGAAGAACTCCTTAAAATGATTTCGGACTATGAGAAGGTTGGTAGGACATTGCAAGGTTTAGTAAAAACTCCTGCACTACAGCAAGCTCAACTCACCTCACAAAGTAATGTTAGACCTCCCCCAGGCCCTGTAGTTTCCCTCAAAGACCTACCTTATCTTCCGAGACGTGAGTTCAAGGTTCAGGGAGGCCAAGTAGGGGATCACATGTCAGACATCAGCTACAACAGTGTGTGTAGGCAGATAGAGGAGGGTCTAAAAGAGAATTTTACAGAATCTGAGATTGTTAGAGGGGTGTTAAAAATAATTAAACCAGGCAGTTTCAAGGACATGTTAGTTAATAAAGATGACATGACAGTTGCCGGGTTAAAAGGATTCCTGCAGTCCCATCTTGGAGAAAGGAGTAGTACAGAGCTGTTCCAGGAACTGATTTGTGCCAAACAGAGAGAAAATGAAACACAACAATTTCTCTACCGCATAATTGGCTTAAAACAAAGAGTTCTTTTTGAGTCCAAAAAGACTGATTCTGAGATTAAATATACCCCAGAAACAGTTCAAGGTGTCTTCTTGCACACAGTTTATCAGGGGATCGGACATAAGGACAATGATATTAGAAGAGAGCTGAAGCCCTTGCTGGCGAATCAGTCAGTGACAGATGAGATGATTCTGAAACATGCAATGAAAGTGACCAGTGAAGAATCTGAGCGTCACCGGAGATTAGGTTCCACACCCCGAGCAAAACAGTTCAGTGCTCATGTTGCCCATGTGGATGAAGGGAAAGTCAAACTAACAAAGAGAGAGGTTGCAGATCAAAAGTCAACAGCCGACACAGTAAAGCAACTGGAAGAGAAGATTGATGCACTCACTAGAGTAGTAGATTCACTCGCAGAAAAAATGAAGAAAGAGTCTTCTAGCAGTACAGCTAGACCAGCTGCAACAAAGACTGAGAGACTTTATGCATGTTCTACATGTTCACAGGTGGGCTCTAAAAATTGTAACCACTGCTTCTCATGCGGCGAAGAAGGCCATAGAGCGATTGGCTGCCTCAAACGTCCAAAGCAGCCGGGAAACGAGGGCCGGTTGCTGCGGAGGGACCAGCTGTGACCGGGACAACATCTGAGTCCCACCTTGACACAGAGACTGAATCATGTGACAACACCAAAGTGCACCAAGCTAAACTCAAGACACAGAAATCCAAGAAGAGCAAAAATGAGCCACTAAAAACCACTGTAAGCAACAGAGAGCCAATAGTAAGACTAATAGGAAAAAAAGCAACAACAAAATGCCTTCTTAATGGGTTAACGGTGACCGCTCTTGTAGATACAGGGGCTCAGGTTAGCTTGATAGACCGAGCTTGGAAAAATAAATACATTCCAGATGTCAATGTTCGTCCGATAGCAGAGCTCATAGAGTTAACTGACTATGGGAAAGTGCCAAAGATTTATGCAGTTAATGGGGAATCTCTTCCATTTGATGGGTGGGTAGTATTAACTGTAAATTTGCCAGGCAATGAAGACCCAGAGCTTTCCATGAATGTGCCGTTTCTAATTAGCTCAGTGCCCTTAGACACACCACTCATAGGGTTCAATGTGGTGGAAGTGTTAATCCAGGGAAGCCCAGCACAGGCTGCTTCTAACTTAGCTAAGCTACTTGGGGGTGCACTGTCTATTCCAGTCGATGAAGCACAGGGAATGGTACATTTCATCCAGACACATCAGGAGAACACAGCTCAGGGGCGCTTGAGGGTGGGTTACAGAGACACAGTAATTCCTGCTGGCAGCACAACCTGGGTAAAGTGTAAAGTCCCACCACAGCTTGACCCAAGTGAACGTTTAGTCTTGTTTGAGCCTGAAGAGAGTTCTGTCCAGTTGCAGCAGTTAGGATTAGGAGAGGGACTCTTAGAGATCCAGCCCGGCAAACTACCTTATGTAGCTGTGCCTGTAGAAAACCACACTAGACATGACATTGTTCTAACAAGAAAGACTGCTTTTGGTAGCGTCCAGGCAATTAAGAAGGTGACAGAGACAGATTCACCCATTGAAAACGACGCCAAAGTAGAGGCAACTACTGTTTGTCAGGCAGAGACAGGTTCCCCTAGAACTTTGTGGCAGCCACCAGTAGATCTAGGCCATCTTGAGAAACAGCAGCAAGACATTGTGGAAAAGATGTTATGGGAGGAGTCAGGCGCTTTCGCTAAAGATGCTCATGACATTGGTTGTATTCCTAGTTTGCACATGTCACTCAACCTCAAAGATGACGTCCCAGTGCAGAGGGCCTACTCCTCTGTCCCAAAGCCTTTGTTCTCCGAAGTGAAGGAGTACATTCAGGACCTCCTGGCCAAGGGGTGGATTGTTAAATCCAGGTCACCGTATGCTGCTCCAGTCGTCTGTGTCCGAAAAAAAGACGGCTCGTTACGCCTTTGTATAGACTACCGTCTGCTGAATCAGAAGACCATTCCGGATAAACACCCTCTTCCTCGGATCCAAGACCTGACCGACACTCTGGGGGGGCATTCATGGTTCAGTATCCTTGATCAGGGAAAGGCGTACCACCAGGGCTTCATGGCGGAGGGCTCACGCCACCTCACAGCCTTCGTCACCCCCTGGGGCCTTTATGAGTGGGTACGAATACCCTTCGGCCTCTCCAATGCACCTGCGGCTTTTCAAAGAAGCATGGAGGAGATGTTAGATTCGCTCAGGGACAATTGTTGTATCCCATACCTGGACGACATCTTATGCTATGCACCAACATTTGAAGAGCATGTTGAGGGTGTGAGACAAGTTTTAAGAGCACTCCAGAGGCACGGAGTAAAACTAAGACCCGAAAAATGCGAACTGTTTTGCAAAGAAGTAAGGTATGTTGGCCGCCTTGTATCTGCAGAAGGGGTAAGGATTGATCCAAAAGACTTAGAGGCAGTAGAATCCCTAAAAACTAAGACACCTCAAACAGTTGGTGATATAAGGCGTCTACTTGGCTTCTTAAGCTACTATAGAAGCTACGTCCAAGACTTTTCGAGGATTGCAAAACCTATCTATGAACTGTTAAAAGTAAAACCGGACATGCCAACCTTCCCATCGCGCCAACTGAAGACTAAAGGTCCCCAGTTGTCATCCAAGGCCCCCGTTGCATGGACTAGTGAACACCAGCATGTACTTGAACAGCTAATTACCATGCTTACGAGTCCCCCAGTTTTGGCCTACCCAGATTTTAACTCACCGTTCTGCCTCCACACAGATGCCTCAGAACAGGGCCTCGGTGCTGTTCTCTACCAGCGCCAGGATGGAAAATTACGGGTAATAGCGTATGGGTCCAGGACATTGTCACCAGCAGAAAAGAATTATTGTCTCCATAGCGGCAAGCTAGAATTTCTGGCACTTAAATGGGCAGTGTGTGAGCGTTTTAGAGACTATCTGTACTATGCTCCACACTTTACCATCTATACAGATAATAATCCATTGACCTACGTTATGAGTACTGCCAAGCTTAATGCCGTGGGCCATCGCTGGGTCGGGGAACTGTCAGACTTTCACTTTGAGATCAGATACAGGCCTGGCCGGGCCAATGTTGATGCTGACACATTGTCCCGTCTCCCTCTTAACATTGACATGTATGTGGGTGAGTGCACTGAAGAGTTATCACCTGAGGTGGTCCAAGCAGCCTGGGGTGGAGCTAGAGCAGCTCGAGAAAGTGATGTTGCATGGATTGCTGCCCTAACTATCGCTGAAAATGCAGCCCGGGAGCCACATCCAGTTTTCCCTGCAATCGACCAAGATGAGCTAGCTCAAGCACAAAGAGAAGACAAAACGGTTGGAGAAATAATGAGGCTAAAGGAGAAAATGACAGTCTTAACAAATGACATCAGAAACACAGTGACTAAAACAACGAGGAAAATGTTGCAGGAGTGGGACAAATTACATTTCAAAAACGGACTGATGTATAGACAGACAGGTGAAAGGCAACAACTAATCCTCCCCGCAAAGTACAAAGAGACGGTGTTAAAGCACCTGCATGATAACATGGGACATATCGGCACAGAGAGAGTACTGGCACTGGTGAGAGAGAGGTTCTACTGGCCGTACATGAAACGGGACATAGAAAGCTATGTTACCAGGAAGTGCCGATGTATCATTAGCAAGAAGCCAACAACCCAGGTACGTGCTCCAATGGGCACCATCACATCCACCTCGCCTTTGGACCTGGTCTGCATCGACTATCTCCACCTGGAGCCCAGCCAGGGGGGATATGAATACATTCTTGTCGTCGTGGACCACTTCACCAGGTTTGCCCAGGCGTACCCCACCAAAAACAAGTCTGGGAAGACAGCAGCTGAGCGAATCTTTGGAGAGTTCATTCCGCGCTTTGGGTACCCAGCACGACTTCACCACGACCAAGGGCGCGAGTTTGAAAATGAACTTTTCAAGACACTGAGGGAGAAATCAGGTACTGGACACTCGAGAACATCCCCATATCATCCTCAAGGTAATCCTGCCGAGAGGTTTAACAGGACACTTTTACAAATGTTAAGAACGCTAGGTGAAAAAGAAAAGGGGAATTGGAAGGATCATTTGCCACACATAGTTCACGCTTACAACTGTACGCGCCATGAATCCACAGGTTTTTCCCCCCATTTTCTACTGTTTGGGCATCACCCGCGCCTTCCGGTAGACATTTTATTTGGTCTAGTTGGGGAGAAGCAGATAATGTCACACAAAAGCTACACAGACAGGTGGGCGAAAAGAATGACAGAAGCGTACAGGATAGCCAGTGAAAAAAGTAGGTTGTCTAGTATCAAAAACAAGTCTTTCTATGATAAAAAGCTGAGGGGTGTAGTGTTACAGCCTGGTGATAGGGTCCTCGTAAGGAACTGCAGGGAACGTGGGGGACCAGGGAAGCTGCGATCTTACTGGGAGAAAACCATTTATTTGGTTAAAGGGCAAATAGGTGATAATCCAGTTTATGCAGTCTATTCGGAGGGCAGTGATGGAAGTAAAACCAGGGTCCTACACCGTAACCTCCTATTACTGGTTAACGACCTCCCAGTTGAGGCTCCGCCTCCGAGATCTGAGCAGGCACCTAAGAAACCGATTAGACAGAGAGAAGCGGAGTTAAGTGAACAAAACAGACAGAAAAGCGATTCTAGTGACTCAGAATCTGATGAGGATGCAGGAGGGTACTGGTTTAGGTTCCCCAGAGAGGCTAGACATGTTGAAAGAGACGTCCATTATAGTCAATCTGGCGTACCCCCAACAAGCCAAAGCCCTGAGGACCAAAGGAACCGCTTCCAGTTACCAACTAGAGACAGTGAAAGAGAAAGAACCTCCAGCGAACATGAACAGACAGGAATAGACAGTCAGATACCCCCTGTCCCTGAGGTACAGGCACAGCCAAATTGTCTGGAAGAAGGATGTGAAAGCTCCACGTTACCTGGCCAAGCGCTACCACAGATACCAGCAGGTGACCCACAGACTGAGTTAAGAAGGTCAGCCCGAGAAAGGAGACCTAGACAAGTGTTTACTTATGAGTCACTGGGAGAACCGGCTCTACAGCCACAGGCCATAGTATCTGCACTAGCTGCGCCATTCTTTCCATACCAGCCATGGACACTAACACCTTTTGTACCATTTAGCCCAGGGTTTGCATCTTGTGTGCCTTATCCAGTTGGGCCATATACTTACCCTGCACATATGCCATGTTGAGTATTTGACTGTATTACTTTTGAAAATGTTTGTATTTTTGAATGTCAGGAGCCATTTCCATTTGTCAGGGAGCGTGTGACACACTAATGTGTGATCCCATCAGAAGTAGTACTTAAAAGAAAGAGAGATTTGTCACCGAAGTGAACTATGTTTAATGAGGTAGTTGCACCCCCCAGCCTCCGGGTGGCGCATTGTTCAGTGAGACAGAATAGCGAGGTCATAGGTCCTCCTCTCCAATATGGCAGAAGCGAGGCAAAGAGAAACTTCACCAGTCGTCTCTGTCTCATCATTTCCCTGTTTTGCAGGTTTGTAACCGGTAAAACTATAGTAAAACGGTTGTAAAATATTGATAAGAAACATAGCTAAATGTGGGGGTATAAATCAGCGGGTAAACGCTGTTATTGGTTACGTTTTATGAAGTAGAAGGACTGAAAAAATGCCAAAGCCCAGCCAGCCGCGGGCGCCATTTTGGTTTCCTTTCGTCACTTATTTCGGGTCGTTTAGCTGAATAAGCTCCTTTTTGTGTCCTGATATTGTTCATCTGCTGTTGGCAGTGAAAAACGACAGTTTACTGGTTCTGAAAAGTGATTTTGAGAATGTTAAAGCTAAAGATAAGCCTGTCGACATACACATGACTCTTTCATGTATTTGTGAGCCACTAAGCTAAATTGGTTTAAGACCAAGCACTGGTATGTTGGTTAAAACAATCAGAATACATAGGTATTTGGGTTAAGAGTTAAAGAGAGGTAAAATGTATTTGAACATGCATTTCATATTGTTTTGAATTGTCATTCAGAGAGAATAACCGAGTAAATGATTTGAAGGTCACTACACGTGAAGTATTCTTGTTTCCCATGTAAAGATCGTGGTATTGCAGCTTGAACACACAGACGGTTTTACTGTTATTTCTGTTGTATATAGAGAATGGTGATGCTGCAAATTAAAAATACATGTGATTATATAAATAAATATGGCAGAAGCGAGGCAAAGAGAAACTTCACCAGTCGTCTCTGTCTCATCATTTCCCTGTTTTGCAGGAACATTTAATCTGTTTTACCGGCCCAAACTCTGGGTCGGTTACACTGGGCAAACAGGTTTTGCAGCCGTTTGAGCTAAGATTTTAAAATTATTCACATAATGAAAACCTATACTTTGTTTCAGGCGAGTTTCCCATTCAAATGCATGTAACAGTGAGAAACACATTGTCTTGGCGAAAGAAAGCATTTTCGTACAACTTCATATAAATCGCTGTAACTTTTGATAGAAGACTCAGAAACACATGTTTATGGCTTTATCTTATAGAACTCAATATCCCCGTGCTGGGCAAACAGGTTTTGCAGCCGTTTGAGCTAAGATTTTAAAATTATTCACATAATGAAAACCTATACTTTGTTTCAGGCGAGTTTCCCATTCAAATGCATGTAACAGTGAGAAACACATTGTCTTGGCGAAATAAAGCGTTTTTGCACAACTTTATATAAATCGGTGCAACTTTTGATAGACGACTCAGACACACATGTCTATGGCTTCATCTTAAAGAATTCAATATCCTCGTGCTGGGCAAACAGGTTTTGCAGCCGTTTGAGCTAAGATTTTAAAATTATTCACATAATGAAAACCTATACTTTGTCTCGGGCGAGTTTCCCATTCAAATGCATGTAACAGTGAGAAACACACTGTCTTGGCGAAATAAAGCGTTTTTGAACAACTTTATATAAATCGGTGTAACTTTTGATAGAAGACTAAGACAAACATGTTTATGGCTTTATCTTATAGAACTCAATATCCCCGTGCTGGGCAAACAGGTTTTGCAGCCGTTTGAGCTAAGATTTTAAAATTATTCACATAATGAAAACCTATACTTTGTCTCGGGCGAGTTTCCCATTCAAATGCATGTAACAGTGAGAAACACACTGTCTTGGCGAAATAAAGCGTTTTTGAACAACTTCATATAAATCGGTGTAACTTTTGATAGAAGACTCAGACAAACATGTTTATGGCTTTATCTTATAGAACTCAATATCCCCGTGCTGGGCAAACAGGTTTTGCAGCCGTTTGAGCTAAGATTTTAAAATTATTCACATAATGAAAACCTATACTTTGTCTCGGGCGAGTTTCCCATTCAAATGCACGTAACAGTGAGAAACACACTGTCTTGGCGAAAGAAAGCATTTTTGTACAACTTCATATAAATCGCTGTAACTTTTGATAGAAGACTCAGAAACACATGTTTATGGCTTTATCTTATAGAACTCAATATCCCCGTGCTGGGCAAACAGGTTTTGCAGCCGTTTGAGCTAAGATTTTAAAATTATTCACATAATGAAAACCTATACTTTGTCTCGGGCGAGTTTCCCATTCAAATGCATGTAACAGTGAGAAACACACTGTCTTGGCGAAATAAAGCGTTTTTGCACAACTTTATATAAATCGGTGCAACTTTTGATAGACGACTCAGACACACATGTCTATGGCTTCATCTTAAAGAATTCAATATCCTCGTGCTGGGCAAACAGGTTTTGCAGCCGTTTGAGCTAAGATTTTAAAATTATTCACATAATGAAAACCTATACTTTGTCTCGGGCGAGTTTCCCATTCAAATGCATGTAACAGTGAGAAACACACTGTCTTGGCGAAATAAAGCGTTTTTGAACAACTTTATATAAATCGGTGTAACTTTTGATAGAAGACTAAGACAAACATGTTTATGGCTTTATCTTATAGAACTCAATATCCCCGTGCTGGGCAAACAGGTTTTGCAGCCGTTTGAGCTAAGATTTTAAAATTATTCACATAATGAAAACCTATACTTTGTCTCGGGCGAGTTTCCCATTCAAATGCATGTAACAGTGAGAAACACACTGTCTTGGTGAAATAAAGCGTTTTTGAACAACTTCATATAAATCGGTGTAACTTTTGATAGAAGACTCAGACAAACATGTTTATGGCTTTATCTTATAGAACTCAATATCCCCGTGCTGGGCAAACAGGTTTTGCAGCCGTTTGAGCTAAGATTTTAAAATTATTCACATAATGAAAACCTATACTTTGTCTCGGGCGAGTTTCCCATTCAAATGCACGTAACAGTGAGAAACACACTGTCTTGGCGAAAGAAAGCATTTTTGTACAACTTCATATAAATCGCTGTAACTTTTGATAGAAGACTCAGAAACACATGTTTATGGCTTTATCTTATAGAACTCAATATCCCCGTGCTGGGCAAACAGGTTTTGCAGCCGTTTGAGCTAAGATTTTAAAATTATTCACATAATGAAAACCTATACTTTGTCTCGGGCGAGTTTCCCATTCAAATGCATGTAACAGTGAGAAACACACTGTCTTGGCGAAATAAAGCGTTTTTGAACAACTTCATATAAATCGCTGTAACTTTTGATAGAAGACTCAGACAAACATGTTTATGGCTTTATCTTATAGAACTCAATATCCCCGTGCTGGGCAAACAGGTTTTGCAGCCGTTTGAGCTACGATTTTAAAATTATTCACATAATGAAAACCTATACTTTGTCTCGGGCGAGTTTCCCATTCAAATGCATGTAACAGTGAGAAACACATTGTCTTGGCGAAAGAAAGCATTTTCGTACAACTTCATATAAATCGCTGTAACTTTTGATAGAAGACTCAGAAACACATGTTTATGGCTTCATCTTAAAGAATTCAATATCCTCGTGCTGGGCAAACAGGTTTTGCAGCCGTTTGAGCTAAGATTTTAAAATTATTCACATAATGAAAACCTATACTTTGTCTCGGGCGAGTTTCCCATTCAAATGCATGTAACAGTGAGAAACACACTGTCTTGGCGAAATAAAGCGTTTTTGAACAACTTCATATAAATCGCTGTAACTTTTGATAGAAGACTCAGAAACACATGTTTATTGCTTCATCTTAAAGAATTCAATATCCTCGTGTTGGGCAAACAGGTTTTGCAGCCGTTTGAGCTAAGATTTTAAAATTATTCACATAATAAAAACCTATACTTTGTCTCGGGCGAGTTTCCCATTCAAATGCATGTAACAGTGAGAAACACACTGTCTTGGCGAAATAAAGCGTTTTTGCACAACTTTATATAAATCGGTGCAACTTTTGATAGACGACTCAGACACACATGTCTATGGCTTCATCTTAAAGAATTCAATATCCTCGTGCTGGGCAAACAGGTTTTGCAGCCGTTTGAGCTAAGATTTTAAAATTATTCACATAATGAAAACCTATACTTTGTTTCAGGCGAGTTTCCCATTCAAATGCATGTAACAGTGAGAAACACATTGTCTTGGCGAAAGAAAGCATTTTCGTACAACTTCATATAAATCGCTGTAACTTTTGATAGAAGACTCAGAAACACATGTTCATGGCTTTATCTTATAGAACTCAATATCCCCGTGCTGGGCAAACAGGTTTTGCAGCCGTTTGAGCTAAGATTTTAAAATTATTCACATAATGAAAACCTATACTTTGTCTCGGGCGAGTTTCCCATTCAAATGCATGTAACAGTGAGAAACACACTGTCTTGGCGAAATAAAGCGTTTTTGAACAACTTCATATAAATCGGTGTAACTTTTGATAGAAGACTCAGACAAACATGTTTATGGCTTTATCTTATAGAACTCAATATCCCCGTGCTGGGCAAACAGGTTTTGCAGCCGTTTGAGCTAAGATTTTAAAATTATTCACATAATGAAAACCTATACTTTGTCTCGGGCGAGTTTCCCATTCAAATGCATGTAACAGTGAGAAACACACTGTCTTGGCGAAATAAAGCGTTTTTGAACAACTTCATATAAATCGCTGTAACTTTTGATAGAAGACTCAGACAAACATGTTTATGGCTTTATCTTATAGAACTCAATATCCCCGTGCTGGGCAAACAGGTTTTGCAGCCGTTTGAGCTAAGATTTTAAAATTATTCACATAATGAAAACCTATACTTTGTCTCGGGCGAGTTTCCCATTCAAATGCATGTAACAGTGAGAAACACATTGTCTTGGCGAAAGAAAGCATTTTCGTACAACTTCATATAAATCGCTGTAACTTTTGATAGAAGACTCAGAAACACATGTTTATGGCTTCATCTTAAAGAATTCAATATCCTCGTGCTGGGCAAACAGGTTTTGCAGCCGTTTGAGCTAAGATTTTAAAATTATTCACATAATGAAAACCTATACTTTGTCTCGGGCGAGTTTCCCATTCAAATGCATGTAACAGTGAGAAACACACTGTCTTGGCGAAATAAAGCGTTTTTGAACAACTTCATATAAATCGCTGTAACTTTTGATAGAAGACTCAGAAACACATGTTTATTGCTTCATCTTAAAGAATTCAATATCCTCGTGTTGGGCAAACAGGTTTTGCAGCCGTTTGAGCTAAGATTTTAAAATTATTCACATAATAAAAACCTATACTTTGTCTCGGGCGAGTTTCCCATTCAAATGCATGTAACAGTGAGAAACACACTGTCTTGGCGAAATAAAGCGTTTTTGCACAACTTTATATAAATCGGTGCAACTTTTGATAGACGACTCAGACACACATGTCTATGGCTTCATCTTAAAGAATTCAATATCCTCGTGCTGGGCAAACAGGTTTTGCAGCCGTTTGAGCTAAGATTTTAAAATTATTCACATAATGAAAACCTATACTTTGTTTCAGGCGAGTTTCCCATTCAAATGCATGTAACAGTGAGAAACACATTGTCTTGGCGAAAGAAAGCATTTTCGTACAACTTCATATAAATCGCTGTAACTTTTGATAGAAGACTCAGAAACACATGTTCATGGCTTTATCTTATAGAACTCAATATCCCCGTGCTGGGCAAACAGGTTTTGCAGCCGTTTGAGCTAAGATTTTAAAATTATTCACATAATGAAAACCTATACTTTGTCTCGGGCGAGTTTCCCATTCAAATGCATGTAACAGTGAGAAACACACTGTCTTGGCGAAATAAAGCGTTTTTGAACAACTTTATATAAATCGGTGTAACTTTTGATAGAAGACTCAGACAAACATGTTTATGGCTTTATCTTATAGAACTCAATATCCCCGTGCTGGGCAAACAGGTTTTGCAGCCGTTTGAGCTAAGATTTTAAAATTATTCACATAATGAAAACCTATACTTTGTCTCGGGCGAGTTTCCCATTCAAATGCATGTAACAGTGAGAAACACACTGTCTTGGCGAAATAAAGCGTTTTTGCACAACTTTATATAAATCGGTGCAACTTTTGATAGACGACTCAGACACACATGTCTATGGCTTCATCTTAAAGAATTCAATATCCTCGTGCTGGGCAAACAGGTTTTGCAGCCGTTTGAGCTAAGATTTTAAAATTATTCACATAATGAAAACCTATACTTTGTCTCGGGCGAGTTTCCCATTCAAATGCATGTAACAGTGAGAAACACATTGTCTTGGCGAAATAAAGCGTTTTTGAACAACTTTATATAAATCGGTGCAACTTTTGATAGACGACTCAGACACACATGTCTATGGCTTCATCTTAAAGAATTCAATATCCTCGTGCTGGGCAAACAGGTTTTGCAGCCGTTTGAGCTAAGATTTTAAAATTATTCACATAATGAAAACCTATACTTTGTCTCGGGCGAGTTTCCCATTCAAATGCATGTAACAGTGAGAAACACACTGTCTTGGCGAAATAAAGCGTTTTTGCACAACTTTATATAAATCGGTGCAACTTTTGATAGACGACTCAGACACACATGTCTATGGCTTCATTTTAAGAATTCAATATCCTCGTGCTGGGCAAACAGGTTTTGCAGCCGTTTGAGCTAAGATTTAAAAATTATTCACATAATGAAAACCTATACTTTGTTTCAGGCGAGTTTCCCATTCAAATGCATGTAACAGTGAGAAACACATTGTCTTGGCGAAAGAAAGCATTTTCGTACAACTTCATATAAATCGCTGTAACTTTTGATAGAAGACTCAGAAACACATGTTCATGGCTTTATCTTATAGAACTCAATATCCCCGTGCTGGGCAAACAGGTTTTGCAGCCGTTTGAGCTAAGATTTTAAAATTATTCACATAATGAAAACCTATACTTTGTCTCGGGCGAGTTTCCCATTCAAATGCATGTAACAGTGAGAAACACACTGTCTTGGCGAAATAAAGCGTTTTTGAACAACTTTATATAAATCGGTGTAACTTTTGATAGAAGACTCAGACAAACATGTTTATGGCTTTATCTTATAGAACTCAATATCCCCGTGCTGGGCAAACAGGTTTTGCAGCCGTTTGAGCTAAGATTTTAAAATTATTCACATAATGAAAACCTATACTTTGTTTCAGGCGAGTTTCCCATTCAAATGCATGTAACAGTGAGAAACACATTGTCTTGGCGAAAGAAAGCATTTTCGTACAACTTCATATAAATCGCTGTAACTTTTGATAGAAGACTCAGAAACACATGTTCATGGCTTTATCTTATAGAACTCAATATCCCCGTGCTGGGCAAACAGGTTTTGCAGCCGTTTGAGCTAAGATTTTAAAATTATTCACATAATGAAAACCTATACTTTGTCTCGGGCGAGTTTCCCATTCAAATGCATGTAACAGTGAGAAACACACTGTCTTGGCGAAATAAAGCGTTTTTGAACAACTTTATATAAATCGGTGTAACTTTTGATAGAAGACTCAGACAAACATGTTTATGGCTTTATCTTATAGAACTCAATATCCCCGTGCTGGGCAAACAGGTTTTGCAGCCGTTTGAGCTAAGATTTTAAAATTATTCACATAATGAAAACCTATACTTTGTCTCGGGCGAGTTTCCCATTCAAATGCATGTAACAGTGAGAAACACACTGTCTTGGCGAAATAAAGCGTTTTTGCACAACTTTATATAAATCGGTGCAACTTTTGATAGACGACTCAGACACACATGTCTATGGCTTCATCTTAAAGAATTCAATATCCTCGTGCTGGGCAAACAGGTTTTGCAGCCGTTTGAGCTAAGATTTTAAAATTATTCACATAATGAAAACCTATACTTTGTCTCGGGCGAGTTTCCCATTCAAATGCATGTAACAGTGAGAAACACATTGTCTTGGCGAAATAAAGCGTTTTTGAACAACTTTATATAAATCGGTGCAACTTTTGATAGACGACTCAGACACACATGTCTATGGCTTCATCTTAAAGAATTCAATATCCTCGTGCTGGGCAAACAGGTTTTGCAGCCGTTTGAGCTAAGATTTTAAAATTATTCACATAATGAAAACCTATACTTTGTCTCGGGCGAGTTTCCCATTCAAATGCATGTAACAGTGAGAAACACACTGTCTTGGCGAAATAAAGCGTTTTTGCACAACTTTATATAAATCGGTGCAACTTTTGATAGACGACTCAGACACACATGTCTATGGCTTCATTTTAAGAATTCAATATCCTCGTGCTGGGCAAACAGGTTTTGCAGCCGTTTGAGCTAAGATTTTAAAATTATTCACATAATGAAAACCTATACTTTG
Source organism: Aulonocara sp. 'chitande type north' Nkhata Bay (assembly GCF_057382095.1). Classification (NCBI taxonomy): domain Eukaryota; kingdom Metazoa; phylum Chordata; class Actinopteri; order Cichliformes; family Cichlidae; genus Aulonocara; species Aulonocara sp. 'chitande type north' Nkhata Bay. The sequence continues at coordinate 608,312 of NC_141362.1, read as the reverse complement.
TTTCAGGCGAGTTTCCCATTCAAATGCATGTAACAGTGAGAAACACATTGTCTTGGCGAAAGAAAGCATTTTCGTACAACTTCATATAAATCGCTGTAACTTTTGATAGAAGACTCAGAAACACATGTTCATGGCTTTATCTTATAGAACTCAATATCCCCGTGCTGGGCAAACAGGTTTTGCAGCCGTTTGAGCTAAGATTTTAAAATTATTCACATAATGAAAACCTATACTTTGTCTCGGGCGAGTTTCCCATTCAAATGCATGTAACAGTGAGAAACACACTGTCTTGGCGAAATAAAGCGTTTTTGAACAACTTTATATAAATCGGTGTAACTTTTGATAGAAGACTCAGACAAACATGTTTATGGCTTTATCTTATAGAACTCAATATCCCCGTGCTGGGCAAACAGGTTTTGCAGCCGTTTGAGCTAAGATTTTAAAATTATTCACATAATGAAAACCTATACTTTGTCTCGGGCGAGTTTCCCATTCAAATGCATGTAACAGTGAGAAACACACTGTCTTGGCGAAATAAAGCGTTTTTGAACAACTTTATATAAATCGGTGTAACTTTTGATAGAAGACTCAGACAAACATGTTTATGGCTTTATCTTATAGAACTCAATATCCCCGTGCTGGGCAAACAGGTTTTGCAGCCGTTTGAGCTAAGATTTTAAAATTATTCACATAATGAAAACCTATACTTTGTTTCAGGCGAGTTTCCCATTCAAATGCATGTAACAGTGAGAAACACATTGTCTTGGCGAAAGAAAGCATTTTCGTACAACTTCATATAAATCGCTGTAACTTTTGATAGAAGACTCAGAAACACATGTTCATGGCTTTATCTTATAGAACTCAATATCCCCGTGCTGGGCAAACAGGTTTTGCAGCCGTTTGAGCTAAGATTTTAAAATTATTCACATAATGAAAACCTATACTTTGTCTCGGGCGAGTTTCCCATTCAAATGCATGTAACAGTGAGAAACACACTGTCTTGGCGAAATAAAGCGTTTTTGAACAACTTCATATAAATCGGTGTAACTTTTGATAGAAGACTCAGACAAACATGTTTATGGCTTTATCTTATAGAACTCAATATCCCCGTGCTGGGCAAACAGGTTTTGCAGCCGTTTGAGCTAAGATTTTAAAATTATTCACATAATGAAAACCTATACTTTGTCTCGGGCGAGTTTCCCATTCAAATGCATGTAACAGTGAGAAACACACTGTCTTGGCGAAATAAAGCGTTTTTGAACAACTTTATATAAATCGGTGTAACTTTTGATAGAAGACTCAGACAAACATGTTTATGGCTTTATCTTATAGAACTCAATATCCCCGTGCTGGGCAAACAGGTTTTGCAGCCGTTTGAGCTAAGATTTTAAAATTATTCACATAATGAAAACCTATACTTTGTCTCGGGCGAGTTTCCCATTCAAATGCATGTAACAGTGAGAAACACACTGTCTTGGCGAAATAAAGCGTTTTTGAACAACTTTATATAAATCGGTGTAACTTTTGATAGAAGACTCAGACAAACATGTTTATGGCTTTATCTTATAGAACTCAATATCCCCGTGCTGGGCAAACAGGTTTTGCAGCCGTTTGAGCTAAGATTTTAAAATTATTCACATAATGAAAACCTATACTTTGTCTCGGGCGAGTTTCCCATTCAAATGCATGTAACAGTGAGAAACACACTGTCTTGGCGAAATAAAGCGTTTTTGCACAACTTTATATAAATCGGTGCAACTTTTGATAGACGACTCAGACACACATGTCTATGGCTTCATCTTAAAGAATTCAATATCCTCGTGCTGGGCAAACAGGTTTTGCAGCCGTTTGAGCTAAGATTTTAAAATTATTCACATAATGAAAACCTATACTTTGTCTCGGGCGAGTTTCCCATTCAAATGCATGTAACAGTGAGAAACACATTGTCTTGGCGAAATAAAGCGTTTTTGAACAACTTTATATAAATCGGTGCAACTTTTGATAGACGACTCAGACACACATGTCTATGGCTTCATCTTAAAGAATTCAATATCCTCGTGCTGGGCAAACAGGTTTTGCAGCCGTTTGAGCTAAGATTTTAAAATTATTCACATAATGAAAACCTATACTTTATCTCGGGCGAGTTTCCCATTCAAATGCATGTAACAGTGAGAAACACACTGTCTTGGCGAAATAAAGCGTTTTTGCACAACTTTATATAAATCGGTGCAACTTTTGATAGACGACTCAGACACACATGTCTATGGCTTCATTTTAAGAATTCAATATCCCCGTGCTGGGCAAACAGGTTTTGCAGCCGTTTGAGCTAAGATTTTAAAATTATTCACATAATGAAAACCTATACTTTATCTCGGGCGAGTTTCCCATTCAAATGCATGTAACAGTGAGAAACACACTGTCTTGGCGAAATAAAGCGTTTTTGAACAACTTTATATAAATCGGTGTAACTTTTGATAGAAGACTCAGACAAACATGTTTATGGCTTTATCTTATAGAACTCAATATCCCCGTGCTGGGCAAACAGGTTTTGCAGCCGTTTGAGCTAAGATTTTAAAATTATTCACATAATGAAAACCTATACTTTGTCTCGGGCGAGTTTCCCATTCAAATGCATGTAACAGTGAGAAACACACTGTCTTGGCGAAATAAAGCGTTTTTGAACAACTTTATATAAATCGGTGTAACTTTTGATAGAAGACTCAGACAAACATGTTTATGGCTTTATCTTATAGAACTCAATATCCCCGTGCTGGGCAAACAGGTTTTGCAGCCGTTTGAGCTAAGATTTTAAAATTATTCACATAATGAAAACCTATACTTTGTTTCAGGCGAGTTTCCCATTCAAATGCATGTAACAGTGAGAAACACATTGTCTTGGCGAAAGAAAGCATTTTCGTACAACTTCATATAAATCGCTGTAACTTTTGATAGAAGACTCAGAAACACATGTTTATGGCTTTATCTTATAGAACTCAATATCCCCGTGCTGGGCAAACAGGTTTTGCAGCCGTTTGAGCTAAGATTTTAAAATTATTCACATAATGAAAACCTATACTTTGTCTCGGGCGAGTTTCCCATTCAAATGCATGTAACAGTGAGAAACACACTGTCTTGGCGAAATAAAGCGTTTTTGAACAACTTCATATAAATCGCTGTAACTTTTGATAGAAGACTCAGACAAACATGTTTATGGCTTTATCTTATAGAACTCAATATCCCCGTGCTGGGCAAACAGGTTTTGCAGCCGTTTGAGCTAAGATTTTAAAATTATTCACATAATGAAAACCTATACTTTGTCTCGGGCGAGTTTCCCATTCAAATGCATGTAACAGTGAGAAACACACTGTCTTGGCGAAATAAAGCGTTTTTGAACAACTTTATATAAATCGCTGTAACTTTTGATATACGACTCAGACACACATGTCTATGGCTTCATCTTAAAGAATTCAATATCCTCGTGCTGGGCAAACAGGTTTTGCAGCCGTTTGAGCTAAGATTTTAAAATTATTCACATAATGAAAACCTATACTTTGTTTCAGGCGAGTTTCCCATTCAAATGCATGTAACAGTGAGAAACACATTGTCTTGGCGAAAGAAAGCATTTCGTACAACTTCATATAAATCGCTGTAACTTTTGATAGAAGACTCAGAAACACATGTTTATGGCTTTATCTTATAGAACTCAATATCCCCGTGCTGGGCAAACAGGTTTTGCAGCCGTTTGAGCTAAGATTTTAAAATTATTCACATAATGAAAACCTATACTTTGTCTCGGGCGAGTTTCCCATTCAAATGCATGTAACAGTGAGAAACACACTGTCTTGGCGAAATAAAGCGTTTTTGAACAACTTCATATAAATCGCTGTAACTTTTGATAGAAGACTCAGACAAACATGTTTATGGCTTTATCTTATAGAACTCAATATCCCCGTGCTGGGCAAACAGGTTTTGCAGCCGTTTGAGCTAAGATTTTAAAATTATTCACATAATGAAAACCTATACTTTGTCTCGGGTGAGTTTCCCATTCAAATGCATGTAACAGTGAGAAACACACTGTCTTGGCGAAATAAAGCGTTTTTGAACAACTTTATATAAATCGCTGTAACTTTTGATAGACGACTCAGACACACATGTCTATGGCTTCATCTTAAAGAATTCAATATCCTCGTGCTGGGCAAACAGGTTTTGCAGCCGTTTGAGCTAAGATTTTAAAATTATTCACATAATGAAAACCTATACTTTGTTTCAGGCGAGTTTCCCATTCAAATGCATGTAACAGTGAGAAACACATTGTCTTGGCGAAAGAAAGCATTTTCGTACAACTTCATATAAATCGCTGTAACTTTTGATAGAAGACTCAGAAACACATGTTCATGGCTTTATCTTATAGAACTCAATATCCCCGTGCTGGGCAAACAGGTTTTGCAGCCGTTTGAGCTAAGATTTTAAAATTATTCACATAATGAAAACCTATACTTTGTCTCGGGCGAGTTGCCCATTCAAATGCATGTAACAGTGAGAAACACACTGTCTTGGCGAAATAAAGCGTTTTTGAACAACTTTATATAAATCGGTGTAACTTTTGATAGAAGACTCAGACAAACATGTTTATGGCTTTATCTTATAGAACTCAATATCCCCGTGCTGGGCAAACAGGTTTTGCAGCCGTTTGAGCTAAGATTTTAAAATTATTCACATAATGAAAACCTATACTTTGTTTCAGGCGAGTTTCCCATTCAAATGCATGTAACAGTGAGAAACACATTGTCTTGGCGAAAGAAAGCATTTTCGTACAACTTCATATAAATCGCTGTAACTTTTGATAGAAGACTCAGAAACACATGTTTATGGCTTTATCTTATAGAACTCAATATCCCCGTGCTGGGCAAACAGGTTTTGCAGCCGTTTGAGCTAAGATTTTAAAATTATTCACATAATGAAAACCTATACTTTGTCTCGGGCGAGTTTCCCATTCAAATGCATGTAACAGTGAGAAACACACTGTCTTGGCGAAATAAAGCGTTTTTGAACAACTTCATATAAATCGCTGTAACTTTTGATAGAAGACTCAGAAACACATGTTCATGGCTTTATCTTATAGAACTCAATATCCCCGTGCTGGGCAAACAGGTTTTGCAGCCGTTTGAGCTAAGATTTTAAAATTATTCACATAATGAAAACCTATACTTTGTCTCGGGCGAGTTTCCCATTCAAATGCATGTAACAGTGAGAAACACACTGTCTTGGCGAAATAAAGCGTTTTTGAACAACTTTATATAAATCGGTGTAACTTTTGATAGAAGACTCAGACAAACATGTTTATGGCTTTATCTTATAGAACTCAATATCCCCGTGCTGGGCAAACAGGTTTTGCAGCCGTTTGAGCTAAGATTTTAAAATTATTCACATAATGAAAACCTATACTTTGTTTCAGGCGAGTTTCCCATTCAAATGCATGTAACAGTGAGAAACACATTGTCTTGGCGAAAGAAAGCATTTTCGTACAACTTCATATAAATCGCTGTAACTTTTGATAGAAGACTCAGAAACACATGTTTATGGCTTTATCTTATAGAACTCAATATCCCCGTGCTGGGCAAACAGGTTTTGCAGCCGTTTGAGCTAAGATTTTAAAATTATTCACATAATGAAAACCTATACTTTGTCTCGGGCGAGTTTCCCATTCAAATGCATGTAACAGTGAGAAACACACTGTCTTGGCGAAATAAAGCGTTTTTGAACAACTTCATATAAATCGCTGTAACTTTTGATAGAAGACTCAGACAAACATGTTTATGGCTTTATCTTATAGAACTCAATATCCCCGTGCTGGGCAAACAGGTTTGGCAGCCGTTTGAGCTAAGATTTTAAAATTATTCACATAATGAAAACCTATACTTTGTCTCGGGCGAGTTTCCCATTCAAATGCATGTAACAGTGAGAAACACACTGTCTTGGCGAAATAAAGCGTTTTTGAACAACTTTATATAAATCGCTGTAACTTTTGATAGACGACTCAGACACACATGTCTATGGCTTCATCTTAAAGAATTCAATATCCTCGTGCTGGGCAAACAGGTTTTGCAGCCGTTTGAGCTAAGATTTTAAAATTATTCACATAATGAAAACCTATACTTTGTTTCAGGCGAGTTTCCCATTCAAATGCATGTAACAGTGAGAAACACATTGTCTTGGCGAAAGAAAGCGTTTTTGAACAACTTTATATAAATCGGTGTAACTTTTGATAGAAGACTCAGACAAACATGTTTATGGCTTTATCTTATAGAACTCAATATCCCCGTGCTGGGCAAACAGGTTTTGCAGCCGTTTGAGCTAAGATTTTAAAATTATTCACATAATGAAAACCTATACTTTGTTTCAGGCGAGTTTCCCATTCAAATGCATGTAACAGTGAGAAACACATTGTCTTGGCGAAAGAAAGCATTTTCGTACAACTTCATATAAATCGCTGTAACTTTTGATAGAAGACTCAGAAACACATGTTTATGGCTTTATCTTATAGAACTCAATATCCCCGTGCTGGGCAAACAGGTTTTGCAGCCGTTTGAGCTAAGATTTTAAAATTATTCACATAATGAAAACCTATACTTTGTCTCGGGCGAGTTTCCCATTCAAATGCATGTAACAGTGAGAAACACACTGTCTTGGCGAAATAAAGCGTTTTTGAACAACTTCATATAAATCGCTGTAACTTTTGATAGAAGACTCAGACAAACATGTTTATGGCTTTATCTTATAGAACTCAATATCCCCGTGCTGGGCAAACAGGTTTTGCAGCCGTTTGAGCTAAGATTTTAAAATTATTCACATAATGAAAACCTATACTTTGTCTCGGGCGAGTTTCCCATTCAAATGCATGTAACAGTGAGAAACACACTGTCTTGGCGAAATAAAGCGTTTTTGAACAACTTCATATAAATCGCTGTAACTTTTGATAGAAGACTCAGAAACACATGTTCATGGCTTTATCTTATAGAACTCAATATCCCCGTGCTGGGCAAACAGGTTTTGCAGCCGTTTGAGCTAAGATTTTAAAATTATTCACATAATGAAAACCTATACTTTGTCTCGGGCGAGTTTCCCATTCAAATGCATGTAACAGTGAGAAACACACTGTCTTGGCGAAATAAAGCGTTTTTGAACAACTTTATATAAATCGGTGTAACTTTTGATAGAAGACTCAGACAAACATGTTTATGGCTTTATCTTATAGAACTCAATATCCCCGTGCTGGGCAAACAGGTTTTGCAGCCGTTTGAGCTAAGATTTTAAAATTATTCACATAATGAAAACCTATACTTTGTTTCAGGCGAGTTTCCCATTCAGATGCATGTAACAGTGAGAAACACATTGTCTTGGCGAAAGAAAGCATTTTCGTACAACTTCATATAAATCGCTGTAACTTTTGATAGAAGACTCAGAAACACATGTTCATGGCTTTATCTTATAGAACTCAATATCCCCGTGCTGGGCAAACAGGTTTTGCAGCCGTTTGAGCTAAGATTTTAAAATTATTCACATAATGAAAACCTATACTTTGTCTCGGGCGAGTTTCCCATTCAAATGCATGTAACAGTGAGAAACACACTGTCTTGGCGAAATAAAGCGTTTTTGAACAACTTTATATAAATCGGTGTAACTTTTGATAGAAGACTCAGACAAACATGTTTATGGCTTTATCTTATAGAACTCAATATCCCCGTGCTGGGCAAACAGGTTTTGCAGCCGTTTGAGCTAAGATTTTAAAATTATTCACATAATGAAAACCTATACTTTGTCTCGGGCGAGTTTCCCATTCAAATGCATGTAACAGTGAGAAACACACTGTCTTGGCGAAATAAAGCGTTTTTGAACAACTTCATATAAATCGCTGTAACTTTTGATAGAAGACTCAGACAAACATGTTTATGGCTTTATCTTATAGAACTCAATATCCCCGTGCTGGGCAAACAGGTTTTGCAGCCGTTTGAGCTAAGATTTTAAAATTATTCACATAATGAAAACCTATACTTTGTCTCGGGCGAGTTTCCCATTCAAATGCATGTAACAGTGAGAAACACACTGTCTTGGCGAAATAAAGCGTTTTTGAACAACTTCATATAAATCGGTGTAACTTTTGATAGAAGACTCAGACAAACATGTTTATGGCTTTATCTTATAGAACTCAATATCCCCGTGCTGGGCAAACAGGTTTTGCAGCCGTTTGAGCTAAGATTTTAAAATTATTCACATAATGAAAACCTATACTTTGTCTCGGGCGAGTTTCCCAT